>NC_135401.1:11757537-12094412 GCF_051989625.1 Stigmatopora argus
TTTTTAAAAGATTATTTTTTCAATGTCAAAGCATTTATTTACTGAGCAGCTGCCAGACATGCAATCGATTTGAAGTGGAAGGTCTGAAAAAAAGTATTTTTACTTGTATTTATAGTATTTAAAAATATTTTTATACTTCAGGATTTCCATTTTTTGCTGTTTTTCTAGTACAATTTTTTACATGTAGTTTTTTAAATCAATGAAATCTATTTTTTTTCATACACCCATGCATATTAATAACTCTTGCTGCCACTTACAGCATAGAATGAACATTCACCTGATGCCACCCTCCCACTTCAAATGGATTGGACATCTACTATTGAAACTCAATGGAATTCCCGGCATAAGCATGATTGAACGCCACATTATTGGACGTCTATCATCATCTTAGAAAAGGAGATAAGCGCTCCTTTTTTTCACAGCGGTGTCCATAGCTGGCGGCCATCTTGGGGCAGAGCAACCAGTTGGAAACTAGCGTTTAAAAAGTAAATATTGCGCGCATTATTTCTCACAACTCCCGAATACCGATGATGTAATTTTGGTGCCCTATCGGTACCGAGACTAGCATCGGTATCGGTGCCACGCTATTTATACCCAGTATATTGCTTTGCTGGTTCACACGTTAAGGATTTGACAGGCATTTGTTTGTTGATCTCACATGCAGCCCAGTATTTGTATGCTACAAATATTCTTGATTTGTTTCAGGGGGGATGCAACGTGGTCATAGGGAAGTCTCCACACAAGAGCCGTTTCTGTGAAAAGACCTGTGGTTATGACAGTTTTCACTGCAGTGGACGATTAGCACCGGGTAGCACAGTGCGTCGTCATAGTCTGGAGGTTCTTCTTCATCTGTGACAATGCGCTCTGACAGACAACGGGTGTTTTCGCTGGGACTCTCCTGGTCGTCCAAGCTCCCGCTCCTCCAAAAGCAGCTCCTCTGCGATCCGTATCGTCGCGCCAAGGAGAACCGACTGCCGCTGAAGGGAATCCGGGAGCTAGCCCCCGTACAGATGCTGAGGGCGCTCCTGGAGAAGACCGAGGAGCAGCTAAACGCCCTGTGGCAGCGTTCGCAATTCTGACGAATCCCGCCAAAGCTGTTGGGGCGCTGGGCTAGGTCCATGAGGCCCGCCTCGGAGTAACTGGGCACGAGCTGCTGATTGGAGCGAATGTGCCACTCGAGTTCCGTGCTATCTATGGTGTTGACGCGAGGGATACGTCGCCAATACGGCCGGTCCTCGCACGGCGTGACCGGAATGTAATCGTGGCCAAAGAGTTTCTCCACGCGATAGTGGACGTAAGCAGTTCGATACTCGGCGAACACTCGTAGAGGCCACGAGAAGGTTAGAAAAGAGGCTACCCAGAAGACGTAACGGGACAGGTACCAGGGGTGACGGTCCGGGTCGGACAGGGCCAATATATACTCCTTCAGCTCAATATTTTTCAGATGCATGCCCTCCCTGGCCTCCATGTAGTCATCCAGTCCTTCGTTGTCAGTGAAAAACCTCGCTCGTTGCGTCAGGTACGAATTCTCGGACTCCACGTTAGCGAAGCTAAAACACTTGGTGAAACGCATTTTTGTGAGGGCCGACTTCTCCAGGCTGAGCAGCTGTTTGGAGACATCCTTCACTCCGCAGTGCCCGTAGTCAAATTCAGCCTCGGCTACGTGAGTGTTGACTCGCTCGTGGTAAACCTGGGTACTGGTGTACGCGTCTCCGTTCCGGTAGCGTGTGACTTGCCGGGTGCGACGCACGTAGTGATAGCTGATGGCCTTCCACCAGATGCAAGGTCTGGCTTGCTGCATTCTCTGAATCCTCTCGTAAACGCCCTCCACGTCGACTTTGTGCTGTAGTTCGTTTTGCACGTGACAGTGCCAGCATTCCACCAGATAGACCAAGTAGAGCATGCCCAGGAGGGCCACAGGAATGTATATGTAGCCATCGGAGCAGGGACTTTCGTGGTACATCATTGATTTCCCTTTGAATGCACTGTCAAAGTTCAGACGGGTCACCTCGGTGACATGACACCACACCATGGCTCCTATGCAGCTGTACATGAGAATGGAGAGGAGGAGGCATTTCCAGAAGTTCTCTCGACACAGTGACTTGCTCAGAGATTGTTTGAGGGGTTTTTGCTGCGAAGAAAGAAACAAAAAAAACAAAGGAATAACAGTTCTGGGGTCGATGGTTCAGTCCCAGGTTGACCCTCACTGTGTGGAGTTTGCGTGCTTTCCCCTGGCTTGTGTGCATTTTCTCCCTGTTAGGGTTATCATTATTATATATTTGCATGCAATGAAGAACGCTTTGCTTTATTTAGGAGTATTAATCATTATATATATTTGCTTGCAATGAAGAACGCTTTGCTTTATTTAGGAGTATTAATCATTATATATATTTGCTTGCAATGAAGAACGCTTTGCTTTATTTAGGAATATTAATCATATATATTTGCTTGCAATGAAGAATGCTTTGCTTTATTTAGGAATATTAATCATTATATATATTTGCTTGCAATGAAGAACGCTTTGCTTTATTTAGGAATATTAATCATTATATATATTTGCTTGCAATGAAGAACGCTTTGCTTTATTTAGGAATATTAATCATTATATATATTTGCTTGCAATGAAGAACGCTTTGCTTTATTTAAAGTTATTGACATTAAAAAGGTCATTTTAATACATCTCTTGCAAGAGTAATGCTCGCTCCTAAGTTAACCGAAACAACTTGCTGCTGGACTTCTCAAAACTATTATTCACACCGAGCTCCCTTGGGATCCGGAGGACTTTCAATTGTTATGAGAAACATGGACTTCTTCATGTCTGGCTCACACTACTCTCAATTGTTTAGACTTATGTAATAAATAAGCTAGAGAGACGTCGGTTCAGGAGAATGATCTTGTCCGAAGCCGCGTGAGAATCGATTCTCTCTTGCAAGAACCCGGTTATGAGTAAGATGTCTGTTTTATTTGTGAGTGCATTTGGGAATGCCTAAAGCAGAGGTCTCCAAACCGGTCCTGGAGGGCCGCTGTGGGTGCAGGTTTTTGTTCCAACCGATCCAATACAAACAGTTTAACCAATGAGGTTTCTGCTGAAAAAAGAAGCACCTGACTGCAATCACAAAGTAGTGAATTCACGATATGTGAAGACGCGATAATCGAGGGATTTCTGTATTTGAAAAGTTTATAGTGAAGAAAAATTTATACAAACGTGGAAAAAAAGGCAAGTCTGAATTGGACATTACTTCACTAGCCACTACAGCACAGTGTCTACCTTCAAGGGTTAAATAATAGCACAGAGAGGGTTTTAAAAGTCCAAATAATATTAAATAGACACCAAAAACAACACGCTGTCCCTACATTTTGGTTATTCACCTAATACGGCAAGTCTAGGAACCTATTAACTGCGATAAACAAGATATAACTGTACATTGTTTATTTATTAAGCCCTTATGTGTGCAAAAAACATGTTTCCATGCGCACGGCCCCAGAGATTTGATGTTTGGCGCCCTGAGAGACCCTAACAACGCCACTGTGTGTGTAGAACAGCAACAAAAATCATACCATAAATCTTCTTTTGACAGCACGTGCCTACTTTAATGTGATCTTGGGCATAAATATTTTCACTGCTAATTAGTAAAAACAATTGTGTTACATGTCATCGCCTTATTTCTTTTTCACATTCACTCCAAATATTCCATACTAACAATCGCAGGCTCTTTTTTTTCCTCCAAATGGACCCCCTGCGGCGATAAAGGTATGATTTATATTCCCATAATTGGGACAAAAGAAGGTATACTACCTCTTCTCTCGCATCTTCTTCAAAAACGGCGGTCGTGGTGGTAGCGGTGCTGCTTTCACTGGCAGTCGCAGCCGATGCCGGAGGAGACATGACACCGATCGCCGAATTGATGATAATAACGGGGCGTGAGTTAGCGCGTTAATGCAGATTGCTCATAAACAACAGCAATTCTCAAGACGCATCTTGGAAGCGACGACGCCAGGATGAATAAGAGCCCGCATCCCACCTCGCTGTGCCGCCTTGACGGTGTGCCGCAGTAACAGGACTGCACATCGACGTTCAAAAATATTGGCAGCGAGTAATACCCGCATTTCCGGAGCGCGGATTCTTTTAGTGAACGGCGTTGTTTTTGACGTGAGGGTCGCTCTCCATGGTGCTGAAGAAGGCGTGCAGTAGGCAGGTAGCATCGCGAGGCTGTTGCATAAATCACTTAAAGGGGGGTAAAAGATAACAATGATTTTAACCTGTTAGTGCCCGAATTTGCGTTTAACTCTTTCAGAGCCATTAACGATGCGAGATGTCCAATCATGTAGCACCCATTCATCATTCTGCTGGGAATTGAAAATAGTTTATCACTAGTTTATCACCATTTGGACTGGGGAGGGTGGATCCGTGTGTGGTCGATTGGTTGCCGGTCTTTTGGTCGCGGTCTTTTGGTCGCCCATTGTTGCGATCAGGGCGAGCAAAAGACCGTGACCAAAATACCGGCGACCAAAAGACCGGCGACCAAAAGACCAACGACCAAAAGACCGACCGGCGACAAAACAAGGTAAAACAACACGGTCTACGCATCAATAAAAGCCAACAATGGCCATGAGCAGTTTCACTGAGCCGACGTGTGTGTATAAGAGTTTGTATGTACATGCGCTGTCCCTTTAAGAAGCTACGTCAGTCAGGGTCTTAACAAGTTCTCCAACAAAAAACAATAAAAGTCCGGGAAATTTGGAGCTTTTCTTTAGCCTAATAATTACTAGGGCATTAAGTATGACTAAATAGTAATTCACAGTTTGTATTTAGGGAATTTGAGCAACGATTTAAATGGTAATTATCACTTACCTTCCGGGCGACCAAAAGACCGGCGACCAAAAGATCGGCAACCAAAAGACCGGCGACCAATCTACCGTGTACCGGTGGCTGCATATGAACGTTAGTCCTCCTACTCCAAATCGATTGGACATCCATTGTTGTCAATAGCAGCCACAGAGCGAGAAAATATATAAAACAGGGGTGGCGAACACACGGCTCCTGGCCAAAATGAATGCGGCTCTTTGCTTCTTATCATATTTTGTATACATATAGTATATGTATACAAAATATGATAAGAAGCAAAGAGCCGCATTGTGCCAGAAATACAACAGGACAGACTCAACTTTCAGCATTAGCCTTGATGGCCATAGAAAAGAACTTCTTGATGGACCTGAAACGCACGTGTAATCTGTACGACAGAGTAATTGAAATCTTCTTGAGGAAAGAAAGGAGGATGCATTTTGTGTATAAATAAAAATAATTTTTGTTGAGTAAAATGTGTCTATTTTCCGAAATAAAATTTAATTTTTTGAGGTTATTATTGATTCTTTTTATATGTGTCGCAGCTATAGCTGCAGTAAAGGTTTTATAGACGTAAAATATTTATTGAGGGTTGGATTGATTCACACGCAGCACTACTGAAGGCCCAGGTGTGAAATGCACGGCCCGCCACTGCATAAACTGTGGCTCTTTGACCCGTTTCATGTTTCTCTTATATTTATTTTCTCTTAAAACACACTCAAATTCATCAGGGCCCACAAAAAGAAATAATAAATTATATTTTTGGCAGATTGGATTGTTGTTTTGTAAGGAAAGAAAGTGTTATGGTGAATAATATGATTTTTTTTAATTGTGTGTCTGTCTGCATGGTGTGGCTCTTTGACTCTCACAGTTTAAAATTGTTCGCAAAACATGTTCGCTACCCCTGATCTAAAAGATTGAGATTGATGAAGAAAATCTATATATAGAATATTGAACGGAAAAAATAGCAACAAATGGAAATTTGAAAATCATGTAAGAAAATAAAAACAAAGTAAAGATAAATATAAGAAAAATGTGTATTTTTTTTAAATCATATATTATTTTTGAAATGAAAAAAAATGACATAAAATTGACTTCACAACAGTAGATTTCTGGCAAACTAGGGCACTGCAAAAGCAAAAAAAAATAGATAAAATTACTGATTATCGATTTTTTTAACTGGTAGAATTTTTTTGTCTCACATTAATTTATCTTTTAAACAAAATGTGAGCAACCCGCAACCCTGATATGCAGAAAAACATTATTTACCCTTAAATCCTAATCTATCAAATCCTGAAAAAGCAAAGCTTTACCACTAATACTAAATTTTTAAAAATCATTTTCAAATATTAAAATTACAGATGGTTACTGTTTTATCTGGGGATGGGTGAGTTAACTCTGAATTAATGCACATGGTAATCAAATGCATATTAATTGATTGTGAGTTAATGCAGTATGTAGATTAATATTTCATTAATATAACAGTAGTTTTTAAAATGGACGTCTATCACTGTCAATGGCAAACAATGAGTTAATAGCTGTTTCTTTGACATTAATGATGATTGATTTGATGAATGATTATTTATTTGTTATGGCAGTACATGTAAAAATTTACTTGAATTCTTAATGTTACAGAATGTGATTATCGCAGGGAATTAATCACGATTAACATAAGTACACATTAGCCAGCCCTAGTTTAATGATACTTTCAAAATATATTCAATAAAATCAGATTGATAAAAAGTGAGTTTCTTTGTTTTGTTTTAAATGTTGTTTTTTTACTCCCGAATAATCTAATCTTTTTCCCAAGGTCTCCTCTTCTGAAGGCGAATGGGTCCCTTAAAAAAGAAAAAAATACAAGTTAGAGCCACATAAATACATTGTACAAAGAACCATATGTTGGCATGATTGGTCCCATTCATCATGTTATGAATGAGTTCACAAATTCCAAATACCGCATTTTCACGACTATAAGGCGCACCACATTATAAGGCGCACCCTCAATGAATGACATTTTTTTCCATATATAAAGCACACTGGATTATAAGGCGCCCTATCTATTTTGAAGAACATTTAAGACTTTTAAGTGTGCCTTATAGTCGTGAAAATACGGTAATGACAATAATTGCATCAAATTCGACTTACCGAATACATTTTGGAGAGGTTGTTGAAAAGCACCTGACCTGCGCTAACTTTGTTCCTCACCCCTCTAATTGTTCCATTTTTGCTGCAGATATTGAGCCGCGTGTTGCTGAAGAGCGTCTCCCTCTTGGCACTAGCATACAAAAGCAGGTCATCGGGTTCGCCGCCGTTTTCCTCAAGTGAAGATTCCACCACCAGCCCTTTTAGGTGGCTGTTGGCCTCACTAGGAGGGGATGAGACCCTCTGCTGTGCCTCCAAACCACGGCCAGGGTCCAAGTCTATGGGGTCAGGCACCGAGCCAGACCACCTCGTCTCATCCTTGAACACTTCAGCCAACACGCGACCACTGTTGGCAGATGCGACTCTGAACCTGACTGTCCTCACAGTCTCCTGTTTCACTTTGGAGCACTCCATGGAAACACAATAATGCATCACATTTCACACTCCGGTCAACAACAAACATCTTCTTTCAGCCTTAACCAATGATTGTGGAATTATCAAAGCAAAACATCCCGTCGCAAAAATGAACTGAAAATACTCCGTGTCCAAAAACAAGACACCAAAGTGATGAATAATGAAAGAGTCTTTGCCGTGGCAACGGCTAAAATGGGAAAACAGGGAAACTGATATCAGCATGTTGAATAAGAGAGCTGTAGTTTTCAAGGTGCAGATATCTGTGTCTTGTTTTCAGAAGACACACAAGCAAAGGTGCGAGAAAAAGGCAGTGGCTAAGAATTACTCCCCGGTAGGAAATACCAATGACCTTTTCGGCTAATTGTGAGTGCTGGAGACATGACATTCTGGAATAGAAAATATATTTAGACTCAGGGATTTACACAAATCTATTCTCTAGTTTGTATTTTGAACAGGAAATTAAATGCTATTGGTAATTTGGATGTATTATATTGGTGCATATAAAGAGACTTGATACCATTTTTGGTACTGCATAAGTTAAAAAAAAAAAGTCATTATTTTTTTAGGAATTATTTCCTTTTTTTTAAGAATTGCTTATCCTCGTAAGGGTCGCGGGGGGTGCTGGAGAAATTGCAAACTCCACAGTTAAGACTGACCTGGGATCGAACCCTCGACCCCAAAGGTGTGAGGGCGACGGGCTAACCACAATCACGGGGCTCTTAAGAACTAAATTAAATCTATTTAAATGTGTTTATCACTGGTAAATTTCCAAATCCATTTGAACTGGGAGAGTGGCAGCAAATTTGCTGCCATCCGATCCACTTCAAATGGATTGGATGTCTATGCTATATGTCAACAAATATACAGTACACATTAGATGAATACATCACTTCATAAAAATAGAATTTATAATTTCTTTGGACTTTTCATTCATTCATTTTCCAAACTGCTTATCCTTCCTGCTGGAACCTATCCCAGGTAACTATAGGCTTCTTTGGACGATAATACTATAATAAAACTATAATACTATACAATCTGAAATGAAAAAAAAATCATATAAAGAAAAAGTAACTACAGATCCATGTAAATACAGAATGGCCCTTTAAAACACAAAAACATATATTCCAAATTCACAAATATAAAAAGATTGAGTTTATTAATAAATTACTATTTTTTTTATTTTCCAAAAAAAGATTTCTCTAATATTTTCTATTTATTTTGAAGTTCTTATTTGTACCCATAGTTAGCCGAGATGGGCTCCAGCACCCCCCACAACCCTTGTGAGGATACGGTATTCAGAAAATGAATGAATGAATAATTATGGGATCAAATACTGAATCCAAAAATAACATTTCACTATCAATAACATATTTTTTGTAAACCCTAGAGGACATACAAGTTGAATCACAAGTAGACCATTTTTTATCAACCTGGCCAAAATAATTCATTTACTATTGCCCCGGATTTGACCTGTTGTTTGACTCCTGTGCTGTAGATGGCAGTGTCGAGTAGGTATTGACTTTGACCAATCGGTGAGTAAGAGATTCACGTGGGCCGACCAGCGTGAGTGACAACGGTGTCAACATGGGCAAAAGAAGGCACAACAAACAACTTTTTACCAGTCTTTCCAAAAAACAAAAGAAACACTTGAAAGAGTTTGGAGAGGAGCATCCATTTCACGACGTGTAAGTTGTCGCGGAAACGTCTAAAACTCTTATATTGGCAGCTTCTTAGCCAACTAGCTAAATTCAAGCAAAACTGTTGGTTTCTTTTAGCATTTCGATAGAAAGTGGCCATTTTATAGCTACAGCAATAATACAAAATAATAGAAAGCTAAAAAATTGATAAAGCTTCAATTTAGGATATTTTGCAATTCACGGGGGCGGCCCGGTTAGTGGTTAGTGCGCGGGGCCTCACAGTTTTGGGGTCTAGGGTTCGATCCTCGCTGAGTGGAGTTTGTATGTTCTACCGGGGCTTGTGTGGGTTTCCTTCGGGTACTCTGGCTTCCTCCCAAATTCCAAAAACAAGCATGATAGGCTGGCAGAACACTCTAAATTGAGTGTGAGAGTGAATGGTTGCCTGTTTCCTTGTGCCCTGCCTGGTACCCATAGTTGGGCTGGGATAGGCTCCAGCACCCCCGTGACACTTGTGAGGATAAGCGGTTCAGTAAATTAATGCAATTCATGAGAATGTTTTGTTTCTGTTCTCATTGTAACTCCCTGATTTGTTCTCTTTGCAGAGTCAATGACAAATCAGAAAGGACACAAATAGTGGAAATGGTAGGTCAAAATACTTTTTTTTTTACATGCGAGGAATCATTTTAAATAAAAAAAAAATGGTTGTCTATTGCTGTCAATAATTTTTCAATATCAGTTTTCCCTCTACTAATTACCACAGCTCAGATTCTGTTACCTAGGCTGGCAGTGAATGAGTTAAGCTAATAATAACTTTTGAATAAATATCCACTGTAGTGACCACAGTCCAACAGAGTCCTCCAGAATCAGTTTGTATATTAAAAAAAAACTACTAAAAGTCAATTTTATTAAAGCTACAATTACAATTTTGTTCACTGACAACTATAATTTACACCAAAATGTGTTTTGGAATTCTTTGTCTATGATTTGATATTTTTGGGACAGAACAAATTTAAAATAACACACTTATTTTATCCAAGCCTCCGAGCCCAGAACAGCCTGGCGACAAGCTGGACGATTTGGAGGAGGAACCAGAGCACAAAACAGCCTATCAAAAACTTCTTTCGACACTCAGTCAACACAACCGTGATCACCAAAGTGAAGAAGACAGCACTGATGAAGAGGAGGAGCTTGTTGACGAAGGCACGTTTATAACAGTAATGTTTCAGACTAGAGACATCCCAAATCATTTTCAGGGGATCCGATTTGTTTTTTTTAGATGTATTTATTGATTTTGCAGTATTAACTTGTTGGCTGCCCTTGACAGCAAAAAAACCTCCAATCCATTTAGACTGGTAGTCATCGTGTGATCATGAAATTAGACTGGATGTCTATCAACGTCCATGGCTTTGAAACGATCACTCAATGCCAACCAAATCTAACCCTAACCCTACATTCTAGCCCTAACTTCTAACTCTAGCCCTAACTTCTAACTCTAACCCTAAATTCTAACCCTACATTCTAGCCCTAACTTCTAACTCTAACCCTAAATTCTAACCTTAACAACAAAGTAGGTCGCAGAAGGTTGGCTCCTTGAAAAGTAGATATTTGAGCAAAAAAGTGTGAGTGCCCCTTGTTTAAGCAACAAAATAATCCAGAACAACAAAAATCTCCAGGCGACAGCAATAAAAAAAAACGCAACAAAGATGGCTCAATTTATCGCATTTGAATGAGCAACTTTTTGCTTTATATACTATATGCGGCTTTATTTTTATTTTTTATTTTCAAATCAATTGTGTAGCAGGAAAACTGTTTTTTTTTTCTCTCCACTTTATTGCTGCTGCTGTATCAAGTGGCGTTTATGACTATGTTGAAATCGCTTTGGATGTTCTTTTTCCCTTAAATATATATTTCCGAGGTATCAGCTCAGGACTAACATCGTGATTGGGACGACCCTGCTTTGGTCCGATCATTACAATCGTTATATGGAAAATTGTTATTGTAGATAAAAGGGATGGTGTCGATGGAGATGCGGGCGATGGAGATGCGGGCGATGGAGATGCGAGCGATGAAGAGGAGGAGGAGGGGGAGGAGCAAGAATCTGGAGATAGTGGTGTCGTGCTTAGTCAACCCACGGAAGCCGAGGAGCCGGAACTAGGAGGTGAAGAATTTATTGACAAGGAGTACGAGACCCAATTCTGCCTGGATACCAACTTGAGTGACGAAAAAGGGCAAGAGGATCCAGTCGTCGTTGCATACCAGGACAAAGGTGAGGAGCCGCCATTTAACATGTCTGGAAGTTTCACAAGATAAACGTATGTACATATACCTTCTACTTTCAGATATATTTTTGCAGCATTTGGGCACGGACCTCAGTGAAGATGACGTGCAAAAGATAACATCGGGCAGCAAAGCAAAGGCTCACATTACGGTATATTTCAGTTTACATATCCTGTACAGTGCGATATACAAAATTGTACCAATCTACATGTTTTTCTTGTCTTTTTGCTGAAATTAGTGGCCGAAATTTGGCTCACTTCTTTGCATAACCCCTTTGGAGAGATTTGGCCAAGTCCAGTCCCACAAGGACACCGACCTCCCAACTTTCCACAAACTCTTGGAAGGCACTTCCAAGAAACTAAACAATTGTGGGAACTCTAAGGATAAAGCATTGGAAACAAGCCCTCTCCAGTTGGAGCTTTTGGCTCTCCTGGGAACGTACAAAGACTTCTACTACTCCGAAACCAACCCGTCGAAGGTGGGCCCGCAGGTTCGAAGCGCTTACTGTCTCCACGTTCTCAACCACGTGCTGAAAGCTAACTCCTGGGTGCTAGCGCACAACGCCCAGCTCAGGGAGAACCATCAGAGCCACAAGTCTGGAGACACGATGCTAGACGAACCAAGAGACCAAGGTCTGACACGACCCAAGGTCAGTTACTAATTACAATTTGTGAAGCTGCATTGATTGTAGTGACAAGTGTTATGACTAAAAACCCTACACACCACTTTTCAAATGTCACATTTTTGTAGCATTAAAAATATAGACCATTATGTTAATCAGTTCCAGTTCTCCCACCTTTGCAAAAACTAATTGACGGCTAGTTGATGACCAGATTAACTAATTATTTAGGTAATTGACTGTCATTTGTTATACAGTCTTTCCTCGATTATAGCGAATTCACTTCTTCACGATTTTTTTCTGCTATTATTTGAAAAAAATGAAGCCACCTTTGCTACTAGGACTCAGCACTGAAGGAAAAAAAGGAAAAAAAATAATTAAAATATGTGATCTTACTTTGCGATTTTTCGATTATCGCGACCATGTCTGGTCTACATTAACCGCAATATTTGAGGGATTACTGTAGTGTGGCACCGATAGTATTTGTTTTTTTAGCTGCCGGAACTAAGCTGTGTAGTATCAACCGATACTTTGCTGATCCTGCGTATTTTGAAACAAAATACATTTTTTTAAAATTATTTTAATTCTAAATTACTGCATGCTAAATTAAATGTAAAGTCACGGCTATCATGTTTTGGTCAGACATTGATTTAGTCATTGGCTACCATTGGCGCCGCGAGATGTCCAAGCCATTTGAAATGGGAGAACGGATTTCAGTCAAAATGAATTGGACGTCTGGTGTCGTCAATGGCAGCCAGTGAGCTAAATGAGTACCCTGTAAGGCTTAAAAAAATCATAATTTGTGTATGAAAGGGTTTAATTCTTTACTATGTAGTCTCCAAATGGTCTTAAATGGTCCTAAATTGAGCTTTTTCAAGCCCTGTATTAAGAGGGTGGTATCTGTTTCATACAAATTTGAGTTAAACACATAAACATTCAGTTTATGACCGACTGGCTTCACTATATATTAGGTCACATTATTGTGCAAACTGGATTCCCTAAAATTTGCGACATTATACAGATTCTGACTAAGAACCAATTGCAGTCATGTGAAAGTGGCAAATTTCAATATTGTATTAAGAATAGATCATAGACGACCGGTAATGTTGTAACTGGATTTTTTTTTTTTTTTAGGGAAAATGTGTTTATGTTACATTTCATTTTGGCTGGACAACTGACCTTTTGATGTTGTACAATGGCAGGTTCTGATTCTCGTGCCATTTCGGAGCGCAGCGCTACATATCGTCCAAACTTTCATCAGCTTGTTGGAGAGCAACGGCAAGAAGGTGGTGGTCAGCAACAAGAAGCGTTTCAAAGGGGAGTTTGGTCAGGATTCGGACGACAAACCGGCCAATCTGCGTCGACCGGAAGACTACCGTTCCATTTTCTCTGGAAACGTCGATGATCATTTCAGGATCGGTGCGGCAAAACAAAAACATATACATCAGTTGACCTTTTTTTTGGAATTGATGCTAACTTTGCCATTTGTCCTCAGGTCTCTCCATCATCAGGAGCAACATGCGCCTCTACTCCCCCTTCTATTCATCGGACATCATCATCGCCTCGCCACTGGGCCTTCGCACAGTACTGGGAGCTGAAGGAGAGTTTAAGAGGGACTTTGACTTCCAGTCTTCTATCGAGATGCTAGTAGTCGACCAGGCGGATGTATTACTCATGCAGAACTGGGAACATGTTTTGGTAGGAATCATCTGTCTCCATTTCACTGTGTAGTATTGCCACGTTTTTTTACATGAAGGTCCACGCCCCAAACTCTTGGTGTGTGGTATTGGCCAACCGCAACATTGAAGTGATACCAAGTTAAAAAAATAAAAAGATTCCCAACACTAATTCAACTCAGTGGCTGCCAAGGACGGTGGTAGATGACCATTCCATTTGAAGTGGGAGGGGGCTAGCGAAAGAATGAATGTTCACGTTCGCTGCAACCCTCCTAATTGATTGGCTGTCTACTAATGATAAAGTAATCGGTGAGATGGTGGAACGTTAGTTAGGTGCCACCCTCTCACTTAAAATGGATTGGACATCGGCTAGTGATGAACTCATTTGAATTCACTCTTTGCATGCCATTGATGTCAACAGATGTCCAATTCATTTCAACCAGGAAATGAATTGGACATCCAGATGATTAAGCGTCATTGGCGGCGTTAGACGTTTAAATCATTTTGGGAGTCTCTTTCCAGTTAAAATAGATTTCCGCTTCTATCACTGTCAATGGATTGGACACCTACCCGTGATGAACTCTTTTAAATTCATGGGAGAAGCATGATAAAACTTTGACATCCATGTTGGTAGGAGCGATGATCGTTTTAAAGTAAATCCGTTGACAGTAAAAATGAGGTCATTGGGTCCTTTCTCAAACAAATTTTAAAAGATTATTTCATCAATATCACTAGACTACCCTAAAAGATGGGAATTGTGTTGACGGGCCTAACTATGGACATTCTGTTGTAATTTCAAGTAGTTTTTCTACCATAAATAATCACTTCTTCTCCCCCACCAGCATGTGATGAAACACATGAACCTGCAGCCACTGGAGTCGCACGGAGTGGACTTTTCCCGGGTGCGAATGTGGAATCTCAACAACTGGGCCAGACATTACCGACAAACACTGGTGTTCAGCTCTATCCAGGACCCTCAGATCAACAACATCCTCACCAAACAGTGCTCCAACTACCGCGGACAGGTTCTCCCTTTCAGAGACTACGTTTGTTGTACAAAGCAAAAATAGAAACATTTATTATTCTGCCAAGGAAGCCAGTTTCCAAAAGAAAAATATCACGGCCGGAAAATCTCAAATAGCTGAACTTATCTCTTACTATTGAAAATGTTTTGTTAATTCAATTTAGATTGCCTCATTGATACTTTGATTTCATAACCATATTGTGTTTACCCTCACAGATTTCAGTTAAGAATATTCCAAGAACAGGGTCCATATGCCAGGTGCTTGTCCAACTGCCTCATGTCTTCCAAATGTTCTCTTCTGATAGCTTCCTGAATCACGATGCACGGTAAGATGATCCAAAATATGACTTCAATTCATTGGTTGGCATTGAAGGCGATAGACGTCCAATCCATTTAAAGAGGGAGAGATGGCAACAAGCATTAATTCACTGCCATCCTCCCAGTCCAAAAAGACTGAATGGAACCACATTCAATAGTTTTAACATAGTCAGAGCCACATGAATGGACATGTATCAACGTGAATTTGTTAATGTGATGCTAATGTTAATATGATCTTTAAAACCTCCAGACTACTGAGGGACTGTGTGCTAATCTCAGTCTCAGTCTGCAGAAGGTCCCCACCTTGTGGACTTCCTGTGTGTGGCTCCAGTTTTTTACCTAGGTCTACAATGTCTTCTGTGTCTTGCTACTGCAACCAGGAAATTTCCCGAATACAGGATGAAATAAAGTTCTAATCTAATCTAATGTAGTACTTTGGGAAGTTTCACATTGATTCTCACATGGCACAAAATATTTCCTAAAAGTATCAAATCAAAATTTAGAACAAAACCGTTTGTTGTAGATAACTTGTATTGCCATTTTTCTTATAATTTTGTCTTTCCAAATGTCTAAATCAAATGTATTTTTATGATTTCTTCCTGTAGGTTTCAGTTTTTTGTTGATAAAGTGCTGCCTCAGTACAAAGACTCAGTCATGTCGCACACGCTGATCTACATTCCCTCGTACTTCGACTATGTGCGCTTGCGCAACTACATGAAGAAAGAAGACATGAACTTTGCTAGCGTGTGCGAGTATTCCAGCAAGTCGGAGGTGTCTCGGGCGAGGCACTATTTCCTGGAAGGCGATAAACAGTTCATGCTATTCACAGAACGCTTCCACTTTTACAAGAGGTGAGTGTGTGTCGTAAAATTAGTACAAAAAAATCTTAAAAGAATCTGCTGCAATTTCAATAGTAAATTTTACATGTATACGGCACTAAAACTATTTCATCGGTATCATGGAATAGTAAGAAATAATGTGCCGATGCTGTGCAATATGTATTTTTCCAGTTTTGGTTTCCAGTTTGTCACTAGTAGACGTCCAATCCCCTCCCGCTTCAAATGGATTGGACGTGTAGCACTGTCAATGGCAAACAATGAGTTAAGAATTGTGTGACCAAGGTGCGATAGCAATTACTTTGCTGTCATGTACGTTTGTGGTAATTTAATTTTACAATGTATATATATTTTTCCAAAGAACGGCATCGGCCGATACCACACAGCTGACTGTCGGAATTCGTATCAGGAGGCATAAATGGTATTGGTAAAAACATTAAAATATCATACATAATAGGAGAGATAACACAATAAATAACTTACAAGGGTGTAAAGTGGGTTTGCTGCATTTGACACCAACATTAAGAGATATACCTTTCCCAGAATGCACTTCTGAATCGGCTGTTAAATTGTTGTATTTCGACTGTGATTTCTTTTAACGAACGGATTGTTTATATTTAAAAATGAATAAATATGCAGCTAACCCAGGGGTGGGCAAACTTTTTGAATGGATACTAAAATTTGACAGCGGGGCCTGGAGCATTTGGACACGCAATGTAATTTATCAAACCTGGGGATTGAAATATAAGAAAAAAGACACAATTGAAGGTGAAAATGTATTTTCAAATTTACTTTCAACATTAAGAACATATTATTATTCAACGAAAGAAAGCAGTCTTTAAATTGAGCGTGATGAGCGGCATGTTAATTAAGCTACTGTACTGCTGCTGTGCGTACATGTCCAAGTTTCTATTTTTAACACAGGAGAGAAACTCACATTTCAGTGGGAACTATGTTGTTGTTCTCCTTTTTTGCCGGTGCATCAAAATCTGGAGTTAGTGCGCCACCTATCGGGGAAACGAGGATATTGCAGGGGAAAGGGAAATGAATGAGGTCATTGATTTTTACTATAATTTGGACAACGTCGGCGGGCCGGATTAAAAAGTCTAACGGGCCGTATATGGCCCCCTGGCCGTAGTTTGCCCATGACCGAGCTAACCACATCATACAATACTGCGGCCTGGTGCCCTAGTGGTTACCGCATCAGCCTCACAGTTCCGGGATCGAGGGTTCGTCTCCTTGTGTCCTGCGATTGACTTGCCACCAATTCAGGGTTGCCCCCCTGCCTTACACGCGGAGCTGGCCGGGATAGGCTCCAGCACCACCCGCGACCCTTGTGAGGGCAAGCGATACGGAAAATGAATGAATAATAAAATAGTTTGAGCTTTTCTTAAAAAGAACCCCTACATCTCCCATGATGATGATTCCACATGAGGAATAATAAGATAAATTGTCACTCTTCTCTGTTCAGGTACATGATCAAAGGAATTCAGAATCTGATCTTTTACGGCCTTCCCTCCTTCCCGCACTTCTACAGTGAGCTGTGTAACATGCTCACGGCAGGGGAGCAGGGGGAGGAAGCCAGTTGGACGTGCACGGCCTTGTACTGCCGCTTTGATGCCCAAAAATTGGCTGCCATTACTGGCGCCCAGCGGGCCGGACAGATGCTTCACTCCAACAAGGACCTCCATCTCTTTGTCACAGGAGGGGAAGATAAAAGTGGACATTGAAATGCCAATACGCCATTGATCACATGCAAGGTATAATGATTGTTGACCTGTTATCAGTCACTGAAGTCTATAAACATTGAAAATCATGACTGATTTGACTTATTGGTGGTATTTTTGAGGCCAGTTTTCATTCACAGGTGTTCCCGAAATAATCAAATAAATCATTTACTGGTTTTATTAATATCAAGAGTTTTGCTATACAACAGACAATTCCTGTTATAGTCTTATTCTACATACTGTATTTTTTGCGGCTGAGTGGTTGGTGCGCCAGGCTCACAGTGGGGGACCTGGGTTGAAATCCAGGTCGGTCCACCTGTGTGGAGTTTGCATGTTGTCCTTGGGCCTGCGTGGGTTTTCTCCGGGTACTCCGGTTTCCTCCCACATTCCAAAGACATGCATGGTAGGCTGGTTGGACACTGAATTGCACCTAGGTATGAGTGCGAGCGGAATGGTTGTTAGTCTCCTCGTGCCTTGCGATTGGCTGGCCACCAATTCAGGGTGTCCGCTGCCTCTGGCCTGAAGTGAGCTAGGATAAGCTCCGGCACCCCCCGCGACCCTAATAAGGATAAAGCAGTTCAGAAAATGAGATGAGATAATAACAAACATATAGTAAATTACACTGAAAAATATGTTAGTCTCCTTGCGACCTGCGATTGGCTGGCAACAAATTCAGTGTGTCCACTACCTGCTCCAACACCCCCCGCGACTCTTGTGATTAATAGTAATATTTGTCATATAAAAACTCCCTAATTGAATTAAAAAAATATATATATTATTTTATTTGTGATCTTTATATGATTTTTCTCTTTCCTTTTTTGCATTTTTCAATTCAACTTTCTATTTATTTCATTCTTACCTTAATGTACTCTTGCATTGAACAATCAAATTGGATTGGACGCGTATCGACGTCAGTGAATATGTTAAATGTAAATTCAGGTCTCGAGGGGTTAATTATTAACTCGAGCTCTCCGAGTTCTTGTTCACAGAAGCAATGTTTCTTTTCGTTTGAAGAAAAGCGTCCAAGGGAAGACAACATGGAGGATGAGAAGCCAAAACTCAGTCTCAAGCGTGAAGTTGGCCTGGTGGGAGCGGTGTCCCTCATCGGGGGGACAATGATTGGCTCGGGGATCTTCATGTCACCGCAGACGGTGCTCGCCACGATCGGAAGTCCTGGAGCCAGTCTGCTGGTTTGGGCCTGCTGTGGCCTATTGGTTATCCTGGCCTCTTTTTGCTACGCTGAACTGGGGACTGTGATTAGAGAATCAGGGGGGGAGTACATCTACATTCTCAGGACTTCAGGCCCACTCGTGGCCTTTCTGTTAATCTTCAGCTCTGTCTTATTCGTGAGACCCGCCGGGGTGGTGGGGATCTCGCTTAGTTTCGCTCAGTATGCCGTAGCCCCTTTTTACTTGGATTGCGCGCCTCCAGTTTTGCTGGTCAAGTGCGTGGCTGCCGTGGCGATTCTCACTTTAGCTGCAGTAAATTGTCTCAACGTTCGCTTCGCGATGTCAGTGCAAGTGTTTTTTATGGTGACCAAAGTACTGACGCTGGCGGTCATAATAGTTGGAGGCATTGTAATGCTTGCCAGAGGACACACCGAGAACTTTCAGGACTCCTTTGAAAACTCCAATATTGGCATCAATCCAATTGGAATTGCTTTCTACCAGGGATTGTGGTCATTTGACGGCTGGAATAATCTCAACTATGTGACTGAGGAATTAAAGCGTCCCGAGGTACGGTAAATTATTCCAAGTTTTCACATTTTAAAGTCAGCCATGGTGTTCTTTTTATTGCACACATATATTTTCATTATGGTAGTAAAAAGAGATGCAGATCAAACAGTTGTAAAATGATATGCATTTGCAAAGATAGGGTTCAGGAGATAGTGTGTATTGTCTGTCGTTGTGGTTATTAAGGTCAGGTCAGCAAACGTATCGGGAAGTGGGTTGTTCTTGTTTGTTGATGTTTCACATTCAATCCCACAATTTCTTTACTTTTTTATTTATTTATTTCCTTACAGACTGTCCATTAACTTTGACAAGTTTCTTCCAAATACATTTAGTACATATGTTTGAAGATGGTGGCACGGTGGTAGAGTGGTTACCACGTCCGCTTCAGTTCTGAGGTTAAAGGTTCAATCCCTGTGCGGTTCTGACCTTCCTGTGTGGAGTTTGCATCTTGTCCCAAGGCCTGTGTGGGTTTTCTCAGGGTGGTCTCCTTCCTGTGTGGAGTTTCCATGTTGTCCCAGGGCCTGTGTTGGTTTTCTCAGGGTGGTCTCCTTCCTGTGTGGAAATTGCTTGTTGTCCCAGTGCCTGTGTGGGTTTTCTCAGGGTGGTCTCCTTCCTGTGTGGAGTTCGTATGTTGTCCCAGGGCCTGTGTGGGTTTTCTCAGGGTGGTCTCCATCCTGTGTGGAGTTTGCATGTTGTCCCAGGGCCTGTGTGGGTTTTCTCAGGGTGGTCTGGTCTCATCCCATATCTGCAAAACATGCAAGGGAGGCTGGTTGAACACTCTAAAATTATTCTTAGGTATGAGTGTGGGTTTTTTGTGTGGATTTTTTGCTAGGATTATTGAAGGGAATCTAAAATTAAATCGGGTATTGTTAAAAGTTCGGATGTCGGGCTAGAACAGTCTCATAATGAGCGCACACATGACACCAAACACACACATTTTTGATACACGCACAGTACATCTGACACGAAACATACATTTTGGGATTTGGAAACACTTCTGACACATTCGCATTTATCAAATACATCATTGTTAATTTATGTGTTGATCTCATTGTTATACACATTATACTGAAGATGGAATTTGCAGTTTAAAACAGGTGACACAAGACAATCAAATGAAAATACTAAAGAGTATACTAGACCACACGTGTCAAAGTGGCGGTCCGGGGGCCAAATCTAGCCCGCCGCATCATTTTGTGTGGCCCGGGAAAGTAAATCATGAGTGCCGACTTTCTGTCTTAGGATCAAATTAAAATGAAGAGTATAGATGTATATTAAATTTCCTGATTTTCCCCCTTTTAAATCGATAATTGCTATTTTTTTAATCCATATTTTCTTTGTTTTTAGTTCAAAAATCATTTAGTAAAATCTAAAAATATAGATATATATATAATATTGTTTTAGATCTATAAAAAAATGAATATTCAGGGACTTTAATCCAGTCCATTTAATCCATTTATAAAAAAAAATCTAAATATTTTATCTAAAATGGTCCGGCCCCATGAAATCGAGTTGACGTTAAAGCGACCCGCGAACCAACCCGAGTCTGACACCCTTGGACTAATACATTTTGATTGATAAATTGATCATTTATTATTTATTTTTAATGGGCACTGATGAATTTGAGTGTGTTTTAAGAGAGTAAAAAAATAAGAGAAACATGAAACGAGGCAAAGAGCCACATTAAATATGATAATAAGCAAATAGCCGAATTCATTTTGGCCGGTAGCCGCATGTGGCTCGAGAGCCGCGTCTTTGCCACTCCTGGTGTACAGCATCTCAAGTCTTTTTTCTTTCTTTTTAAAAGCCTTATTACATATATTAACCCATTTTTTTATTCATGCAAAGTTGTCATGCATGTTAACAACAGTCTTTACTTTTGCCCGATTAAACAATTTATTACGTTTTGCCGTGCATTTAAGATCGTTCAGTTGCTTAGACATGGAGAATGGGAATCTGGGAATTCTTTGTGTAGGCTTGTTTTAGTTGTTTTTTTCCCCCTGTTGGTTAGTGACTGACTGTCTTGCATACCAATTACTAGTTATTCACTCACCCTGTGACAAAACAATTCCTTGGGGCCACTTTTCCTATTGGATAGGCGGACGTATGGTTTGGAATTCAGTAAATTGCTCAAAACAGATTATGCTTCGAGATAGCTTAACATAGATGGTGTCTTTTACATTTCTTTGCACACATTTTTCTCTTTATCCGCTAAGCACTGTACGTACTTGTGTTAATAACAGAAGGAATTCATTTAAAATTACAACTTAGGAAGCCGGCTGTATTCAGTAAGAAATGACTTGTACAAAAAAAGAACAGTTGTCTTTACAACTTTCAGGTGACCTTGTAGTTTGTAAATATAGGTAAACCTATATTTAAAATGGGAGACAAACTCAAGTTTTGCTTCATAGTCAAAAGGTTTTGGATTCGGATCTCAACTCAGGCCCTTTACATTTTTTTCATATTACTTTATTTTGTTTATTGGTTTGTATTAGGTACACAAGAGGCAAATAAGGCAATACACACACAAAAAAGCAATGCCCGTGTAGCACCCAGCATTCAATCTTAAAACACAGGTAGAAATAATCAGAACAGTGATCTGTTGTTGTTTCTTCAATAAAACTTTACTGTTATGGGGAAAATCTCCCATGTTTCAAGCTATGTGCTCCAAGGCATCAATAATCGAATACCGATACTCTCTTTAACATGTCACACTTGCTATGTGGATCCAGGCATCAACAATCGAACACTGATAAACACATCCAATCCAAACCAGCCGCACACCCACAACACGCGATCACCAATAAATCAAACACTCAAGCATGTCACACCCGCACAAAATATTGTCACATTGGATTGGATTGGATAAATTTATTCATCCCATATTCAGGAAATTTCATTGTGACAGTAGCAAAAAGGTGATTAGACAGAACAACAAAGCAAAAGCACAAAGTACAAAGCAAATCAAAGTAAATGGGATCATTAAGAATCGCCAAATCAAATCATTAAGACAGAAAAGCAGCAAAAACACAAAACGAGCAAGAGTGGACGGAGCTACCGCCGCCGGCTGCCACTTGAACGGCGCCATCTTGGTTGCGGTAGCTAAAACGGATACAGACTCAAAAAGACGTTGTAAAGTTGGACAAAAACTGGAACACATGCTATTATAGTCAATTTTCTTGCCCGCTCTTTGAACATGATTAAAAATGAGGGCACAGCAAATTGAACCTGCTATACAAGCTTTTCACTCACATCTTTACAATGTAGCAAAGTTTCATTTTAAGTACACGGTGATAACACGCTTAATTGGGTTGCATGTTGTCACGTGCACACTGAATGGCTGTGTTAGTGCACTATGTTCAAAGTAATAATTAGCCCACTTGTTAAGGAAACATTGGCTCGCAATTGTTTGCACAGATGTATCATTAATCAATGCCTACCCTGTGTGTTGAACGCTACTCTAAAGTGTTCCCGAGATGGCAACTGACGAACACGGACTCAACCTGAAGAGGGATGTCGGAATCATCGGAGCCGTGTCTTTCATCGCGGGGACCATGATTGGTTCCGGGATCTTCATATCACCCCAGTATGTCATCTCCACCATTGGCAGTCCGGGGGCCAGTCTCATTATATGGGCCTTGTGCGGTCTGCTCGCCATGCTGGGGGGGCTCTGCTATGCTGAACTGGGAACGCTCATCCCAGAGTCCGGCGCCGAATATATTTACATGCTGAGGACGGCGGGGAGAGTGGTGGCCTTCATGTTTGTTTTCAGCTTCATCACGGTCATGAGACCAGCTAGCGCCACGGGGATCGCGCTCAGCTTTGCCGAGTACGCCGTGGCTCCGTTTTACGCCGGCTGCCCCCCGCCGCAGCTGCTGGTAAAGTGCGTGGCTGCCGTGGCTATCATTGCTCTGGCCCTGGTGAACTGTCTCAGCGCCCGCCTGGCCACCGTCATCCAGGTGGTCACCATGATCGTCAAAGTGCTGGCACTGGCGGCGATCATAGTGGGGGGAGTGGTGATGCTCTTCCAGAAAGGGACTGGGAACTTTGAGAACGCCTTTGATGGGACCAATCTTCGTGTCAGGTCCTTCGGCCTTGCTTTTTACCAAGGCTTGTGGTCTTATGACGGATGGAACACTTTGAATTATTTAACTGAGGAACTCAAACATCCAGAAGTAAGACCAATAAGATTGAGTTTTTGGGAAAGCCATTTGCAAATCATTCTATCTGGTGTCGGTAACCATATGGAAGGGGTGCTCATCAGAGTAGGATTTGATCCTGTCTTTTAGTTTCCTTCAGGTCTGAACGTGGTCTCATTTGTACTGCAACATCGCAATGTGCCCACCGCAATGCTTTTTTGAACATGCATATCTGACTTATTTAAGTCATCTCGTTTTCTGGACCGCTTTATCCTCATTAGAGTCGCGGGGGGTGCTGGAGCCAATCTGTCTCCGGGCCAGAGGCGGGGGACAGCCCGAATCGGTGGCCAGCCAATCACAGGGCACTAGGAGACTGACAGCCATTCACACTCACACCCATACCTAGGGGCAATTTAGAGTGTCCAATCAGCCTACCATGCATGTCTTTGGAATGTGGGAGGAAACCGGAGTACCCGGAGGAAACCCACGCAGACCATGCAAACTGGATTTGAACCCAGGATCCCAGAGCTGTGAGGCCGGCTGTGCTAATTATTCGCTTCACCGGGCCGCCTTAGGCTTTCATCAGAATGTTAATTGTGATGTTGACAGCCTCGGCTAACATAAACGACTCTTCACAGCTGCTTGTTAAGTTGTTCCTTTAATATTGAACAGATAGAGCAGGGGTGTCAGACTTGGGTTGGTTCGTGGGCCGCTTTAACGTCAACTTCATTTCACGTGGGCGGGACCATTTTAGATATAATATTTAGATATATTTTTTTAATAAATGGATTAAAAGAACTGGATTAAAAGCCCTGAATATTCAGTTTTTTATAGATCTAAAACAATGTTTATTTTAGCTTTTTTTATGTGTTTAGATTTTACAAAATGATTTTTGAACTAAAAACACAGAAATAATTGATTAAAAAATTACAATTATTGATTTAAAAGGGGGAAAATCAGGAAATTTAATATACATCTATACTCTTCATTTTAATTTGATCCTAAAACAGAAAGTCGGCACTCATGATTTACTTTCCCGGGCCACACAAAATGATGCGGCGGGCCAAATTTGGCCCGCAGACCGCCACTTTGACACATGTGAGATAGAGACTTGCCGCATCTCTGCTTAATTTCAGCACCTCTTGTCGGTAATGAGACGCGTCTCAGCTGCTTTCCCTTCAATAGAGGTCCAATCCAGTTTAACTTCCCAGTTGAAATCAATTACTAGATGTCTGGTTCAGTTAATCAGTGTTTTAAGTATCAATTTCCCTCGTTTACTAACTACTACAACACATACTCTGGCTTCAGCTAGTTGTGAATGAGTAAAGATGATGATCAAATACATTTTCACTCTAGTGACCCTTGTCCCTGAAAAGGTTAAAATTGTGTTTTCAGATGATTAGTTTTGAAGTAACGCCAGCGCTTTTGTTCTTTTTGTTCAGCAGTGTTTTTTACCTTGAAATTCTGATGATGAAATCCTTGTCGGGTTTAATGATTTGTTTAACGAGCTTTTTATGTTCTACATAAGACTCATGCATTCTGTGTCTCATTCAGATAAGACAGTCTGTCGTTATAAACATTTTAAGGAGAGTTTTATAGCAGGTACTTTAATGTTTTGCTTGCCCTCTCCAGTGTTTCGTCCTTTGCTCTTAAGAGTTGCGATTCAACATTTGGAGTTTCAGCAGCGTAACGTGAAAATGAAAAGGGAAATCGGCTTGATTGGCGGCGTGGCGTTTATTTCAGGAACCATGATTGGATCCGGCATATTCATGTCGCCCCAATTTGTGCTGGCCTACGCAGGAAGTCCGGGATCGAGTTTGCTAATCTGGGCCCTTTCCGGAGTGGTGGCAATGTTTGCCGCCTTGTCCTACACCGAATTGGGAACCCTTCTCCCCGAGTCTGGGGGCGAATTTATATACATCCTGCGGATCTATGGGTCATTTCCCGCTTTTTTTGCGGCAATTACTTTCATCTGGATCGTGAAGCCTTTTAGCGCTGCCGCGATGGCAATCAGCATCGCACAGTATGCAACGGCGCCGTTTTACAGTGGGTGTGATCCCCCGCAGCTCATGGTCAAATGTGTGGCGGCTGTGGCTATACTAATTGTCGCTATCGTCAACGTTTTGAACGTACGGCTCGCTGTGAGAATCCAAGTGATTTTCCTGGTGGCCAAGGTCTTAACGTTGACACTTATTGTTATAGGGGGGATTGTCGCCGTTACACAGAGCAGCAATGTCGTTGTACAAAACTTTCATGTTGAGAATACATTTAAAGGGACGCAGTACTCTTTTAGTACGATTGGGATGGCTTTTTATCAAGGACTGTGGTCATATTCTGGCTGGTACAATTTAAATTATGTCATTGAAGAACTGAAACGACCTCAGGTGAGATGAAGGGGAAAGGGAGGGAGGGGGGTGTTGAGTGGGTGTGAGCCATAATTCAAGGTTCAATTGAACAAATGTTTTATTGATGTGTACTGCCTTTTTGACTGAATTCAAATGACAACAGCACAATGTAAAAATCCCCCTACACACATTCTTTCAATGCATTCATTTTCTGAACCGCTTTATCCTCACTAGGGCCGCAGGGGGTGCTAGAACCTATCCCAGCTGACTTCGGGCCGGAGGCTGGGGTCACCCTGAATCGGTGGGCAACTGATCGCAGGGCACGAGGAGACCACTCACACTCATACCTAGGGGCAATTTAGAGTGTCCAATCAGCCTACCATGCATGTTTTTGGAATGTGGGAGGAAACCAGAGTACCCGGAGAAAACCCACGCAGGCCCGGGGAGAACATGCAACTCCACACAGGAAGACCGACCTGGGTTTGAGGCCGGCGTGCTAACCAAAATTGAAAATTGTGATTCAGGAGGTGTCTTTTACGAAAGAAATCGTAAAACTCAACGATTTTAAGAGTCCATCTTATATGCGGAGCCGGTCAATATGAGAGAAAATACTGTGACCGGACGTTTGGTCACCGGACGTTTGGTCGCCCGGACGTTTGGTCGCCGGACGTTTGGTAGAACGGACTTTTGGTAGAACGGACGTTTGGTAGAACAGGTTCAAATTATGACAGAGAGTTTACTGTTGAAACCAGCTCTCAAAATTGTAATCATGAGCGAGTGAGTTTAATATCTAAATATCTACTGTTGACAGAGAGTTTACTGTTCTCAAAATTTTTATCATGAGGGAGAGTGAGTTTAATATCTAAATATCCAAGCGTCCGTTCTACCAAACGTCTGGGCGACCAAACGTCCGGCGACCAAACGTCCGGCGACCAAACGTCCGGCGACCAAACGTCCGGCGACCAAATGTCCGGCGACCAAACGTCCGAGTACCAGAAAATACGGCAGTAGATACCACCCTATAATACCTAGCTACCAAGTTTCAAGATGATTGGTTCACAAATGACTGAGAATTACGGCTTCAATGTTAGTGTTCACAAGAACAACAACGAGCTGAGTGGTGACGCTACATGCCTTCAGCTTGGGAAAAAATGTGTTCAATAAAGTTTCACGCCATTCCCTGTTTTCTTTTGCAGGTAAATCTTCCAAGAGCAGTAATCATTGCCATTTCGCTGGTGACTGGCTTGTATCTTTTGGTTAACGTCAGCTACCTGACTGTGATGACGCCAAAAGAGCTCATTTCATCCAATGCCGTGGCAGTCACATGGGGGTGAGAAGCACCTGAAATTTTTTTCATTTTCAAATCAATCGATTTCCACTGTCTTGCTTTCTTTTCGACTTGTCAATCATTTGAAGGATTCACATGTTTAATCTGCGTCATCATACACCAAGGGTGTCAGACTCGGATTGGTTCGTGGACCACTTTAACGTCAACTTGATTTCACGTGGGCCGGACCATTTTAGATATAATATTTAGATTTTTTTAATAAATTGATTAAAAGAACTGGATTAAAATCCCTGAATATTCAGTTTTTTATAGATCTAAAACAATGTTTATTTTAGCCTTTTTTATATATTTTTAGATTTTACAAAATGATTTTTGAACTAAAAACACAGAAAAAATGGATTAAAAATTTACATTTATTGATTTAAAAGGGGGGAAATCAGGAAATTTTATATACATCTATAATCTTCATTTTAATTTGATCCTAAAACAGAAAGTCGGCACTCATCATTTACTTTCCCGGGCCACACAAAATGATGCGACGGGCCAGATTTGGCCCCCGGGCCGCCACTTTGACAAATGTGTCATACACTCATGAAATATATATGATAAATGCAGGGGTGGCGAACAAGTTAGACACAAAGAGCCAACATTCTAAACTGAGAGTCAAAGAGCCATCCACACATCAGAAACAGTATAAAAAAAATCCAATCTACCAAATTATTTTTAAATAGAATTTATTTATTTTTAATGGGCCCTGAGGAATTTGTGTTTTAAGAGAGAATAAAAATCTGAAATATGAAACGAGGCAAAGAGCCAGAGTGTACAAAAAATGATAAGAACCAACTGGGAGCCACATGTGGCTCGAGAGCCGCGTGTCCGCCACCCCTGGATTAATGTAAACAATGAAGTATTAATGAAGCGGCAACTCTATAACTACTTCAACTGTACTGCCTCGGGTAAAAGGTACTAAAAAAGCAGGGCCCATCACGTGAGATTTTTATAACATTACATATAGTATTAGAATGCCATTATTTTTCTATGGTGGCCTGTCTTTAAGGCAAACAAATGCCTTGTTTAATGACTTTTGCAAGATAAATGAGTGTTTGACATTATTTTACTTTTATTTTGAAGTAAAACTTCAAAATAAAGAACATTCCAAATGTTGAATAAGCTTTAACATTGCAAAGTAGTACACACATTTTACTCAATAGACGCCATTGATGATGCGAGACGTCCAATCCATTTGAAGTGGGAGGATACCATCAAATGAACGAATGTTTTTCAATTGGATTGGACGTCTACTATTGATCGATCTGTACCAAAATCGTCCCAGGGCAGCCATGTTGGTATATGAGACATTTCCATTAAAGTCAATGTGTTGACATTCAAATTCAATCATAACTATCTTATTGGTCAGCCAATTTTAAAGATTATTTTATAAATATTAAAGCATCTATTTGAAGTGGTTCAGATCCAGTGTTCAGTTCAGATGGATTGGACGTAGTGATTAACTCATTGAAACCGCATTCAATTTCTGCTGATGCAAATTTGAGCCCATAAGGAAGTTTTGCGAAAATCTGCGATGTTTTCTTCCACAGGAACAAAGTGTTAGGATCCTGGGGGTGGATCATGTCAATAGCCGCAGCTTTGTCCGCTTTTGGGTCACTAAACGGGACATTCTTCAGCGGTGGTCGGGTGTGCTTTGTTGCTGCACGCGAAGGACACATGGTGAGAATCTTTGCAGTTCCTTAGTGTCTGTTAACAGCAAACAGGAGAGAGACTTGACGGCAATGCGCTCGTAACATAATATGAACTTTAAATTTAATTTAAATGAACTTAGATTACTATACACACACACTTAAAAATAAGTTTTAATCTTACATAGCACTAAATTTAAACCTTCTTGTGCAATAACCGAGACAAAGATGCTAATTTATTCCACCGCAGCTTTCGAGTCGGAACATCCTGGCTTCTCCATGCCTCAGAACCGAATGTTCCAAGTGACTTTCCTGACTTGTTCAAGTCAAGGATTCACTTTTTCAGATCCATGCTGAGCTCCTTTGACTTTCCCATTGTAGCATTTGTGGGCGTTTGCATCCAACGAGCCCTATTTAAATGGCCTCAGAGAAGTCACCAGCTGTAGTCACTCATAATCACTCACAAGAAGTTAAGAGGCCATGCTATGAAGCTCATTTCACTGACACAACTTTCTAAGTCACCAAAATTGCTAATTCGTGTTGCTGTATGTATATTTTTGACCCAGCAGATTTGATCACTTTTTTTGTTAATCCATAATAAAGTCATAAAAGAACCAAACTTCATGAATGTTTTTGTGACAAAGAAGTATCTGTTCCAATCACTCTATCAGAGAAAAATCAGAGTTGTAGAAATAACTGGAAACTCAAGAGAGCCATGACATTATGTTCTTCACAAGTGTATGTAAACTTTTGACCACAACTGTACTCTGCAACACTCAAGGTATTCCTGTACAGCATTTTCAAAACAAACCATTACACCACCACACTAATTTAACAATTAGATGAAGCATCACAAGTGAATTTGAGTTTTTTTTCTGATTGCATTACTCCATTTAAATGATTCATTGTTGTAGCACTAACTATTTGTTTTCTAGCCGGATATTCTCTCCATGGCTCACGTGCACAGACTGACTCCATCCCCAGCACTCATTTTCACCACCATTGTCTCCTTGCTGGTGCTCATCCCCGGAGACTTTCAGAGTATCGTCAACTTCTTCAGGTGAGCGCAGGTTCAGAATTCCCACTGAATGTCTAAAGAAGAAAAGCATACGTCATTTTTCGGTTGCCCAAAATGAATCTTTCCTTTTATTTGCAAGTTTCACTGCCTGGTTTTTCTATGCCATCACGCTGTCTGGGCTTCTCTACCTCAAGATTAAGAAGCCTGAGCTTCCAAGGCCATACAGGGTGAGTGGCACTTAGTTTATTTAACCCCTTCAGAGACAGCGCTCACTTCAAAGGACACCTATTGAAAAATTATAATTATAGTCGTTAGGAAAAGGGGAACTGATATTTAAAACAACTGGTGATTGCAATAGACGTTCCATCCATTTCAATTTATGGATTGGACAAAAGAGTCAAGCGATGGGAAGTCACAAGAGATTTATTTATAAAACAAAGCAAAAATAAAATTGGAATTTGTGTCTTTTTCAATTCAATACAATTTGTTTAGTTTATTTATTTTATTTATTATTTTTTGTATTAGTCACAGCTTTTATTTTAATTGTGTGTGTGTGGCTTTTTTTTAACATACAGTGGTACCTCTAGATATGAGCTTAATGCGTTCCGGGATTGAGCTTGTGTCGATTTACTCGTAACTCAAACGAACGTTTCCCATAGAAATGAACTAAAAACAAATTAATTCGTTCCAACCCTCTGAAAAAACACCCAAAAGAGGATATTGGATTGGAAAAACATTTTTATTTGTTCTAATTCACCATCTATTAACAAAGTAACAAATAACTAGTGGTTTAATAGTACTAAAATGTGTTTAATAGTACTAAAATTAGACAGATTTTGTGGAGGGGAGAGAGAGAGGGACAGAGAGAGAGACTTTTTGCATGGCAACACGCTCGTAACATAACATAAACAAATTTAAACGAACGTGGGTTACGATGCAGACACACTCAAAAATAAATTTAATCTAACCTTACACTAAACTTAATTCTAATTTTGTTTTAAATTTTGATACCTTTCTTCTCCCGGGTTGGCTCTATTTGCCCCGCCTCCACACTGACTTTCAGTCAATATCGAGGGTTGTTTGAGTTTGTCTTCCCTTCAAAATATTCCCAAAATGATGCACACAAATGTCCTCACATTAGGATAACGCACGACCACTTGCCAACGAGAAGTGGTATATATACGCCATTCGCACTGACTAACGGGGAAAAAAAACACTGAAAAAATGCAATGCTCCGCCCAGTGCTCGTAGAGACATTACACGAGGGAGTTGCGACCAGAGAGACAGTGCCCATGATGTTCTTATGAGCAGCCTCTCGCGTCCGCTGTATGCTCGTAAATCAATATTTGTCTCGTATCTCAAGATAAATATTTGCCCGAAATTTTACTCGTATCTCAAATTGCTCGTATGTCGGGGCACTCGTATGTCGAGGTACCACTGTACTATATTTTCAAATTATTAACCACAAAAATGGCCACAATTGGCCCCTGGGCCCCAAATTTGAGACCCGTCCTATACATATGAATTTTTACCTTCAGGTTCCCATTATACTGCCCATACTGGTCATCATCGCAGCAGTATTCCTCGTGCTGGCGCCCATCATTGACAATCCTCAAATCGAATACCTTTACGTGACTTTATTCATCTTCAGCGGGGTCATCATCTACGTACCCTTCATTCATTACAAGCTATGCCCAAGCTTCTTGACCAAGATGACCATATTCCTGCAGCTGTTTTTAGAGGTCGCTCCAGCAGAAAAAAACCTGTGATGTGACCTCAGAAATGTCAATTTCCGGCTTTTCTAACTGTTTCCTGGACATTACTCGTGTTTACATTGTTTCAGTAGTCGATTCCATTTTCTAAAACATGTTTATATATTTTTAGGAGCCATTTATGTTGAAAGAAGCTGTACATTTACCTCACAAAGCACATTGTTTTAAATATTTTTTTGCATTGCATTTGAATAAAAATTAATCCAATCAACCGTCCATATGCATTAGGGCACCTGTGTCAAAGTGGCGGCCCGGGGGCCAAATCTGGCCCGCCGCATCATTTTGTGTGGCCCGGGAAAGTAAATCATGAGTGCCGACTTTCTGTTTTAGGATCAAATTAAAATGAAGAGTATAGATGTACGTATATTAAATTTCCTGATTTACCCCTTTTAAATCAATAATTGTAATTTTTTAATCAATTTTTTTCTGTGTATTTAGTTCAAAAATAATTTTGTAAAAACTAAAAAATATATATAAAAAAATCCAAAATAAACATTGTTTTAGATATATAAAACACTGAATATTCGGGGCTTTTAATCCAGTTCTTTTAATCCATTTATAAAAAAATAGGGTGCATTAGAGTGAGATTTTAAAGATGTTTTTAGATTAGTGTATTAACCATTATCCCCCAAATTTAAAATGTAAATACCAACTCAGATTCTTTAAATTATTAACGTTTTATTAAATAAGTTTCTCATGAAAATGACCCAATGAAAAAGCATCAACAACTCACTGTGCAACTTTCACATGACTAAATTTTGATCGCCACGAAACAGGGAAGAACAGGAGTATAATGGAGAACATACTTAGGAATTGCCAGTAATTTTTGGAAAAAAAATAGTGTGGGAAAGACCTATGAACAAAAGACCACCAATAAGTGATGCCCACTTGAAAATCAAAAATGTTTTTTCTCAAATTGCCCCAAAATCGATAATAAAGTGCTACTACATGGTTTCCACGGGTCAGTTACTGCCAAAATAAGAACAATAATGATAATACAGTTGGAAAATAAAATAAAATAAATCAGCATATAAGTGAATACTAATATTAAACGGTATACTATAATTTTAAAACATTTCCCATCATCAGGGTGAGAAATACCTTGCAGATCTCAATTGAATAAAATTGAAAGAAAGCTTGTAATTCTTTGAGAAGGGAAGTATAAAATATTCAAAATGTCCACCAGCTATGCATACCGCCATAAAAACAGATAGCAGTTGTCATAGTTCTTTCTAAGGTGATAATAGACGATAATTCCAATCTTATGGCACCCAATCATCCTTCAGTTGTGAATTATTGAAGCGGGAGGGTGGTTTGTTCATTCATTTCTACCCCTTTCACTTGAAATAAATGGGCAGCTCGTGCAGCCAATGAGATTTAAAAGAAAAAAAACCACTTTGTTCTTGCTCTGGCCGCCATGCACCATCCCACCAATTAGTTTATTACTGGTAGACGCCCAATCCATGTGAAAAGGGAGGGTATCACGACAATACGTACAAAAACATAACATAACAACTAAGTTCTATTTCATAAGTAAAGTGCCTGAAATGCCAGTGAGTGAACTGTTCTGAACTGTGACGCAAAAGTGGGGCTAATTTACATAATAACCATTTCCATCCATTATTGCCAGCTACGCTGATCTGGACAGCAAAACAAACTCCGAAAAGAATTCCATTTAAAGTGGAGTGTAAACGCGTGTTAAAAATCACTTGCATTCTCCGCTATAGTAGTCAACAATCCATGTGAACAGGGAAAGCTGACGGTGAAAGAGATTTATAATTCTGTTTTGGACAAATATTGTGAGACACCTTGGGTACAATTTTAAATGATTAAAAAATAAAATATTTCCGTCAACCACTTGATCCCTCAATTTACACTCAACAATTATACATTAAAAAAACATTGTGGGAATACATAGAACCTAAGAATTATATAGAGATAGAGATTAACAAATAAAACATTTAAAATCATAAATTAAAAATAAACTAAAAATTGAAAATATTTCAAATAATTAAAACTAAATAGTCAAAATTAATAATAATATAATAATAATCGGACATAGGCTTTGTCATCATTATTGACTCGACAAAAAAGCCAAATTGTCATATTAGAAAAATTAGAAAAAGATGGAAAAGATAGAGAATATTCATTACAAATAAAATAAATATTTTTGTGTGAAACTAAGAAATAAATAAAAAGGAGTGATATATGTATATTTTTTTCACTGATTGATTCATTAAATAAAACTATATTTCTAATTTTAGGGTTCTTACTTTTATTTTTCAAATTGAATTTTCAACATGTATTTTTTAAGCAATACTATTTTTGATGTACCATTTATACAATATGTATTCCTCCAATGCTTTATGCATATTTCTGAACTCTTTAGCTGTCATTAACGGCAATACAAATTTGTTCATTGGCTTCCAACCCTCCCACACCAAAGCAATTGGACAAATCTCAACTGAATTCACACAGCAAGGATGATTTGGACCCAACGCAATTGGACACCTAGCGTCGTCGACGGTACTAAAAGACTTAAATTCAGCATCAAGAAGTTAATGTCCTTTGCTCTTTTCATCAAATCAAATATTTCCCATTGAATACACTGAGATAACCATAGTAGAGAAAATTTTTGCTTGTGCTTTACTTCTGCCTGCCGTTGGACGACTTTTGACAGTTGTCAGCCGCGTCTTCACTGCTCTGGTTGCCTGTTCTTTTCTCGCTCCCTTGCGAAACTTGATGGTAGAGCATGTGAAGCCGCCCCGCGTTCACATCTGCGTCATCTGCCCCCTCGCAGCAACAGATCCAGGGCTGAGGAATGACCTCGATGCCATAGTGAGCTCCAGCGATGGCCCCCGCCATGCAGGCTATGGTGTCTGTGTCCCCTCCCAGCGCCAAACTGTAGGCTATTGTCCGCTCCAGTCCACCGTAGTTTTCTGGAAGGTATTCCCTTGGTTGCAGGCAGTGGAGAACACAAAAGATGGCAGTTGGTACTGATTGGAGTGCTGCAATGCCATTACCTACAAGGAGAAAACTGGTTTAAGTAGAGAACAGCCGTGTGAGCCTGATGATTGTTAAAAGAGTCAGATATACGCATTCAAAGAAGTATTTTGCCCTGGGTACATTCCGGTGTTGCGGTACAAACGACACATCTGAGCTGAAATCAATCACTTTTAGCTTGATTTCGAGATACGAGCTTAATGCGTTCCGGGACTGAGCTCGTATGTCGATTTACTCGTAACTCAAATGAACGTTTCCCATAGAAATGAACTAAAAACAAATTAATTTGTTCCAACCCTCTGAAAAAACACCAAAAACAGGATATTGGATTGGAAAAACATTTTTATTTGTTCTAATTCGCCATCTATTAATAAAGTAACAAATAACTAGTAACTTAATAGAACTAAAATGTGTTTAATATTATTAAAATTACACGGATTTCGCAGAGGGGAGAGAGACGGACAGAGAGAGGCGCTTTTTTGCACGGAAACGCGCTCGTAACATAACAAACAAATGTAAATGAACTTGGATAACAATGCAGACACACTCAAAAATAAATTTAATCTAACCTTACACTAAACTTAATTCAAATTTTATTTTAAATTTTGATACCTTTCTTCTCCGGGTTGGCTCTATTTGCCCCGCCTCCACCCTGACTTTCAGATGCAACGTATCGAGGGTTGTTTGCTTTTGTATTCCCTTCAAAATATTCCCAAAATGATGCACACAAATGTCCTCACAATAGGATAACGCACGACCACTTGCCAACGAATAGTATATACGCCATTCACACTGACTAATGGGAAAAAAACACTGAAAAAATGCAATGCTCCGCCCAGTGCTCGTAGAGACATTACACGAGGGAGTTGTATCTCTTGAGAGTAGATTTTTAAAGATGAATACTCACCCAGCTCTGAGATGACCTCCTCTATGGTGACCTTGCCAGTGTTCATCAAATCTCTGACTCGATGAAGACGGTTGCAAAATGGCTTCTCTGCTTCCTTCAGACTGCGCCGACACACCAAGGGACAACCGTTACACAAAATAGAATCCACCAATATTTCCTTACGTGTAGTGAAGCATGCAGTCACTGACATTCTGGCATCGTTGCGTGACATCTCATCCCCTTCAACCTCTTCCATCTCCGTGATGAGCGTGTTGATAAACATCTGAGGCAGATCCAACGCACCCTGGAGCGCCAGGTGGACGGCTAATGCTTGCAACACGGCCCCGTTGTAGCCCAGGGAGCAGGAATGAGTCAGCATGGCGCCCAGACGAGCAAACTAACAAAGTAAGAGGAAAAAGAACAAAACATTATAGGTCGTATAACCAGAATAGTCAACTCTGCTTAAGTGGGATCTTTTGACTACATATGCTAAATAAATATTGCTTTGATTTTAGGTGGCTATCCCCAAAATCTAACTCCACCCAGCATCGCTACAATGTACACAACCAGCGCATTTCATGTTGGGGCCATTGAAAAATTGTATTAAATGTATTATTATTATTATTATTATAACTTCATTTTTGTGACAGTATTTTCAGAAAAAAAATGCACTCAATATGGACCAAAAGTCTTTAATTCTGTTTTACACACACAAACATAGTTTAAGGAAGACTGTCATTTCCTTTATTCATCCATCATTTTCCGTACCATCTTTCCACGATAACGCACTCGTAATGGAACAAACTAATTTAAATTAACTTAATATATACAGACACACTAAAACATACGTTTAATGTAACTTTATACAAAACTGAATTCTAATTTTGTTTTAATTTTTTTTACCTTCGTTCTGGGCGGGTTAGCTGTATGCCACGCCTCCACCCTCACGTTCGCTATCGATAGGATGTTTGTTGTTGTATTCCCTTCAAAATATTCCGAAAATGATGCACACAGATGTCCTCACAATAGGATAACGCACGACCACTTGCCAACGAGAAGTAGTCTTGAATGAGCGATCGCGGGAGCTAGCAGGCTAAGGAAGGAATAACAGCCTACCCACTATTGATTGTGGCTAATGAAGTTTTATTCTGAGAAAGTGTGCCATTGCCTATCGGTGTTGTGTGCACGACTATACGTCATTACCCAGAAAGCCCTCTTTTTGCCCGCGCATGCGCGTTGTGCGTTTCCTGGTCGATGCGTAGGAGAAACTCCTCTGAATAAATCGTTCAGTACACTCGTAGATATCTGTTATACACGAAAGAGATGCGGCAAAAAAAAGACAGTGCGTACAATGATAAACAGCCTCTCATGTCATGGCCACCTGGCTTAGTCGCATCGCGAAATTTTGATCGTATCTAGGGCGAATTATTCGATCGAAATTTTCATCGTACCTCGAGCATGTCGTAGGTAGAGCTGATCGTAGGTCGAGGTACCACTGTACATAGCAAATAATCAGATGCCTAACATTTTTAATAACACTATTTACTTTGAAAGACCTGATGCTGCTGCCGTTGTATTCCTGTTTGATGCCCAGAAATTGGTGCCTACCTTGCAAAAAAAGCACAGATCCTGCAGTTCAAACATCATCTTACCTTTTTGACATCAGCTGGATCAGGGAAGGCCAGAGCAAAGGGAGCTGCCCTCATTGCGCCACCATTCCCAAAAGAGCCCCGGCCATTGAACTGATCCCTGGCTGGCTGATAAACATCCGTGAGGTGAGGCGACGCCAGTTTCTTTAAGACTTGGATCACCCCAGAACCATAACCTCGCCCCGGGGATATGCTGTACTCCTTTGCGAACCTGAAGGAACATGGCATGTGTGTGCGATGAAATTGCTATTTTAAAAGTTCACATATTTAGTGAATTACATGCACACATGGTGATTTATCTACCTGCGAGCCATGTCTTGCTCATCGAAGCCAGACCGGGTGAGCAGAGATTGGACCACACAACGAGCCATCGCCGTGTCGTCGCTGTATTCAAGGATACCTAAAAAAGAAAAGTGCATATTATTGTATTTGTAAAAGAGGAAATATGTATTTTTTTATTTTTTTTACTTATTTATTTCCTATTTATTTATGTCAAAAACGTATTTTCCTGTGTCTGTATTCTCACCCTCTTGCTACTGTGACAATGAAATTTCCCGAATATGGGATGAATAAAGTTACCTAATCTAAAACTAAGGACACATTGGCCTCACAGTTCTGGGGTCCTGGGCTCAAATCCAGGTCGGTCCACCAGTGTGGAGTTTGCATGTTCTCCCCGGGCCTGCGTGGGTTTTCACCGGGTACTCCAGTTTCCTCCCACATTCCAAATACATTCATGATAGGCTGATTGGACACTAAATTGCCCCTAGGTATGAGACCGAATGAGAATTGTTGTCCGTCTCCTCGTGCCCTGCGATTGGCTGGCCACCAGTCAGCTGGGATAGGGTCCAGCACCCCCCACAACCCTAGTGAGGATAAAGCGGTTCAGAAAATGAGATGAGAAGATGCTGTGTCTATAAAAATATATTTTGTGTATATATGACACACAATTTAGCCAATTATTTTTGAGACATTCGTTTCCTGTTCCCTTTTTCCCAATATGAATTCTCAATGCTTTTATTTGCAAAAATATACTGTTCCGTCCATTAAGTGGTTCAGAAAATTAACGAATTTCCTGAGGAGGTACAAAGGATTTAACATTTATCATGTATTGGATACATTATTTAGAATTTTACTGGTTTAATTGGAATGGCACTGGATAGGTATCTGCAAAACATATCTTGATAATAAAAAAAATCTGAATCGGAACAATTTATAGTGCAAACATTTATATCGTTGACTGCCACTCCTTCACACAGCCACAGATTCCAGATCAGCTGGTGACTCTTTTAGGGCAATGTATGCCAAAGTTGTATTAACCAAAGGTTGATATCAAAACAAGTCATTTTTAAAGCACTGGATCGTTAATCCCCGTCAATCACAGCCAATGTTTGAATGACACAGGAGAAAAAGAATAAAGTTTATTGGATGGGAGTGTGCATGTACTGCTGCCACTCACCATTTCCCTTGGTTTCGTCGTCCAGACTGTTCATGTGTTGCAGGACGTTTTCCATGGGAACCTCCTCAACTCCCTCGAACTCACCCCCGACACAGTCGCCCAGCACAGCCGCGACCAGAGCACCCCTGAACCGGGACAGAGATGTCGGCCCCGCCGCTGCCACGATCGCTCTTGCCATTCACGCGGTGGTCACGAAACGTGCCCGAGTGAACTGTTGAGCTAAATGACAGTATTTGACTAGCCTGGATATAAAATGACAACAACTGTCGGCTCGTCAGTTCGTCTACTATTTCCGGGTAACGACCCCAAACGACAAGGCTAACAAACGGGAGACAGGAAACGAAATAACTCTGCAAAGCATGATATCAAATGGCATTAAAGTTACCCAATATCGTCAACCTTAAAGCAGTAATGTGTACAGAAGCTCTTTTATATCTTTAGAAATGCAAGTTACATTTTTGTAAAGACAAAGGATGGAAGTCCATATGCCTTTTTTGCAATGTTTTCAGGTAATTATTGCCCTCTGCTGGACAGGAGTAGTAGCGCTTCATGTTTGGGTGTTTTTAAATCTAGTTCTAATGTTTACAAAAAAGAAAAGCCCATAACAATTAGACAACCAAGGCTAAAGTTTAATTTAGTCATTCATTGTTACAATAAATGATAATTAATTAGATTCAAATCTGAGCCCTTGGTTTTTCTGCTATTACGTTAATTACAGCTAATGAATTGGACTATTGGTCTATTGTTGTCAATGGCAGATAATGAGTTAACATTTATTTCCAAGAAAGTCACAATAATTTCTTTATTTTTAAGAAAGGGTGCACTGAAATATTCTTGTAAGAAAGGCAAAAGTTGTTGACAGTTCCTGAGAGTGCAAAAAAATCATCGATTTTCTTCATTTGATATTTGATTGATATTTTTGCTTTAATAGTTGTTATTGCGAGATAATCATTATTAATGATGTATTAATTATTCATTATTTGTTTATTATTTATTATTGATTACTTGTTTGTTTGTTTGTTGTTATGTGTGCACTTCGTGGTGAAGCTTTACATCTCATTATACTTGTATAATGACAATAAAAGCATACATTTCAATTCAATATCGCAATTCATATCAGGAAATACCAATATTTCCCAGCCCTAATACTAACACAAACAGATCAAACGTGGTATTTGTAATATTATAAGTGGGAGAAATCAGTCGGGAAAAATTTTTATGCTCAAGGAGTGTTTCATACATATAAATAAAATAAAAAAAGAGTTCGGAATAAGTAATTTAGTAGAAATTAACGTTACTTTTTTTACCTGTGCAAGTATTTATTTACATCTAGTTACGAACAGAATAATGGCGAACCTAATTGGTACTACAAGTCTATTCTATTACGTTCCTCTTCTACAATAGCATCCTTGTTTTTAATTTTAATGCTATATTGCCTGCATTGACTGGACTAGGAAGAAGCGGCAGGCCCGGAAAGAGGGGAGGAGGAGACGGACGTTTTTGGTTGGGGTGCCGCCGGGTTGCGAGTGTTTGGAAGCCCAATGACTGCAGCATAATTAAAGATGGCCGACTCGGAGGAATTTAGAATCAAGCGATTAATGGTAAGCAAAAAATGCACCGTGTGCGATATTCACATCTGGGCATGAAAGACACCGGGTCAAGTCATTCCTATCGTCCGTCCACGAACTGTCATTAGCCCCTTTTCCTGTTTTTTTCGCAGTGTATTGACGGGCGTTCGGCTAAAAGCTAGTTAGCTTCTAGCTACTATGTGTTGCTAGCTCGCTGTTCTTCAGCATGATGCGAGCTCCACGTTCAACATCGCTGGCTCCGAATTTGGTCACTAAAATAAGACAGCAGCTCCCTAAGTTTTAAATAAGGCTATTTTCAGTAAGTAAAATCTGATAGCTCTATAAAACTGCGTTTTTCACGGTGATTTACCTCCCCGCCCCCAACAAACCTCTCACAAGGGGCTTGCATGGACAATGAAAACGTTGTATAAAGTACTTTATTCGAACGTGATCATTCAAGGGAGTCGGGTAATAGTACTTTACACTGCAAAGCTTTTTTGGGTCCATACAGTGATTGGGGTTAAACAGCCACAATGTAAGAGACGGGACAAAGTGAGGCCTGCAATCTATCCAATTCATTGTAGTATTTGACACCTACTGTATGGATTAGATCGTTTTTTGGTGCTGTCATTACGTCTATATTTTAAGGCAATGTCATAAATAACTTCATTGAAACCGTCATTCGCGTTAAAAATGCAGGAACGTCCATGCATTTACATCAAATGCTTCCCAAACATTCAATGAACGTAGCCTAGGTATTTTGCCTAAATGTCTATTTATGCCAACGTCACGATTATCATCTTCCACCCATCGTCAATGCAGTGTTAAATACATGTTAATTACATGTATGTTGCATAAGGAAAAAGGTTCCTCATCCTTATTGGACAGTTAAACTGCATGATGGACCAGTGGTAGGATACCTTAACATTTTTGTTTTCAGCCTTGTTGGACACCTAAACTGCTTGATGGACCAGTGGTAGGATATCTTAACATTTTTGGTGCAATGTGTTTTTAGATATTCAATAAAAATGCAGATAGAAGTGCCACATTTAATTGATCAATTGACGACTATTGAACTATTTTGATCATCAGTTAAAGGGGCTGTCTAGCGTTGTTCATGATGTGTTTCTAAACTCGTGAAATATATTAATTGCTGAAAATATGCAAAGACTGTGAACTATTTAGGGTTGAATTGCTATGTAATAACAAAAACCTTTTTTTTTCTCACATTGTCAGCCTGCAGGATTTTTTGAGTGGGTCTAAATGAGGAGCCAGGTTATAGTCCCACACTTTAGGTTTCTGGAAGCCCATAATCCACAACAGCACCCGTTTCTTTACTGCTCATTTTTGACAAACTTCAACCAAAGACAACAGGGCTTTGCGAATAGGTTTATTCTAGTTAATGGGGCAGTGCAGACTGGCTCGGAACCTGGATGTCAACCACCCGTTCCTCCGTCCCATGATCGTCAGTGACATTAAGTCTCCAACAATGAGTTTAAGTTGACTTGTGTGCTTTGTGATTAATATTATAGTCCACGGTTAACATTCAAGTTTAGTATCTTAACATACTTTTGAAAGTAAGGAAACCCAGTTGCTTACCTTTAAGAGATTTTCGGTTTCAAATTAAGAGTGGCCATAGATTTCGTATCAAACATTTTAATTTTATGAGTGTAGCATAAAATGAAGTGGGTAAAGATCATTGGACTATCAGGAATGGAGTCTGTCTTCCATAAAGAGATTGAAAGGCTCTATTGGAAAATCATAAACGTCAAGTCTCTTGTACCCATGACTTGATCACTCTATTACAATAGTTTGGTGATATTGACAAAGTTTGATACGCTAATGTAACACACAATATTTTGGCCGTATTTTCCCAGACAATTTTGGGTAATTTCCACAATGTCTGACCTTTTGTTGCTTTGTATTGCTTACACATTCCAGATAATATAAATTGAGTACATTTCACCTGGTTGAATGTGTAATTTAAATGTTATAGTTGTGCGCCTTTCTGAAATCATTATTTCTTCATTTTTTCTTTCTCCGCAGCATGAGCAGGAGCAGTCCAGGGTGTTTGATCAGGTAATGGGACTGGGAAACTTTGCCGACTCTTCCCAGGGCTCCAACACCTCCTCTAAGAGTGATGGTCCACAGGGAACACCGGCAGGAGGGCGAGTTTCTGGACAAGAGGAACAGCTAGAAGAAGATAATAGCAACAGCAGTGGTAGCAGGCACGAAGAAAAGATTGGTGAGGCGGTCGAAGAATCATTATACCCCCGCATAGCCTCCGTTGCCAAGGACCAACGCTCCACATTTACCATGGGGCCAAGTGGAGGAGGAACTGGAGAGGCAGCATTTGATGATGCACTGGATGGCCTTCCTTCATTTGGCCCTGAAGAAGACGAGGAGGACGAGGAAGAGGTGGACGAGGACTGGCGCATTGCTATACCAGCCGAGTCAATGCAGGATGGTGACTATGACAAAATAAAAGGCAAAAAGAGTCATTCAAGAAAGAAACGTGACAAAATGCAAGAACAGTCTTCACCTTTGGAACCTAGGGGAGTAGAAGAGGAGGTAGAGAGGGAAGCAACTAGTGGTTCTGCAAACACTTCCCACTCATCCAAGGACAACACACCTGAGAGCAGCCAAGGTATGTGTCACTTTACTTTTAATCTAGCATGACTTTTAATATGTCCCGCTTACATATTTTTGCATATCTCACCTGGTTTTGAGGATCTCTCGATACCAAATCCTGATCCGATACAGTGGTATCTCTCGCTACTTACGAAAATTAATTTGTTCCAAATGTGGTTTCGTAACTTGTATTTTTCGGCATTTTATATTGAAACACGGTAATTAATTCCAACAGTTATAAGAGCCCCAATAGGCCTGAACGATGTCTCTCATCTGTGATATTCTTGGTTCTTCCTGACAGATTGAAAAATATCAAGTTCTAACTTACCCTTCATAACATGACTTTTTAATTCTTCTCAGATGTGGGAATTGTAAATCAGACAAGAGAAACAGAAGCGCAAATAGAGGTGAGTAAAATGTATTCCTCGCCAACATGTACATATTTACATGTTAAAGATATATTATCAAGCTTAAAAACTGTTCTTCAAACATCTCTGGTTGTCAATACAAAATCATTATTAATAGTTTTGACAAACAAATTCCGAGATTTTTTTTGTCTTTATTTGCCAGAAATGTTGATATTTTTGGTGATGTATTTAAAAACAGTTGAGACATGTTAAGTTGTCCTTAAAAAGTGACCAAACCATTGCAAACAAGTCTGTTTTTGTTGTAATATAAAGGAAACATCCGAGGCATGCAAAATCGGACAAAATAGGCCCGCACATTAAAGGGTCAAATAATAAATACGCTTGTTGTTATTATTTAGGTAGTAAATAAGATTAGATTTTTTTTAATGAGATTTTTTTGTGCTTTCCAAAGAAACTGGAAATATTTGTTAATCTGTTAAATATACAGATGCCAGCTTAGTTTACATCACAAAGCTCCTTCTCCACTGCAAGATTTTGTACAAAAAATTCCAACACATCAACAAGGGCTGGCTCTAGAGGTGACTTTCTAGTTCCCTTCAAAAAGAGTGCATTCAGCCAAAGCACCTTCTCTGTGTGTGCCTCACATACCTGGAACTCAATACAAATTACCATATGTGAACTCCCGTCTCTGAACCTCCTCGCCAATAAACTTAAAGCCGCTGTTAGACCAACAAAATTGCGATCACAACGTTGTCTACAACTATGCTACTTGTGTGTGTCCGCGTGTTCGTTTATCTTCAACCTACACAAGAGACTAAAGATGGAAATTAGCCCTCGGCTACAATCTTATATATTTAGATATATATGTTCATTAACATGAATATGAATATAATCATTAATATGTGCTATTCCTTGTTGAATAAATCAAACTCAAAGTACTTGTGGTGGTGATAGAGGTGTTTACTAAAAAGATTCATCTAGTTAAAAACATTTTTTCCCCTTGAATGTCAATTTGAATTTTTGTAGTCATATGAAGTTTCTACATTCTCTACATGTCAGCAGTCTGAGCACCCACCTGTGGTAGAAAGGAACCCTGTGGTGTCCCCCAATATCACCATTAAAGATGAACCAATTGATGAGGGATATGAAGCTGCTTTATTGCCTCAGAGCAACCCAAGGCAAATCAAAGAAGAACTCGAACATCAGGAGGTAAGTTTCGTACCTGTAAAGTTATATTGTACCGAGCAGTCGCAAATTCAGCTAAAAGTGGGATAGTGTTATTGTATGTCTTTTTCCAATAGCATTTAATCAAATATACAGTGGCACCTCTACTTATGAACTAATTGGTTCCAGAGGTGGTTTTGTAACTTGGATTTTTTGTAAGAAGAAGCATAAGTTACATTGAATTAGCTAAATTTGTTTCAACATATTTAATACTACCCCTAAACCCTTTAAAAGGGAGAAAACTATACACATTTTGTAAGAAATATGTATGCAAAAAAGAAAAAGGATAAAAATGATTCATTATGCCATTTAAAATGAATAAGAAACGCAATTGGTTGGGTTGTTATCGCGAGTGGCCCTAAAGTAAACATACGAATGCACGTAAACACAATGCATCAACTTTAAATTATGTTATGCACACTCAGACAAACTCAAGAAAAAACTCCGTGATGAACGAGGGTCAATGGCAGACAAATCAGGAAATCATCACCGGCCGATCCTTATCAGCCATGGTCTAGAGAAGATTAAAAAGTGCAGGAAAAGGGGCTTTTTGTCAGACGACTTTCGTGTCCGCCTAGAGACCGCCGTTTTTGGATCGGGCTGGCGCCATGCTCCCCTGTTGGACATGGTGCCGCTACCCTGCACAAACTGGCTCTCTTCTACTGAGCGCTAACCTTGGTTCCGCCATTATGAAGACTCAGTTTTCTGCTAGTTCACGGGAGGCCACCGAGGTGTTGGGAGAAGCAACTCAATTAGAAAAAAAAAACATAACAAAGGATTTCCCATCAAGGCTTTTTGAAACCTGAATATTTCTTTGATTATTTGTCTGAATATTGTTATGTAGAATCATTCATAAGTAGAGGTACCACTGGACTCATGGCCACACCATATTTCAATTTGCTGCAGGCGAAGTGGTCTGCCCAATGACTATAACTATTTTGTCTTTGAAGATATCATCATTGTTCTGCATCATAACCATGTATGTCTAGGTAGTATGTAGCAAATTGGCCTAAGATTAATGTTCACAATTCATTAATTTTTAACTACACAAAGAATCCAGGGAAGCCTCCTTAAATATGTGGAAAGATGAAGTTAGTTTGAAATTCCTTATTCCTTCTTAAAATGGTAAAATATTAGAACACAGAGATTTAAAAAGCTGCATCACTTTTTTAATGACGTGGTCTGGTTTGTTCAGTGCTATATATGTATTTACTTCTTAAAATCAACCGCTCACTTAAATTCTATTTATGGTTTCTAGGATGAGCTCAGGATCAGCTCTGTTTACTCTGTTGGCGGAGGTAACACATTTGTGCCACCTACGGGTGAGTGTGTACATTTTATTCATTCATTTTCCTTTGCACGTGTCTTCACAATGGTCGCGGGTAACAGTGTTTAAAAAATCGTTTCAGTGATATATCACAATATTTCATCGCTTGACTCTCACAGCAATTCAAAATCCCTCTGAATCGATCGTTACACCTGAGTTTTTGGTAGAAATCAACAATAAGTTACTAGACTTCTACTTTTCTCCACTAGTCGACAGCATTCAGCCGCTGTGTCCTGACGTGTTTGAATGCTGTTTTCCAGGACAAGTCTTACATCAACATTTTCTAAATATTATATTTGATCACCAAGTGGACAGCAATGCCCAAACAAAAATAAAAATAGCATTTGCTAATATTTCCTGCCTCATCAACCTTTCCTTTCTTCTTTCCAGCTCATCAATTGACTGCAGTTCCTCCCCAACAAACAACCATTTTTATTCAGGGTAGAGGTGCTGTTCTCCAAGCGGTAGCTCCCCTTTCTGTCCGACCTCCAGCTCCAATTCACACGTCACTTGCAGCCTTTACACAACTACGCCCTCGACCCCCTGTGCCCCCCATTCCTGGAAGTGTTCGTTGCAGTGGCTGCATGAAGGTACCATTACATCCGAGCTGCTGTTCCAACTTCTCACACAAAAGCATTTTCTACAACATGAAAGACTACTAGCAGCCTTATTTTTCATGGTTTGTTAATGTGTTTAGATTCTGCTAAAAGGTCAAACAGCATTCCAAAGAAAAGGCTCAACACAACTCTTCTGCTCGACCATTTGTCTGACAGGACATCTGCCCCCTAGGGTAGAGGGCAAAGGGAACCAGTTATGTTCTCTATGCAACTGGTACGTTTTGGTGGACCTACTTTATTTACAACGAACAGATGGATGGAAGGATTTATTTTGTTAATATATTATACGGGGCAAAGGCAACAGATTTTATAGAATTGATAAGGACGGAAGTTATACTGCAGTTTACATAGTTTTGTAAAAGTTTGAAAAAATTGGGTTCAGAGGAGATGGCCTAGCAAATCTTCCCCTTTTTTAAATGACATAATATTGAGTGGACAATACTGCATCATTTGTTATCTTTCACTTTGCTACTTGGCTGGTTTACGCTAAGATTATAACCTATTTCTTTGCCTTTCTCCTTTTGCAGTGAAATCCTTCGCGCTCGGGACACAATAACGATCCCAGCTGAGGACAACACGTACTTGCACTTTTGCGGGCAGCACTGTTTGTCAATCTTTAGACACAAGGCAAAGAAAATTGAAAAAGCGCCTGAAAAACTGGTTGACAAACAGCCAGAGAAGAAGAATGAGAAGCCACAGGAGATGCCCGCTGAGAAACCGGAGGACAGCGCTATTTGTAGTGTGTGCAGAACCATCACCCGGGTAATCAATGACATGAGCTTGTATTGCAAGAGAACGCTTTCCATGTCAGTTAGCCAAGTTAATCTCAATCTGAATGGCAGGCCGATTCCCTTTACTGTAGTGTATTCTTCCCTTAATTGAGATACGTTTTAATGATTCTGATGATCTCCACCAGATTGAACATGAGGTGAGCCACCATGGCCGTCTGCATAAACTCTGCAGCGACGCTTGTTTTGTAACTTGGCGCAAGATGCGACAGTTAGCCATGAACTGCTGTGACGGCTGTGGACTTTACTGTAACAGTAGTTCAGACTCCTATCATACCCTTACATTTGAAAAATCTGAGCTCAACTTCTGTGGTCCGACTTGCATCACCACTTACAAACAGGTAGGTTGAATTTATTCAAAGGGATAACCCACAAGCACTAATAATTGTACTGTGAAAGGTTGTGTTTAATTGCTTCCTCTCCAAACAGTCCTGCAGGAGGACAGTTGAGTGTGCCAAATGTCACAAACCTGCAATCGTGTCTGTCACCATCATGGAGCGAGACGAGAAGGGAAGAGTTCAACTTTACTGTTCTCCCGTTTGTGTGCAAATGAGCAGACCACTACAACACACACTAAGTGGTAGGAAGGGACTCAATACTCACCATTTCCTTGCCAAACACCTATTTTTCAAAACCGAGACCTGCCGATCTCGAGTTTTGTTAATCTTGTTTTGAAAAAAACAACAACAACAGGATGCACCCTAAATTGTCAAATTATTCTTGTTTTTTTAAGAACACTGAAATTACTTCTGAACAAAGATTGTTTTTTTTAAGTGTACATGCAGTAGTTCTCTAAAAATAATAATTGAAAAGTTAAATTCATGATTTTTGCAATGTTCACATGAGATGTTTTTTCCATTCCACAGGGTCTCCATTCCCATGCTGTCTGTGCAAAACTGTTGCTATTCCTCAATTTCACTTGGCAATGGTGGACGGGACCATAAGGAACTTTTGTTCCTATGAATGTGTGTCTACTTTCAGGGTAAGGATGCTGCATAATTTCATAAAAATCATCCTTGTCTTTCACTGACTATGACTATTACAATGGGCTAAAAGCAATATGCTTCCTGGATAAAAGTAGTGAGACTTTAATGAATTTAGTTCTCAAAAAAAGAAAAATAAGGTCAATTGTCATTAGGATTGACAGTCGGCATGGACACGCCTACATCATCTTTGTACTAGCGGCCTTACCTTATGACTTAAGGTTTATTACGTGTACTAGTTTTTTTTCTCCAAATTTGCCAGGGTTGTTAACAAGTCTATACTACACAATCTGCACAATCCAAAAATGTATTCATTTTTCCATTGAGTGTAAGGTCCCTTCAACTATAAACAATAGAACTTGTATATAGGACTAAAATCGACCATCCAATAAGTGTAGAGAGAATGCAAACCTACAGAGTTAAAACAAGGATCCTGAACCATGTCAGATTTTGTGGTGAGGATAGAAAATCAATTTCTTATTCTTTTTTTATACATGCCTTTAACAGAAAACTGGACATACTGGGTCAGATCTTGTTAATGGCAAGTCTTCACCAAGGGATGCGCCACGACTTGGGCCCTCCTCCAGAGCTAGCTCGGTCCCCCCTTTTCCTCAGGATTTCCCATCGTCAGCCCCCTACTCCAGCCACCATGGCAGTAACAGCTCAGTGCCCCCGCTGGTCCCTCCGCCAGTCAGCTTGACCTCAACTTCTGCACCTGGGCAAGACCATCCCGGAACACCAGCTGCTCAGCCAATGAAAATGGGAGAGGGCGGACGAGGTGACCCCAAAGTGTCCTGTCATCAGTGCACCAAGTTCTTCTTTACCAAACCGCTGCTTTTCGGCCACCAAGTACGACAAGTGTTCTTCCCTCAATCCCTTTTTGAATTTTTATTTTTAATATTTCTAATTCTTTCATTTTTCCCCCCCATACAGGATAAGATAGATCTGTTCTGCTCTATGACATGCCTTGACCTGTATAAAACACAAAACAACATCTTGGTAATGTGTGAGGTTTGTAATAAGGACAAGATGCCTTTTGACACAATGCACTACAATGGAAAAGACATTTTCTTCTGCAGTAAACGTGAGTCGGCATTTTTCTTTAGAATTTTTGGGGAACCCATTTTAGAAATTAATCTTGTTTCAATACATGTTTTCAATGCCAACGAGTTTACACTGCTTGTGACCTTAAATGTTCACTGTCAACTCTCCTTAATTATGTGTTTCAGAATGTAAACAGAGCTTCAAAATTTCACTCACCTTAAATGTTCACTGTCAACTCTCCTTAATTATGTGTTTCAGAATGTAAACAGAGCTTCAAAATTTCACTCACAGCTCGTAATAAGGACCCACCGTGCCGTCCCTGCAGCTATTGCTTCAGCATTAGTCAAAAGATGTTGCATAGTCACTATGGTGGCAAGCTGGAAGAGTTTTGTAAACCCCTCTGCATGTCCCAGTACACTGTACTCTATTATGGGGTAAGGAGGAGAGGTCTGCATTCATCATAAAATAAATGTTGCCAAACCAGCCCTTGGATGAATCAAGAATTTAAACAAGACAAATTCTATTAGCTAAACTAGTCATTAATTGAAAATAAGCAAATATTAAGTCTGACTTTGTTATTCTGTGATGTGCAGATGGGTCGATGTGACAGTTGTAGGAAGCAGGGCTATTTAAATGAGAAGCTACAGTACATGGGTTCAGTACGGAACTTTTGCAACTTGACCTGCTTGCTCGGCTACTGCTCGCTAAATTTTGAATCAAGGCACCACAGTAATGGTACTGGAGCAGAACCACCTCATGGTAAGAAATTTTCGGTTTTTATGTTATTATTTTGACTGTAGCTCGAAAAGGCATGTGTTTTAGTCAGATTTGGAATATCCACATCTGGATTTGGCGCAGTTAACGCTTTACAGGGACTTCTTTAGGACACGCAACTAAGATTATATATTCCTTCGTTAACCACCGAGGGAAATTGAAATTTGTTGGGTATTCAAGGGATGTAGATGCACTGATCCTCGAGCTAGATTTTTTACAGTCTTAGGACTGATAAATTATTGGCTTGTTAGATAAAGTTGTAAAATGCTGCATTACAACAGAACAAATGATGCAAATGTCTCTTTAGGTTCTTTCTGTCCCCCTCAGTTGTTTTACTTGATATTATTGATGGTTTTATTGTATATCTAGATTATTGTATGGTCGCCCATACCAAGGTGAAACCCATTATTTCAGCTACAACATTTTTGGTGTTTCATCAAGTGGGCCAGAATAGGAATGTCACAAGTCGATCCAAATATGAGTGGTAGGATCAGGAGAACGAAAAATGAATTATGGATGAAAATACAGTGAACCCTAATGGTACATGCTCAATGCATTCCACAACCAAGCTTGTAACGAGAATGTGCTCGCATCATGGATGGATATTCTCTGTAAGAAATAATTATTTGTGCACTTCGTGGTAAAGCTTTAAATCTTATTCTACTTGTATAATGACAATAAAAGCATTCAATTCAATTCCAGTTAATGCGTGCAAGACTTTCCATGAACCCCAGAGGCCCCCCTAAATAATAATTGAAGGCATCATTTTTTAAGGTTAAATTATATAGAGAGATGTGAGAGGAGATGATATGCTTGATCAGCATTGCTTCAAAATTCTTAATTGATTTTCGCTTACTTGGTTTGTGTTGCAGTAATGTTTTGTTTAGTCTTAGAGGCTTGATTTATTTTATTTTATTTATTTTTTGGTCGCTTTTATTCCAGCTCCAGCCCAGCCTCAGCAGTCTTCAAAAGCTAACCCTGTCATAGCTGATGTCGTGTCACTTGCAAATGGTTCTGCAACTCAGCCCAGTGTCCCATCGGATATTGCTCTCACTGGTTAGTTCAAGTAATTCACATGTTGATACATGTTATGGTGGTAGCTACAAATGAATGTTTAATTTTTATCTATTTACGGTCCACACACACTTGTTATATACATTGTCAGATCACATTCAATCTTTTTTGTTTCTCCGCAATTACAGGAAGACTACCAAACTCCAGCTTGGATGGCAAGATTCTTGATCATGTATGTTATTACATGTTCTACGTATAATGAGTATTCTGTGAGAAAGAACATAACACAAAAACTTTCAATTTTTGTTTTTGGTGCTGAAATACACAGGCTAGTACTCAAACCGATGCCATGCGCGGGCCCCCATCCTATCGACGTCAAATGAAGAATAAGTCCGTTCTTTGCCGGCCTTTCACAGTGGATCAAGAAAGCTCATGCCAGCTTCTCACACCATCTACAGTTTCTTCAGGTAATTACAAAAGGATACCATTTGGTTTATAAGCCATATTTACAAATTTTGTTGCCCATTGGTCTCAGGAGGTTTTAAATAAATTAGTTAAAGGCATCCCGTGTACAATAACCAATGAATGTATTTAACTTACTGGAGCAATGTTACACACCTCCCTCTTTCCAAGTAGATGATTCTATGTCATATGGCTGTGAAAAAGCTGTTAAAAAGCTGAAGACGGACCAAGAAACGGGTGAGTGTTTTACACCGATATTACCTACCTGCTATTTTGCGAATGACTAGATAATGAAAATAGGTGCATTACAATAGACAATTTAAGCAGTAATTGCAAGCCATAGCCTTTGAAACTCCAAGTGAGTAAGTTATATATTTTTCCTTTCTAGAAAGCAGACTTCTGTAAATGCAACACCGCTAATAAAAGTATTCACACTCTATGTAGATGCATACACAAACTGTTTGTGGAAAAATGTTTGAGTATGAGTGTAATTAGCTATTGATGTCATTTACTTTAAGGTTAAAAGTAGATTCTTTGTAATGTACTAAATTACATGTATACATAAGTTGAAAGTGAAACTGGATTATTACTGTCAGTAAAATACATTTCTCTTAGTTTTCTCTATATATTATACTCTAGCATAAGCTTTTGTGTAATCAAAACTTGTTTACATAGCTTTAAAAGGCAATGTTGTGAACTGACCAAAGCTAATATACCTAAGCAATTAAGTACAATGGTACCTCGAGATACGAGCTTAATTCGTTTCGGGACTGAGCTCGTATTTCGATTTTTTCGTAACTCAAACGAACGTTTCCCATTTGAAATGAACTAAAAACAAATTAATTTGTTCCATCCCTCTGAAAAAACACAAAAAACAGGATATTGGATTGGAAAAAATGTTTTATTTGTTCAAATCTGCCATCTATTAACAAAGTAACACACAACTAGTGGTTTAATATTACTAAAATGTAATTAATAGTACTAAAATTATACGGATTTCGAAGGGGGAGAGAGAGAGGTGGGGGGGGCTTTTTGCACGGCAACGTGCTGGTAAAATAGCAAACAAAAAAACAAATTTAAATGAACTTGGATTACGATGCAGACCTAACACTAAAATTGTATTCTAATTTTGTTTGACATTTTGATACCTTCTCCTGGGTTGGCTCTATTTGCCCCGCCTCCACACTGACTTTCAGTCAATATTGAGGGTTGTTTGAGTTTGTATTGCCTTCAAAATATTCCCAAAATGATGCACGCAAATGTCCTCACAACACCCGAGTATATAAGTAGTATATAGTATACACTGACTAACGGGGGGGAAAAACACTGAAAAAATGCAACGCTCCGCCAAGTGCTCGCAGAGACATTACAAAGAGGGAGTTGCGACTAGAGACATTACTACACGACGGAGTTGCGGGGAGTCATTCCATTTGATATTTGTGATTTGATATTTTCTTATGCTCTCACTTCTAGCTCCATCACCACCTTCAGCAAACTGCTCGATACAGGGGGACAAAGTGAAGGTGTTAATGGTGCCAGTTCCTGTGCCCGTCTTTATCCCTGTGCCCATGAACATGTATTCCCAGCACACACCTGTTCCAATGGCTTTGCCTATAACTGTAAGTTTCATTGTTTAGCAAATTGTAACATTTTAATGATGAGATGTTGGGATGCACTAAAATAGAAATTCTTGGCTGATATCGATTATTATTCATACCTGCCGTCGTTAGCTGGGATAGGCTCCAAATGTTCGTAAGTTCGATTTTGTATTTTTTTCCGAGTAGTGCTTCTTTCCGCCGCTAATACGCCTGGCGCTGTGAGGGCTCAGCTTACCCAGCATCTACCTTCTTCGTTGCAATGCGGAAGTGCGTGAACGTATCTCCAGTGCGCAAAGAACCTTTTTCATTTGTATCATTAAATATCTCGTGCATCCATTATTGAATATGGTTGGTAAAAAGCGAAAGGCTTCTATTGAGGGAGTTGCAAGGAAGAGGCAAGCCATTTCATTTGAAACGAGTGGCAATAATAACGAAGCTTGATGCGCGTGAGAGTGGTGAGCGTTTCACGGCCATACAACTTGAATCGTTCGACCGTCAGTACCATTTATAAACAGAAAGATCGAGCAGCAGGACCCAAATATTGAACATTGCACAAAGTTTGCAAATCAATTGAATGATGCCATACAGTGCTACCGCATCATTTATGATGAAAAAAAGTAGAAAACTGTGCAATCGTCGTTAGATCGCTTCTTTCGGCCAGTTTCTAATACATAAATCTCTCTCTCTCTCTCTATACAGTACTGTACATATTCTCTCCATTTTATTAAATGTTTTTTTCAGTACAAACCAATGTGTGTTACTTATACAAGCCTTAAACATACAAATGCAGTTATATAAACCTTCAATATACTTATATAGGCCTTAAACATAAATTATAATGCAAAATATAGCACTGAATCAACTTACAAACAAATTCAACTTATGAACAATCGCTCGGAACCTAACTCGTTCGTAAGTAGGGGAGCGTCTGTATATGACACACAATTTAGCCAATTATTTGAATTATGAATTCTTAATGCTTTTATTTGCAAAAATATACTGTTCCTTCCTCATTCCCCAGACGTTACCTGTAATACCAATAGAAGTGTAAGCTACCGAGATATTTGTTGGTGTCAATACACCTTTCGATTTCGATCATGTTATTCCATTGATGGAACTGAAACCAAAACCACTTTTTAAATCAAATTTCGGATGAAAATTTTTGTCCACCGAATTTTCAGTGCATCTCTATTTTGAAGTGTTGCCTGCACATCAATATCTTTACTTAATTATTTCTTTTCAGCTTCCAGTGCCCATTGTTATACCACCACAATGTAAAGAAGTGAGAGATGCAGCCACGCAATGGGATCCTTGGAACGATGGAACTAAAGATCAAAGTAATGCTGAGGTCTCCCTAGATCAGGGAGACGTACCCCTTGTTCCAGTCCCCGTTATCGCACCACCGCAGAGAAAAGATGTAGCCATCCAGTTAGATCCTTTGGTATTAGTGACTGAAGTGCAGAATAATACAAAGGCTGCGTCACAAATTAAAGATGTGAAAGATCTCGCTGTCCAGACAGAGCCCATGGTTGCTGCAAAGGTTCCCTTGCCAAGTAGTAAAGATGTAGTTGATACAGCGGTCCAAACAGATTCAGGTTTTGAAAAGAAGGACCATTTAGACAACTCTAAACAACTCACACCCATAGTTCGTCTACCTATTTGTGTGCCACCATTGTGCAAACCTCCAAAAGCTGCTGCTGAAGTGCAACCCGATGCTTTGGATAGAGAGACAGCTGACCCTGTCCAGTATGGTGTTTGGAAAGTGGAGCCTGAACGCCAGATGGCTTGTGAAGATTCCAGCACAGGTGATTTTCTGAATGACTAATTCAACATACATTATCTTTGGGATCTGTCCATTCATTTGTTAGGGGAATTTCTGAGATTTTCTTTTTTGGCTGGGTCATTTGACCCTTTCAGGGACAGTGGTAACTAGAGTTGAGTTCTTTTCAAAGTGACAATTAGCTTAACTCGGTTATTGCCAGCCTAGTTCACAATGTGTTATGTGTAAAGGAGGTAAAATGATCAAAAACAATCATTGACAGCAACAGATGTCCAATCCAATTTTACTAGGAGCAGCTTGAAGTGATCATTCGATCGCCAAAACAGATCAGCCAAATAATTAAGCTATGTGAGGTTACAAAATATATTTAAATGTATCTATTTTTTATCTTTTCATCAGTTTGTTACAGGTTGTATTATTTTTGGAAGGTTTAATTTTTTTCACGCATTTTATTTTATATATATATGTGTGTGTGTGTGTGTGTGTATGTGTGTGAATGTGTATGTGTATGTATATATGTATGTGTGTGAATGTGTATGTGTATGTATATATGTATGTGTGTGAATGTGTATGGGAATGTGTATGTATATATGTATGTGTGTGTGTGTGTGTGTGTGTTTATGTTTTTCATTGGTATAACTAGAATTGTTTTCTGAAACTCATAAACTTAATTTTCGCCTTTAATGTATGATGGTGTTAACTAAGAATGATCATGATTCTGTACCATCGACATCTCATAGTCAAGGGTAACCCGTGAGTTAATGTATGTTTTTCCAATTTTATTATTCAGGTCACAGTAAAAGTACATCAGAAATGGAAAATCCAACAATTGCTGAAGCCGAGGAGAGTCCAAACAATGCACAAACCAAAATTCTTCGCCCATTAACATTAGCAAGGAAAAAAGAGACAAATCATTACTCACGAAAACGTAAGCGGAAGGCAAAGTCAACACCAAGTGAGCACCAAGGCACCGTCACTGCTGAACAACATTCTCCCTCTTTACAAATGAGTAATTGTGAGGATGGCATTCCATTGGGTGAGTTATGAATAAGCTTTCATAGTTGTTGATGCTCATTGTCACTAAAAACCGACCGACATTGATAAAGACAAAAGAATAGTCAGGTCAGTTTCTTTTCAAATGAAAATGTATAATTTTTTAAATGTATAGATTAGGAAAGTGGCACAATTCCAGTCAACCGTTGAATAACTGAGTTTGGCTGATTTTTTTTTCTTTGTTGCACACCCCCTGCTCAACTCTAGTCACAAAAAACGTCTGTATTATACAGTAGTTCGTATATGAACATATTATTTTATTGGAAGCATTTATCAAATGTTTTTTTTTTCAGTGGATAATATTGGTAAACCCAGTAGAGGTGAATTCCCAAATGTATATACCCTGTTTTTCCCTCTCACTCTCATATTTTTTATTGTTGAACACAACATTTTAGCACTTAACCCTTTCAGGAACAGGGACAGTGGACAGCTATTCAAAAGTTGATCCTTAAGGCCTTTACCACTTTAAATGTTTGAAGTCATTATTTATTTAAATTGCAATTGTTGTATAATTAACAATAATGGTTTCATGTTCTATATTTTTGCATAATTATAGATAAATATGTAGATTAGGGGTGGACTGGCGGCCGAGTGGTTAGCGTGTTGCCCTCACAGTTCTAAGGTTGTCGGTCCTCACTGTGTGGAGTTTGCATGTTCTCCCTGGGCTTGCGTGGGTTTTCTCCCACATCCCAAAAATGCAGGACAGGCTGGTTGAACACTCTAAATTGCCCCTACCTATGAGTGTGAGCGTTAATGTCTGTCCGTCTCCTTGTGCCGTGTGATTGGCTGGCCACCATTTCCCCCCACCCCGGTGCCCGAAATCAGGACAGGCTCCAGCACCCCCGCAGCCCATGTGAGGATAATGAGTACAGAAAATGAATGACTATCTATATTAATACAATTTCAAATATATATATATTTGAAATTGTATTAATATAGATAGTCATTCATTTGATGTACTCCTTATCCTCACAAAAAACATCCGTAATGTCCAAAACGTGTTATTGTATTATAAAATGGGTTACAAACGTAGTGAGAAACGCTATTTTCTGATTGTCAAATGTCTCTATGAGACAACCCTGAGTTTTGGGCTTTATGGATATTATTCAGACAAAAGTTTTCACCCAAAATTCACCAAACGGAGGAAAAAAAGCTAGAACTTGACATTTCAACTTTAAAAAAAGTTAACGGTTAAACCTCAGGTGCAACTTCAAATAAGTAGTTTGACGTTAGTTGAAGTGTAATCATTTTTTTCTAAAAGCAAAGATGGCTGCAAAAATCTACCTTTTTTTCTTATTCTCAAAGATTATCACTTGGCTTTCATATAAAACCACAGAAATCTGAGAATTTTTAAAAATAATCTGCAGATTTTTTTCCCATCGTATTTAACCCTTCGCATGTCATTGATGGCAATAATCCCTTTTCATGAGTTTCCCCCCCCAAAAATCAGAATTTGTGTATAAAAGGGTTAAGATAATGTTTTTTTGCTTTATACAGGTCAGGATGAAAGTCAAACATCAGTAGTGGTCAAACCAAAAATCACCCAAGTCGAGGAGACTTCAGACGCAGCACAAAACAAAATTCTTCCTCCGATAACCTTAGCAAGGAAAAAAGTGGCAAGTCCTTCCCCCTGTACACGCAAGCTGAGGACTAAACCAACAAGTGACCCCCAAGACACAAGCACTGGTGATCAACAATCTCCCTCACTTCCAATGGGTGAGATGCAAATGAGATAAGAATTGTTGATGATGATTGTCACTGCTGCAAAATGAAATGTCTCATTTGGTTTTGTATCGTGACATGTAGCAAATCATCTGTTAACCACTCCTGAAAATGATGCCTACTGAGTACACCTAATGAATTTATAGTTCTTTTTGTGTGTGTTATTAATTATTTGGAGACTGAGTGGAGTTAAACTCAGTTTACCTCTAGCTTTTTAGTATATAAAATAGTATTTCCTATATTTTTTTCCAATGGAATTTTACAGGTCAGGATGAAAATACAATATCAAAAGTGGTCAAGACACCAATCAACCAGGATGAGAGTCCAAATGCGGAACAAGCCAAAATTCTTCCCCCGAAAACTTTAGCAAGTAAAAAAATGGCTACTCGTACATCACTTAAACGCAAGCTGAAAGCTCAACCAACAGGTGATAACAAAGACGGCATCACTGCTGATGAAGAACCTCCTTTTTCTCCAATGACTAATTTGGAGCATGAAGTCCCTTTAGGTGAGATATGTTTGAGTTCTGTCAGGATTCAAAATTATTCATGCTTGGTGTTCGTGTTTAACAATGTGAAATACAAGAATTCTGTAGCATTTTTAGACTTTAGTCAGAATCATTTCAGAAATGTTTCTTATTTTTTACTGTGGCTAACATTGGGAAGCTCATTAGAGTTGTTTTCTGATATTATTACTGGTCACTCGTTAATGTGTGATAGCAGCAATGAAGCACTTAACACAATGTTTTTCCAATGGTACTTTACAGCAAAGGATGAAAGTGCAACATCAGAGGTAGAAACTCCAACAATACCTCAAGTTGAGGAGAGTCCAAACAGATCCCAAACAAAAATTATTCTTCCAATAACTTTAGTGAAGAAAAAACAAGGAAATCGTTCCTCACGTAAATGCAAGCTGAAGGCCAAACCAACAAGTGACCTCAAAGATACCATCGCTGCTCCTTCTCTAGTAACTGATTTGGATAACGTCTTAACACTTGGTGAGTTTGAGATGTTGATGCTGATTTACTGACTTTCACTTTGTTGTCCAATTCAAATTATTATTGGTGTTCTGGATGGGTTTCTGGAAAAGTATGCATTTAGAACAATGCTATGAAAAAATGGCCTATAGGGCATTATTTAAAACAGAACACAATATGAAAAGCGCAGAAAAGAAGGTCAACAGTAAAGTTTTCCCTCAATTATCGCGAAATCACCTTTTCGCGATTTTTGTTCTGGTATTTTTTTTTTTTTAAAGTGAAAATCCACGCTGAAAATCGTAAGCGGAAGCTTCTCCCCTGTCTTCCGCCTGCTACTAAGACTCAGCACTGAAGATATACAAAAAAATGTAGTTATAGTAGGAGTGACCCTACTTCGCGATTTCGAATAAGCGCAGCCAAGTCTGCTCTACATTAACTGCGATATTCAAGGGATTACTGTATTCATGTGTTCATTCTTTTCATATTTCTTTTTTAAAAATGGGGGGTCATCATCATTGGCTAATAAGTGGTGCTAGACACCCAATCCATTTAAACTGGGATTCCTGCCAGCGAATGTTCATTCATTTGCTGCCACCCTCCCACTTCAAATGGATTGCACATCTACTAGTGACAAACTCATTGAAATTCACAACAGAAAGAGGAAAAGTGTTACATGATTGGACAACAATCACCAGCAATGACACCGAGTTAAATTACATATTTGTACACAACATAATAGTAAAAAAGCAGGGTTTGCCAGATGAAAATAGTGTATTTCACTCAAAAGTACTTTTTTTTTGTAATTTTTTTTTTCCAATGTCGGTAACATTGGTAGTACCATTACAGCTTCTTTCTGATAGTGATACTTTATTTCTTGCTATTCATTTTGCTGTAGGATGGCAACAATGAAGCAATGAACATTGTATGTTTTTTCCATGGTATTTTACAGATCAGAGTAAAACTAAAGCGCCAGAAGTGGTGATGTCAACAATCCAGCAAGTTGAAGAGAATTCAAACCCAGCACAAACCCTAATTCCTGCTTCAGTTATTTTATCAAGGAAAAAAGTAACAACAATCCAGAAAGTTGAAGAGAATCCAAACCCAGCACAAACCCAAATTCCTCCTCCAGTTATTTTAACAAGGAAAAAAGTACCAACAATCCAGCAAGTTGAAGAGAATCCAAATCCAGCACAAACCCAAATTCTCCCTTCAGTTATTTTATCAAGGAAAAAAGTACCAGTTCGTTCCACACGTAAACGCAAGGTGAAGGCTGAACCAACAACAAGTGAAGAACAAGACTCCATCACTGTTGAACAACCGGTTCAGACCGCTCAAATGACTGAGTCGGGGCATGACATTCCAACGGGTGAGATTTATATCAATTTATTTTGGTGATACTCGTTTTCAATGTGCTACAAAACTGAGTCCCCATGACAATTCAAAAACGAAAGCGAATCTATATATAAAAAATAATTTAAAAAAAGCTAAAATAAACATTGTTTTAGATTTATAAAAAACTGAATATTCAGGGCCTTTAATCCAGTTCATTTAATCCATTTATTAATAAAAATCTAACTATTATATCTAAAATGGTCCGGCCCACATGAAATCGAGTTGACGTTAAAGCGGCCCGTGAACCAACCCGAGTCTGACACCCTTGATTTAGTAGATATAGCTGTGTTGTTTTCTGATATTGATACCCGATTTTTAACGTATTCCCATAAAATCTTTAATTTGTGACACCACCACTGGGGCTCATATTGTGCTACGTTTTTCCAATGGTATTTTATAGCATCCGAAGTGGTCACTCCAGCAATCGTACAAGTTAAGGACATCCCAAACACGGTACAAACCAAAGTTCCTCCTCCAACAACGACAAAAGAGTCAACACGTTCCACCCGTAAAAGCCAGGCGCAAAAATCAACAAGTGAACCCTCAGACACCATCACTCCAGAACAGCAGCCCCCCTCTTCTCCAATGGCTGATTTGGAGAATGACTTTCCAATGGGTGAGACAGAAAAGTTTTGATTTGTTGAGTGATTCCATTAAATTAAAAGTCATTTCAGGGTTGCATTTGCAATCTCAGTTGAAGTAAATGTAACAATGGGGTACATTGAAATATAATCAAACTATTTGCAAAGATTTCAAACTATTCACAGTGCTCCATAGTTTAATGTACATTTACATATGCCACTTTGCGAAAGACGTTTTGCCCACAATAACATACAGTGCCACAACGCTGATTTACACTGTGGTTTGATAATTGGGATTTGTTAATTCATGCTAATTGGGTTAGACCATATGTGTCAAAGTGGTGGCCCGGGGGCCAAATCTGGCCCGCCGCATCATTTTGTGTGGACCGGTAAAGTAAATCATGAGTGCCGACTTTCTGTTTTAGGATCAAATTGAAATGAAGAGTATAGATGTATATTGAATTTCCTGATTTTTTTCCCCCTTTTAAATCAATAATTGTAATTTTTTAATATTTTTTTTCTGTGTTTTTAGTTCAAAAATCATTTTGTAAAATCTAAAAAAATATATATATAAAAAAGCTAAAATAAACATTGTTTTAGATCTATAAAAACTGAATATTCAGGGATTTTAATCCAGTTCTTTTAATCCATTTATAATAAAAAAAAATCTGAATATTATATCTAAAATGGTCCGGCCCACATGAAATCAAGTTGATGTTAAAGCGGCCCACAAACCAACCCGAGTCTGACACCCTTGGGTTAGACCAACAACTAGGTTCATTACAGTAAGGAAAATAATGTTTGCGTATATTAAATAACTGGAGTCAGGAAATGACACTCATTATAAAAATAGATTGATTATTGTATACAGCCTATTATCAAAGTCAAATCTGGTCAATAACTGTAGCGTCATCTTTTTTTCCATGGTAACTGTAATATTTACACATCATAAAAATATTTCCAAATTAAAGTTATTGCTCCGTTAAATTTGCTAAAATTTGCTAAAACCACCACATCATTTGGTCTGTGATGGGCTAAGTACGATTTGCGAGACAACATGAATAACTGGCTTTGCTTCTTTGTCCTTACATTCCATCTCATTCTTGTTCAGGGCAATTTACTTTACTATTCACTGTTAATTTTTTTAAAATAACCAATAAAAAAATGTCATTGTTTTTCAAGATCGGTCAGATCTAAAGACGTCAACCCCTCAACGAGGCGTGAAGAGACCACGAGAAGGGTTTTCTGGTCGGAAGCGGGTAAGATTTCAAAAATGACCGTGCCATATTGTAATGTACTCTCCTATCAGCTTTCTATAATATTTTTTAAATGATGAATCAAATGATTGGGTAAAAATACAAATCACCTATTGGCCTCAACTGAAATTCAACAATGCCTTTGACATTAATTTTCCTCTTAGAAAAATCATTGTGCTCATTATAATAAACCAAATTCAGTATTCACTAATAATTTAAGTCGTGGAACCAAAAAACACATTCTTTACACACAAAAAATACATTTTTGGCTTAGTTTCCCTTTTATTTTTTTTGCGGACTGCTGTTTTAGAACTTAGATTAGGTTGTTTTTATTTCATTTTCTAATTTCAGCCAGCTTCAGCTAAAAATTCACATTGAGAATCACATAAAAATGTATCCTAAAAGTTTTTTGAAGTTAAGCAATCAACATCTGTTCCTGAATATTCTCTTTGTAATCATCTTACTATAAACTCACCATTTCTGTTGAGATAGGGTCGAAGGCGAACAGGCCCAGTAGACAACAGCGCTGCCTTGACGACAGTCAACTTCGAATTGAACTACATGTATGGTGTTAAAGCATGGAAATGCTGGGTGCAGCTACACAATGCGCATTCTAAAAGATGTGAGCAAAAAAGCTTTTTTTTAAAACTCTTCCTTTGATTGTACATCGATGTTGATTTTTTGGGGGTCTTTTCCTTTGTTAGCCAATCCAGTGGTTGTTAAAGAGGAGATTCTTCAGTGTGATTCTGCTGAGCTGAGCTATGCTCTGTCTCGCTTTGTAAAAGAAGTGCGCAGGCCAAACGGTGAAGCCTACAGCCCTGACAGCATTTTCTACCTCTGCCTAGGGATACAACAGGTACGTGGATTAATTCCAAGCTTGATGATAGCGTTTCCCTTGATCCTGACCTTTTGTATTTTGTTTGCCTTTTTTTTTCGTTTGTGCAAGCAGTATCTCTTCTCGAAGGGCCGCATAGAGAACATTTTTACCGATGAGCTGTACAGCCAGTTTGCATTAGAGATCTCTGCGATGCTTCGACTCTGGAAACCTAAGCAGCTGCCCAATGGTATGTAAGCTATTTTTATTACAATCTACTGTCCTGAACTGAGCGAATCAATTGTCTGCTTGCAATTTGGATTGTGCTGCAAATGCGCGACAGTGGACTGAAATATTTTTAAGGGTTTAGTTGGTAGTTGTGAGGAGTGTGGAACGAATTAGAGAATTTACATATAAAGTACACGTCTACTTACGAAATTTTCAAATTACGAAAAAAGTTCTGGAACCAATTAGTTTCGTAAGTAGAGGTATGACTGTAATTTGGCCGGCCATTTTTTTTTCGGCGCCCAGACGTTCTTCTTCGGGCCTTCTTTAAGGAGGCTACAGTGCTTACAAGTTTCAGCGCACATTTTGACATTTTTATGAAAGTTTTTTTGAATTTGGATACTGATAACAAATACCGTGATATTTGCTCCCACAGTTTGATTTAATTCCACGGCATTTGATCGATTTTATAAGATCTTGTGTACACATTGAACAAAATCCCAATTATCTCTTCCAGGTAGCCCAATGTCCTCTCGAGTCGAGGAGTCCTTCCTGTGGGAGTGTAAGCAGCTGGGTGCCTACTCGCCCATCGTGTTGCTCAACACACTTCTCTTCTTCTACACCAAGAACTTCCACTTCACCACTGTGGCGCAGCACCAAAGCCTCTCTTTCGCCAACTTCAGTTTGCACACCAAACACTGCAGTCGAGCAGGAAAAGTCATCTACCTCAAATACCAGCAAAGCATTGCATTGCCCGGACGTGGGGAGACGGGTAAGTGTAACACTTTTAAACAAAATTTAGACATTTGTTTCCATTCCCTCGAATGATTCCACTTGATCACTGGTTATTGTTTCAGAGCGAGTGAAAAAAAAGCAAGAAAAGGCAGTTGTTGATATGGAGATGGAAGAAAATGTTATTAATCCGCTGCACTGTCCAGTCAGACTCTATGAGTTCTATCTCTCGAGATGGTAAGCCTCAAACACATCAATTATACCAAACAACATTCCCAGCACTAAATTCAAATTCACGAATGAATTCCTGTTCATATTAGCACTTTGGAAAAAAGGTATAAAACCATTGCAGTATTCCAAAGACAAAATAATTACGTACCGTATTTTCACGACTATATGGCGCATCGTATTTTTAGCCGCAGTGTCAATAACGAGTGCTATTTCTGTATTTTACACACACAAAGGACGTACCGTTTTTATAGACGCAGCCAGGCATGGGAAAACATACACCAGCTTAAACATACGCGAAAAAACACGTTTTTAAAAAGGCAACGGAAGCAAAACTGAGTTCAGTTGTACTTTATTTAGCCATTTTACAATGTACTCGCGTCATCATCACCCACAAATCCATCAAAGTCCTCATTTTCTGTATCCGAATTGAACAATTGTCCAAATGAGTCATCGAAAAAGCTGAGTTTTATACGTCCGTCCAGGCGGCCACAATCCATTCGCAAATAGTAGCTAGCGTAACTTTTCCAACGCTGCTTTCCATGCTTCGTCAAGCTGTGTTGATGTCGATGTATACAGGCCACAATCCATTGGGTGTATTGACAAAAGAACTACATATCCCAGCAATCCTGCGCAGTACTTTTTCTACGGGGAAAATAGTAGAGTCGGGGGCTGCTTGCCGTAGTTGTGAGAGCTGTAGAGGATAGTGTACCCTATCGACTGATTTATTTTATTTTATCGTGATAACAATTTTAGTATTGGTCCATATATAAAGCACACTGGATTACAAGGCGCCCTGTCTATTTTGGAGAAAATTTAAGACTTATGTGCACCTTATAGTCGTGAAAATACGGTAATATGAACAAAGATTGCAAGATTTTCAAATAAGAGGTGTCAGTTTTCTTCATTACAATAAAAAAACATGGCCAGCATGAAAAGTACATTTTCAACACCGGTGTAGATCTTAGACCCACCACTTCTTGGAAGCTAAATAGTTAATATTTCCTCATCATAAAAAAATAGTTTTGGACGTTTATAAATTAATCTTGTCTAATAATTCTGTACGTTTTACTATCCAAAAATAAGAAATTTACTTTTCTGTGACCTCCAATAATAGTTACTGAAAACAAATCTGGAAAAAAATATATTCACAATGACTTAGAATAGTGATTTGCACCTATCCAGTTTAATACTGCTTATATAACATGTAAGTTGCGCGTCTCTTCATCCTCTCCCTGAAGCCTGTTTGGTGGCAACTCACTCAGTAAATGGTAAATCACTTTGTTTGCATCAAAGTCAAGAAATGCTTTGTTTACCATATTACACAAATGATCTGTTACTGACATTAGTTTCTGAATAACTGTTGCCCCACTCAGTGGAAAAGGTTGTCTGGTGGTTTGATTTACAACAGCCTAAACATGATAGTACTGAAAACACACACGACTACTGGATCGGATTCGATCTTGTGTCTAAGTCCTATACTGTCCGATACTCCAAGAATAGTCATATCGGGCGCCGATACTGAGTATCAGATCGGGACATCTTGCTTCTACTAAGTTGGTCTTTTTCCATGGCACAATGAAAATACTAGACTGGTTTTCAAAGGTCAAGGTTCATAAATCCTTTCAATTTTCAATACATACATTTACTTATATTTGTTCATTTCACATACTTTGGCTGTATACTACTTTTCCCAGTAAGGTAAAATCTTAATATCTCTTTCTCACCTCTCAATAGCCCCCCAACAGCGTTGAAGAGGACGGACATGTTTTACCTCCAACCTGAACGCAATGTCCACACACACAGGTTAGAAACCTCTGCCTACAATTCCAAACAGACTTTTTGTGGTGTAGTCTTCTCCTAATGGTGTCTTTTTTGTTTTGATTTTCATTATAAGGGATGCAAGTGCATGTGACACAATAGGTGCTGTCCTTGATCACTACATTTCACCAATATTTTCAACATGCCTTTGATTTGTAGACTACTAGTTTACCAAATCTTAATATTGTGGCTTACTTCACCCAAAATTTGATGTCCACTTAAGTGGACGCCTGGTCTTCATTTGATTAATGTTTTTAAAATTATTTGTCACTTGCCATAAAATATTGTTAATATTTTTAGTGTTGCATCGCTACTTTTTTGTCTCCCAATACCTTACCAACACTTTATGGTATCGGGCATTCCCAATATTGTAGTGATACCACTTTAAAAAAAAATAATAATAATTAAATTACTGTTATTTACTTCAATTTAAAGTAATTGCTATTAGAAAGCCTTCAAAGTCTTGTCTGCCGTTGACAACGTGAGATTTCAAATCCGTTTGGCAGCAAACGTACGAACAAACATGAATTCCCTGCCTGGCCTCCCACTTCATATGAATTGAACATCTACTCGTGATAAACTCATTGGAATTTACAGAACAAGAATGGTCGGAAACCACACTATATGATGGTGGCCATCTTGGGTAGGGTGGCCATCTTGGGTAGGGTGACCAGCGGTTGAAAACTCGATCTTGAAAGTACATATCATGCCGCATCGGCAGTTACGTATTAGCACTTGCCGATGCGTCGTTTTAGTGTTGGATAGGTATTATTGCAACACTACTCGTTTTCCCAAATATAACAATTTCAGATTTTCACTGTATTTCTTGTCTTTCTTTCCACACAGTTCCTACTGGTATACGTCTCACACACTACATCACACCATTTTACAGAGCATGCTAACTCGCATCTTGGCAGTTAAAGAGGTGCAGCGGTAACAGCAGGTGGCCTCCTCTCAGTCCTGGTTTACACTGACGAACATTATGGTAAGGCCGACATTCGAAGGATGTGAAATAAGCAGCCCGCCGCGCTCTCAACGACACAATGGAGAAACGGAACTCTTGGTCGCGCTCCCCTGAGCGGTTGCCTCCTTGGTCTTAAAAAAAAAAATCCACAGTTGTCCACATCTCAGTCTGTTTTTGGACTTGAATTTTCTTTTTGCCATTCGTGTTCCAACTTTTGAACATCAAATTTGATAGAGACGCAGATAATTCAAAGCTGTGCATTGTACATGCACCACGTTGTTTTATACTGTTGCTGATGCCCCCACCCCAAGTAAATAAAACAAATATATAACATTTTAAAAAACAACATTTATCAATGATGACATTGTTTAAAAGATGTGTTTTTTTCCATATTGTCAATCAAACATCATTGATGATCAAAAGCAATCCTCATCAGCCAATCAAAATGGATTTTACCACCATCTTTCCCCCCGACATTGTGGGATTATCTTCTTTTTACGTTTCTAGATCATGTCCCTTTGAAGGAGAACATGTTTTATCTTCATAACAGAAACATTTGCATGACAAACTACTTATTTATTATTTAGTTTAGGTCACACAAGATTTGTTGATAATAAGAAAATTCATATCCTCTAATGCAGTGTTTCCCAACCGTTTTTGAGCTGCAGCACACTGCAAAACTCTCGAGGTACACCACCAGCTAAAAATCTTTCATTAAAATGCCTGTCACCTGTATTCATTCATTTTCTGTACCGTTTACCCTCACAAGGCTCGCAGGGAGTGCTGGAGCCTACTTATGCCAGCCAACTATGGTTACCAGGCGGGGGATATATATAATTGTCATTTTCATCAAAGTTATAGCAATAGGAATCAAACAAACAAAGTATTAAGATATCAAATTTTCCTTGTGACTCAAATTTCTCATATGTTGAGACACTCGTATGTCAAGGTATTACTGTAATGTACTGATTTTATTCTCGTCCTTTTATGACTTTTTCCCAAAATTACGCCAAAAGCCGTTTTGTGATCACACAGACTTTACATCCACAATCAAATCAATCAAAGGCATTTGTCATTATACACAGCTGCGTATAACGAAATTGGTGGTGCTACTCCACAAAGTGCATGTTCCCAGTAAAAACATAAATAAGTAAAATATAGAAAGTCACGTCCGGGCAAGGTAATTTCTAAAATATTGCACAATCTAAGATATTGCAGTTATTGCACGTTCCGAAGTTATCGCACAGAAGTGATTGTGTGACGTGCTAATGCAAGTTCAGGGCCCTGATGGCTCTGGGAAAAAACTGTCCCTAAGTCTATTTGTCTGTGTTTTGTGAGACCTGTAGCATCTGCCAGAGGCAAGCAGCTGGAACAGGTTGTGAACAGGGTGGTATGGGTCCCTAACAATGTTACAATAATAACCAACAAAACGACTTGAATCTTGTAATATTACAATATAGACAATGTTTGTCATCTTTCAATTTGAGAATCTTGTAATATTACAATGTATGACTTCTTGGCAGGTCATTTCTGGCGGAACACCTGACCATCGTTCATGGCACACCAGTTGGGAAACACTGCTCTAATGCCATCAGCTGCTGAATGAGGGGGTGCGACAATAGATTAAACTCACGGTGCCTCTCATTTTTTGGATTGATGAATGCATCAGACATATTGCCGTTTCCACTTTCTTAATCCCTTTTGTGGCCTTAGTTTCAAAAGAGCACATTTGTTCCTTATTCTGCCTGTTTTGCTCGCAGTTCTCCCTCATACCTATTTTTTATTCCGTAAATCCATCCATTCCTAGTGTCATTTTTGCCTCATGTTTTGATTGGACTTTTTGATTTTTAACGTTCCTGTGGCTTTGCTCTCAAAGAGAAAGTCTTTTTTTAAAGTGTGTATATAAATGGTCTGTAAGGTTTAAAAATATTTTCAATGGTCAAACAATAAATAAGCAGCAAGATTTGGGGGTCTGCCTAAACATTGGATTGATCATTTCTATTTATATGTATTTTTTTTTCTAAAGGAATAAAGTCTGTTGCATTAATCTGGTTCAGTGCTACACCTCCTACTAGTGACAAATTAAGAAGTGACCAATAATCCAACAGGTAATTATCCAAAATGTGTAATAGATGGTCATGTTTTAAGTGCAACAAATGTATGTTTGTATGTTCTAAAACTGAGCACCCTTGTTTTAGAGCCTATACCAAATATTTTGTTTAATTGTGCATTATAGAAACTTTATTGCCTATACCAGGGGTGTTAGACTCGGGTTGGTTCGCAGGCCGCTTTAACGTTAACTTGATTTCACGTGGGCGTTTATGTTATCTTTTTTTTATATATATATTTAAATTTTACAAAATGATTTTTGAACTCAAAATAGAAAAAATGATTAAAAAATTACAATTATTGATTTAAAAAGGGGAAAATCTGGAAATTTAATATACATCTATACTCTTCATTTTAATTTCATCCTAAAACAGAAAGCCGGCATTCATGATTTACTTTCCTGGGCCACACAAAATGATGCGGCGGGCCAGATTTGGCCCCCGGGCTACCACTTTGACCCATTTGGCCTATACCAAATATTTAGTTTAATTGTGCATTATAGAAACTTTATTGGGGGACAGTTACAAAGTATTTGCACACATGGTATGAGATTGAAAAGGCTACCACTTTATTTCAGGTTCATCTGATAGGTTTCAGAACACTACAGAAGTCTTTCAAGAGAAGAAAATCAGAATTAAATGGTCACATGGCTTTGTGGTTATCTACTGATTATAAAGGAGTTGTCAGTGGTTCTACTTTTGGATCGGCATTAGGTCTTCAATACCCTCTTCCATCTCAAGCCTCTTCTCCATCTCCACCAGCACTTTGACTCCGTCAACTACCATCTGTACCAGCTGGACCTCAGTGAAGCCCAGTCTGTCGGCATTGGAAATGTCAAGAATTCCACTCTCTGTTTGGCTTCCCGGACAACCTGAAGGAAAAAAATCACTTCATTTTATGACCCATCTGAAAGTGACGCTTTTTGCGGCCCCGTCCCCAAAATTATACCAGTTCCGCGTTTCTCCAGCCTCAACCTCTTGAGAACCTCATCAAATTCACCACGTTTGCTCATATTGGGCAACTTCATATGCACTGCAGCGCGCATACCAGTTCCCACATTGGATGGGCAAGTCAAGATGTAACCCAAGTGCTCATTCCACATGATTTCAAACTCTTTCTCCTTCAGCTTGGACTCAACCTAAAAAAACAGATCAAAAGGTGAGATTTACCGTTACAGATTCACATGTGATTAAAATAACAAACCTCTTTGATTCCGCTGCAGAAGCGAGTAAACGCTGCCTTCAGGTTGCCACCTTTCTCAACGGTGACGACTTTTAGGTGTTCCTCCTCATTCAGCCACACCAAGAATGACTTTTCATCATTGTGCCTTTGAAGAAAACACATGAATGTGTCTTCTATGTTGATGTAGTTAAAAAGGGCTGCCATTTTCTCACCAGACGCCTCTGCCATCAGGCCAATCACGGGCCATCCCCGTGCTCAGCAGCAGAGGACAGGATGGCTTTTCAAATAGCAGGTGGTTCTCAATCATTTGCTTCTGATCAGGCTCTGAAAGGCTCTTCACTGCCACATATTTCCCTTTCAGTTCTCCACTTAGCGAACCAAGAACTGCAGAAAAATAATTATCTCTTAGTATTAAATGTTGATACCTTCTCCTGGCTCTATTTGCCCCGCACAAATGTCCTCACAATAGGATAACGCACGACCACTTGCCAACGAGTAGTATATACGCCATTCGCACTGACTAACGGGGGGAAAACACAAAAAATGCAACGCTCCGCCCAGTGCTCGTAGAGACATTACACGAGGGAGTTGCGGGGAGACAGTGCCCATGATGTTATTATGAGCAGCCTCTCGCGTCCGCTCTATGCTTGTATATCAAAATTTGTCTCGTATCTCAAAATAAATATCCGCTCAAAATTTTACTCGTATCTCAAATTGCCCGTATGTCGAAGTGCCACTGTGTGTGTGTATATATATATATATATATATATATATATATATATATATATATATATATATATATATACATATATATATACATATACACATATACATATACATATACATATATATATATACATATACATATATATATATATTGCAAAATGTCATTGGCAACGATAACAATGCTCATGTTTGAGTGCCATTGGGCAAATTTTACTTCATTGAACAGTGACCTAACGCCATATAGCACCATGTCAATATATTGTCACAACCCTACCTTCAACAATGGCCTGCTCAAGGAAACGCCTCTCTCCACGGGTGCAATGTGGCGGAAGACGGAAGCCTCGAATGTTGCGACCCGCTCGGACACGGGAAATCAAAACGTAGTTGGGATCAAGGTCATCGCCCCCCTTAAAAACAAACCATTTACTACCAACTCATACACAACGGACCGTCACGTTCAAGAGAAAGCATCTGTACCACAACATTCTCCGGGTTGGTGTCACTCTTGTGCACATCCGTTGTCTTATAACCTCCGTGTTTATCCTCGATGACAAGGTCCAGCAGCTCTTTGAAGACCTCGTATGACTCCTCATCGCCAGCTACGCAGCCCATAGTCAAATTGAATGGGTTACCTGGACACACAAACAGCAACATCATCAAACTAATGAGACAACCCGAACAGCAGATTCTCGGTATCGGTCCGATCTGGCTATTTTTAGCGTAAAGGATTTGTCACAAAATTGGATCCAATTCAGTAGACTTAACCAAGAGGAACTAAAATATAAACCTGTCTGTGAAAAAGTAAATAACCCCAATAGCCTCAAATGAAACCTTTGTTGAATTGTGTCAACTGTGCTGTAGTGGAGTTTTTGAGCATACATTGATTGACAGCATCTCAATTGGATTTACATCAAGGCTTTTAAAGTGCTACATGATTTTTAGAGCGCTGGGCAGGAACTGATGGCTGGATGTTCTCCCTCAGCATCTTCTGGCAAACATCAGAAGTCAATTCATTTTCCATCAGTCAGAGCAAGTTGTCCTGGTCTCGAAGAGGCATATAGAAAAGTTCTGGAAACCCTTTCATTTTTGGCTATTGCTATTATATTATTGGGCATTATTGGCGCTGTGAGCACTGTTTTTCTTTGGTCCTTATGTGACTTCTTGGATGAGTGTCCCATTCTTGGTGTATCTTGACCACTCCTGGGTGGGTTTGCAAAGTTCTTGGGTTTTCTCCTGGCTCTGGCTCCAATTTCTTTCTGGACTTTCCTTGGATCTTGGATTTCGTAGTCTTTCACTTTAGATCTTATTTGAGTGATTTCTTGCAATCAACAGTTGATTGATGATGATGATAGTATCATATGTTTGTGATCCCCCCTCTTTATATTGGATGTTTATTTACAATCTAATATGTATTAAAGTTGATTTTAAATGGAAAATAAAAGAAATACTTTGTACCTGGATTATCCACGCCTGACTGGATGACTTGGTCAATGGTGAAACCGTAAGGAGTTTTCCGATCGCTCAACGTTTTGTAGACATCCAGCGATAAGAACTTGGCAATGTAGTTGTTGTGCAGGGAAAGATCTGGAAAGTCCATCTCAGGACAAAGTTTCTTCATCTTAAGTTTACCGGGCATCAGACTGTTGATAGAACCACCCTTTTCCAGCTTCTTTTCCATATCCACCAACAACTTAACACCATCCACCACAATCTGGACAAGCTGCACCTCAGAGAAGCCCAGTCTGTCAGTGTTTGAGATGTCAAAGATTCCATCCACAGCAGCTGTGTCCACACCACCTGGCGGAAGAAGAATATTTCAGCGCACAGAAGGTATGGTCATGAAGAACATTGAACATTCTGCATACCAGTGCCACGTTTTTGGAGCCTCAGCTTCTTAAGAATGTCCTGAAACTTGGGGTGCTGGCTCAGCTTTGGAAGTTTCACGTGCACGCCGGCACGCAGACCCGTGCCCAGGTTGGAGGGGCAAGTCAGAATATAGCCGTGATGTTCATTCCACATAAAAGCCTCACCTTTTTCCTTAATCACATCCTCAATCTAAACAAAATAGAAATGTCATTTAGTCATTATCCAAGATTGTTGCCAGCCAACATGGCACGTGGACACTACAGGCAATCTGAGTCTGTTCAAATGGACTATTAGGTTTGTTTTGGAGATATGGGATAAAACCAGAGTACCCGCAAAAAAAACATTGAACCCTCGATCTCAAACCATGAGACATGTAACAACTATACTTTTTTTTACACTATGAATCAGAAAAGTCCTAGTCTTCCGTGTTTCAACTTTTCTGAGCCAACCTAACATGGCGGCTGAGTGGTTAGCACATCGGCCTCACAACCTGGGTTCAAATTCAGGTCGGTCCACTTGTGTGGAGTTTGCATGTTCTCCCCGGGCCTGCGTGGGTTTCCTCCGGGTACTCTGGTTTCCTCCCACATTCCAAAAACATGCATGGTAGCCTGATTGGACACTCTAAATTGCCCCTAGGTATGGGTGTGCGTGTGAATGGTTGTCCGTCTCCCTGTGCTCTGCCCCGACCTCTGTCTGGGATGGGCTCCAGCACCCCCCGTGACACGAGTGAGGATAAAGAGTTTCAGAAAATGATTGAATGGATGAATGAAAAAGTTACATTGAACTCCTTTTAGATGTAATAGTTAAAATTCCCGTTCTGTGAAGTGAACAAGTTACCATTAATGGCACTTAACCTCTTGAATACTAGAACATTGTAGATCGATATCCTCACCCATGTATAATGCATATATTCCGAGTATGTCATATTTTTACCTCTTTGAGCCCGGTGCAGAAGCGAGTAAACACATCTTTCATGTTGCCGCCTTTCTCCATAGAAATCACACGCAGATGGTCTTCCTCGTTAATCCACACCAGAAATGTTTTGTTGTCATTGTGCCTTTTTGAAAGAGACATCAGTTGCTTTCTTGTCTAAATGGTGCGTGAATCCATTACTCGATGGTCTTACCAGATGCCTCTACCATCAGGCCAGTCACGGGCCATCCCCGAAGCCACCAGCAGAGGGGACACTGGCTTGTCAAACAGGAAGTGGTTTTTGATGAGATCCTGCTGCTCGTCCTCTGTCAGCTTTTTCAAGGCATAGTAGGTTCCCTTAAACTCTCCAGAAAGTGCATCCAGAGCTGGAGGAAAAGAAAACCAAGTATTAATCCGCCGCCTGGCTTTTCGACTCAATGCCTGAGCCTTACCGCTAATACAAAGCTTTTCAATGGCTCGTCTTTCTCCGCGGGTACAAAGTGGCGGCAGGCAGAAGCCACGGATACTGCGGCCCGTTCGGACTCGGCAGCTCAGGACGTACTTTGCGTCCAGGTCGTTGTTCCACTTGGAAGGCAGAAGAGATGTTAGATTTTTGCGCATTAAACTTATTGTGGAAGCAATTACCGTATTTTCTCGCATATTGACCGCCTCCGCGTATAAGCCGGAGCCTTAAAATTGCCTTAAAATCATTGAATTTTACGATCTCTCTCGTATAAGACACCCCCTGATTCACAATTTTCACCAGCACAATTCTTGGAATTTATAAAGCAAGTCACGTGAGCATGCAACTAGGAATTATGTCCGAGTCTCTGGATGCAATGATAGCATGAGATGCACATTACGCAGGTATCAAGGCTGATATTTTAATGATACCAATGACAGCATTTTAGTGCCTTATCAGTACCGATACTAGTATCGATCAGTGCAAAAGTAATTACAATTCAATTTTGTTTGGTAAATGTCTCCTTACCCTTAGATGGTTTCCATCCAGGTCAGTCTTGTGCATGTCTCTTGGTTTGTATCCTGAATGTCGGTCCTGAATCACAAGGTCCATCAAGTCTTTGAAGACCTTGTACGACTCCTCATCTCCAGCAACACAGCCCACAGTCTTGATAAAGGGGTGACCTGTGCACATACGAGGAAATTCAAAATGCAGAAATGATTCCCCGACCAAGATTCTGTACCTGGATTATCCACGCCAGTCTGAATGATGTCATCTATGGTAAAGCCATTGGGGGTGCAACGCTGTCTCAAAGTCTTGTACATTTCCAGGGTTAGGAACTTGGCAATGTGGTTATTGTGCTGACTGAAATCTGGGAACTCGTCCTTTGCAGAAAACACAGTCAGCTGGCGGTTAGCTGGCATCAGGGAATCAATTGGTTCTTCCTTCTCCAGCATTTTCTCCATTTCCACGAGCAGCTTGATGCCATCGACCACTATCTGGACCAACTGAACCTCGGAGAAACCCAGCCTGTCGGCATTGGAGATGTCGAAAACCCCATCCACGGCGTCTGTGTCCACCCCACCTGAAGAAAAAAATATGATGTTGAAAATACTCCCAAAAATAGAATGAATTGAGGCAGAAGTTCGCAAGCACCAGTTCCACGCTTCTGGAGCCTCAGCCTGCGGAGAATCTCCTCAAACTCGGGATGCTTGCTCATTTTCGGTAGCTTAACGTGCACACCAGCGCGAAGACCGGTGCCCAAGTTAGATGGGCAAGTCAGGATGTAACCAAGGTGCTCATTCCACATGAAAGCTTCGCCTTTCTGCTTAATCGAGGACTCGATCTAAAACGGACAGTTAGCAGGTCACCGCTAAGAACATTTTGTAATCCTTTTCTACGAACCTCAGTGAGTCCACGGCAGAAGCGAGTAAACACTTCCTTCATGTTATGGTCTTTCTGCATGGAGATCACTCGCAGATGATCCTCCTCGTTCACCCACACTAAGAAAGTCTTGCTTTCGTTGTGCCTTTAGAAAGAAATGTACGTACATTGTTTTGAGTGGAAATGAACTCATGGGATTCAGATGCCTCACCATATTCCTCTTCCGTCAGGCCAATCGCGGGCCATCCCTGAAGCCAGCAGCAAAGGCGACACTGGCTTGTCGAAGAGCAGGTGATCGTCGATTAGCTGTTGCTGCTCCTCTTCAGTCATGTTCTTCAAGGCGTAGTATTTTCCCTGTAGGTCTCCACTCAGCGAGTCCAGGGCTAAATTTGCAAAAAATAAGTGTTTAATCATGCATTTATTAATCTCATCTCATTTTCTGAACCGCTTTATCCTCACTAGGGTCGCAGGGGTGCTAGAGCCTATCCTCAGCTGACTAAAGGCAGGGGACAGCCTGAATTGGTGGCCAGCCAATTGCAGGGCACAAGGAGACAACCATTCACACACACCTAAGGGCAATTTAGTGTCCAACCAGCCTACCGTGCATGTCTTGAATGTGAGAGGAAACAGGGGTACCTGCAGAAAACCCACGCAGACCCAGGGAGAACATGCAAACTCCACACAGGTGGACCGACCTGGATTTGAACCCAAGTCCCCCACTGTGAGGCCGACATGCTAACCACTCATCCACCAGGTCAGCCACATTTATTGATGATACCATTGTAACCTTCTGACTACCAGGAAAAAAACTGTTGTCCAATTACATTTATTTTGAAATTCCCCAATTTGTGAAGTAATTGGAATACTGCATAAGAAATTTGCTATCATTAGCTCATCAAAGCTCTGAATGTCCTCAATAGAGCACAAAATGCGATCGGATGCACTGGGTGGGAGATATTTAGGTTTACAAATGTCCTCTACAGAGCACAAATTTGAACTACTGGTAGCCAGGAGGAAATTATTACTCACTTTAATACAAAGGAATTGCTATCATGGCTTGGGGAAATTTTTGGAAGTAGCCCATGGGTTCCTTTATTAAACAATGACATATTTTTAAGATTTGTGGTAGTATTTCAATAGCAATGTAGGAGGAACCCTAATGTAGGGATAGGGCACCTATGGCTCGCGAGCCATATGTGGCTCTTGATAGGTGAATATGGCTCTCCGCTAACTTGTGAGGTAAAATATGGAAACTTTAGTGTAACTTTAAACATTTTTTCATGACTTCTGCCTGCATACTCATTGATATTGATTGATTAGGAACAGCGCCACATGTCAAATAATTCAGGGACTTTTTAACTTCGGCTCTCAAGGAATAGCATTTGAAAATATCAATTATTTATGGCTCTGTCAAAAAGGTTCGCAACTCCTGTTCTAATGTATTTCAATTTTTGTTGTAATAATTTGATGTAAATCCGCTGTTTACCTTCAACAGAGAGCTTCTCAAGAGCACGCCTCTCTCCGCGACTGCACAGTGGCGGAAGGCAAAAGCCGCGAATGCTGCGGCCTGTTCTCACTCGGGCGCTCAGAACATAATCCGGGTCGAAATCGTCACCCCCCTAAAGTAGAATACAGAAAAAAAATTGTAATAGAAATATCGGGTAATAGTGAAATGCTGCCATACGTTGAGATTCTCTGGATTGAGATCCGTCTTGTGATTGTCTTTAGCTTTGTAACCTTTATGTCTATCTTCAATCACAAGGTCCAGCAGATCCCTGAAAACTTCGTAGCACTCTTCGTCTCCAGCCACACAGCCAACAGTCATGATGTAGGGATGGCCTATAGATGAGATAGCGTATATTGAACAACCATAGGGGAAAATGTACATGGGTGAGTTTGTTACAGTACCTGGATTATCCACCCCTGTCTGAATGACATCGTCAATTGTGAAGCCATTGGGGGTCGTACGATCCTTCAGCTTCTTATACATCTCCAGAGTTAATAGTTTGGCCATGTGGTTGTTGTGCTCAGTGAGATCTGGGAACTCGTCCTTAGCCGTCAACCCCTTCAGCTCAATGTTGCTTGGCATCAGGTCGTCGATGGACTCATCCATTTCCAGCCTCTTCTCCATCTCGACCAGCACCCTGATGCCATCGACCACAATCTGGACCAGCCTCACCTCGGAGTAACCCAGTCTGTCAATGTTGGAGATGTTAAAAACTCCATCCGTGACAGCTGCGTCGCCGCCACCTGATGGATAGATAAAAGATCTTGAGGTCGCCGGTGGAAATCAAGTTGCTAATCAAGCGGAAACCATGTTTACCTGCACTCACGGCACGTTTTTTGAGCCGGAGTCTCTTGAGGACCTCATCAAAATCTGGGTGCTTGCTCATGTTGGGCAGCTTCACATGAACACTAGCCCGTAGACCAGTTCCCAGGTTGGAAGGACAAGTCGCGATGAAGCCAAGGTGCTCATTCCACATAAAAACATGACCTTTCTTCTTGAACAAGGACTCCATCTAAACATTCATCGACTGTCAAGTCTTCCCAATGAATTATAGGTGAGTTAATATTTAAATTTCAAAATAAAAGTCAATAACCTCAGCGAGTCCATCACAGAAGCGAGTGAACACTTCTTTCATGTTGCCTCCTTTTTGCATGGAGATCACCCTCAGATGGTCCTTCTCATTCACCCACACCAGAAACGTCTTGTATTCGTTATACCTTTGAAATAAAGGGTCAAGACAGTTGAAAATTTGGTCATTTCAAATTTCACTCATGGCCTTTATTACTTGTTTTTAATTCTGAATCATTCTAATCTGTCTTGGGGAAAAAAACATTTGAATCATGAATCATTGTATTTTTTAACCACATGATGGCTACATTTTTAATATAAAGCATAAGGCGAACATATATTGATAATTAATCATTTGTATCTAAATTTAAATGAGTCAACAACAATTAAAAAGGCCCAAAATAAAACATTAACGAAAATTTAAACAATATAGAATTTTAAATTTTCCATATTTTTCCCATTTCCTTGTTTTTATATATGTATATATATTATATATACATATATATAAACATACACATAAATACATACAGATATATATACATATATGTATATATACACATATATGTATATATACATATATACATATGTATATATACACATATACATATGTATATATACACATATACATATGTATATATACACATACATATACACATATACATACACATATATATATACATATATATATATATATATATATATATGTATATATATATGTATATATATATATGTGTATATATATATGTGTATGTATATATGTGTATGTATATATGTGTATGACCTAAGGCACTTAGATGATTCAAAGAAAAAAAAATCTCTATATATGTATATATATATGTATATGAATATATATGCATGTATGTATATATGTATATATATATATATACATATATATATGTATATATATATACATACACATATATACATATATACATACATGCATATATATTCATATACATATATAGAGATTTTTTTTCTTTGAATCATCTAAGTGCCTCTGAATGTTTAGCTACCAATGCTGTTGCTAGACGTCCAATCCATTAATTTAAAAGGGTGTATGATTGAATGTTCATACCCTCCCACACAAAATGGATTGGATGTCCGGCGCCATCAATAGCGGGTAATGAGTTCTATTTTATCTCAATTTGTGCATGAAACCCACCAGACGCCTCTGCCACTCGGCCAATCACGAGCCATCCCTGAGGCCAGCAGCAAAGGGGACACTGGCTTTTCAAACAAGAAGTGGTCGTAAACCATCTGCTGCTGCTCAGCTTCAGTCATGTCCTTCAATGGATAGTATTTCCCTTTCATGTCTCCAGTCATTGATTCCAAAACTGCAAAAGTATTTTTTTTAATGTTAATACTAGTAAAGACTTGGGATCACTTGCTTATGATTTCAGGGGCCGTTCTTTACCTTGGATTGTGAGCTTCGCCACAGTTCGTCTCTCTCCACGACTGCAATGCGGTGGCAGGCAGAATCCACGGATACTGCGACTAGTGCGGACACGGGAGCTCAAAACGTAGTTAGGGTCCAGGTCCTCACCTCCCTTAGGGGGCAAACAAACATTATGAGCTGCCAATGTGACAATATGTTATGGTCATATATCGCGATAGTTGGCATCCCAAGAGACTATCGATATGCTCACTCCAAGAATCGATATGTGGTTTGAAAAAGAGGTCAGTTTTTGAGAAAAGAATCAACAGGTCCCTGCCAAAATTCCCCCCACTCTCGTTTTGTACCCTGCAATTACCCAACATGTGACCATGGAAGTTGCCCAAAATGTAATTGCCTGCTAATCTAATTCATTTAAACAGGGATATTTTACTGGCAATGCTCAGGCTTTTTTAAAACTGGGAATGGCAAAGATGAGCATTCATTACTAGTCTTTCCATTTAAATGAATTTAATGTGTTGCTGTATTTATTACCCAGTTTAAATGAATTTGATGCCTATCATTGTCAATTCCAGGCAAAGCATTAAGACAGTCATTTAAATTTACATAGTATTGATGAATTTATTTACAGAAAATGTGCACTAAAATATTCATTTTCTAGAACATGTGTCGAAGTGGCGGCCCGGGGGCCAAATCTGGCCCGCCGCATCATTTTGTGTGGCCCGGGAAAGTAAATCATGAGTGCAGACTTTCTGTTTTAGGATCAAATTAAAATGAAGAGTATATATGTATGTTAAATTTCCTGATTTTCCCCCTTTTAAATCAATAATTGTACATTTTTAATCAATTTTTTTCTGTGTTTTTAGTTCAAAAATCATTTTGTAAAATCTAAATATATTTTAAAAAGCTAAAATAAACATTGTTTTAGATCTATAAAAAACTGAATATGCAGGGCTTTTAATCCAGTTCTTTTTAATCCATTTAGAAAAAAAACTAATTATATCTAAAATGGTCCGGCCCACATGAAATCAAGTTGATGTTAAAGCGGCCCACGAACCAACCCAAGTCTGACACCCTTGTTCTAGAATATCTCATCTCATTTTCTGAACCGCTTTATCCTCACTAGGGTCGCAGGGGGGTGCTGGAGCCTATCCCACCTGACTTCAGGTCAGAGGGGACATCCTGAATTGGTGGGCAGCCAATCGCGGGACACAAGGAGAAACAACAATTCACGCTCACACTCATACCTATGGGCATTTTAGAGTGTCCAATCAGCCTACCATGCATGTCTTTGGAATGTGGGAAGAACCCGGAATACCCGAAGAAAACCCACGCAGGCCCGGGGCGAACATGCAAACTCCACACAGGTGCACCAACCTGGATTGAACCCAGGCCTCCCACTGTGAGGCCAACACGCTAACCACTCATCCGCCGGGCCGCCCCCTTTCTAGAATATCATAGATTTATTTCAGGACCCCCGTATCGATAATTGTATTGCTATCATTTCCTACTTTTAGCACTGTATGTTAGTCTGTCATGATGGTACCTTCAGTTTATCTGAATTGAGCTCAGTCTTGTGCTTGTCTGTTGGCTTGAACCCTCCATGTTTGTCCTGAATCACAAGGTCCATAAGGTCTTTATAGACCTCATATGACTCCTCGTCTCCAGCAACACATCCCATGGTCATGACAAAAGGGTCACCTGCACACATGATCATTGTGTTATATAGTTAACAGTGCAAAGTTGAATGAGGACAAAGCCATGTTACGCTACCAGTATTGTCCACGCCTGTCTGAATGACATTATCGATGGTGAAGTCGTTAGATGTAGTGCGCTCCTTGAGTTTTTTGTACATGTCCAAGGTTAAATGCTTGGCCATGTAACTGTTGTGCTGACTCAAGTCTGGGAACTCCTCTTCTGGTGTCAGCTTCTTTGGCTCGGGCTGAGGCTTTTCCTCAGCTTCTTTGGTGATACTAAACAAAAATGCATGAGACCATGAGTTCAACGAGGGATTTTTTTCCCGACCTTAATATATGACGGTGGTCTCGAGGGGCCAATTGATGCCTAGGGGACAATATTTGGCGGCGTTCATATATACTATTATGTTGCCGGTTCAAATTTTCCACAGGGCATTTTTTTTTTTAAAGGAAAACAAAATGGTAATTTTAAAGAATTTTAAATCCTGAATTGAGAATATATTTATACATTTTAGATCAAATGACTGCATTACAAGAAAATCAGTAGTAATATTTAATTTTCTGATGCATGCTACAGGTGTTTTCAATATAAAGTTCCCCATTCGATTAACTACCACAACACAATCTGTACTGGCAGTTCATATCATCTCAATTTCTGAACTGCTTAATCCTCATTAGGGTCACAGGGGGGTACTGGAGCCTATCCCAGCTGACTGCAGGCCAAAGGTCCAAGTAGATGGACAACCATGCACTCACACCCATGACTAGAGGCAATTTTAGAGTGTCCAATCAGCCTACCATGCATGTTTTTGGAATGTGGGAGGGAACCGGAGTACCCGGAAGAAAGCCACGCAGGCCCAGGGAGAACTTGCAAACTCCACACAGGGACATGACCTCGATTTTAACCCAGGGCCCCAGAGCTGTGAGGCCGACGCGCTAACCACTCGCGCCACCGGGCTGCCCAATGGCAGTTAAGCTAATGCTAAAGACAGAAATGACCACTGTGCATCCTTGGATTTGGGTTCTACCTCTTTTCAGATGGCATGAGGGCGTCAATGGGCTCTTGTATCTCCAGTCTCTTCTCCATCTCTACCAGCACCTTGACTCCATCAATCACCATCTGCACCAGCTCAACTTCAGAGAAGCCCAGCCTGTCAGCGTTTGAGATGTCAAAGACTCCACCCACGGCATCGGTGTCCACACCACCTGTTTGGTATCAGACTATTTTTTATTTCCAATTCAATGAAATTTTTCTCACTCCACCAGTTTTTAAGGGATATACCAGTTCCACGTTTCTGGAGCCTCAGCCGTTTAAGAATCTCCTTAAAATCTTTGTGTTGGCTCAGGTTAGGAAGCTTGACATGTACACCAGCGCGCAGACCGGTGCCCAAGTTGGACGGGCAAGTCAGGATGTAGCCAAGGTGCTCGCTCCACATGAATTCTTCCCCTTTTTCTTTGAACAAGCCCTCCAACTTGAAAACAAATACCAGGACAATCATCAGTGTAGCTAAAATCATGGCCGGAATTCTAACATCTCTAAGAATAGTATGAAGTTAAAAACAAATGCTCTGATTGGTTGGAAAACAGGTCCGGTTGTACCCCACCTCCTTATAGTTAGCAGGGATCGGCTCCTGCACCCACTATAACCCATAAAAAGTGGTATGGAAGATTGACACAAATTAGCCATTAGAAATAAAATCACCTGAACAGTAGAGAACTTCTAATTTTAAAAATAGAAAGGAATTTATTACCAATTTATCATTTTTCGAACTGGTTATCCCCACAAGGGTTGCAGGTGGTGCTGCAGCCTATTGTAGCTAACTATGGTGACCAGGCAGGGGACCCATGAATTGGTGGCTACCCAAGGAGGAAGACCACCATTCACGCTCACACTCATACTTATGGGCAATTCAGAGTGTTCAAACAGCCTAATGCATACCTGTCAACCTCTGCCGATAACTGCCCTTATAAATGATTATGATTCCCCTTCCAAACCCCAAAAAAACCTTACAAACACTGTACGAGTCGTACGGTGTTTGTAAGGTTTTTTGGGGGTTTGTAAGGGGAATCATAATCATTTATAAGGGCAGTTATCGGCAGAGGTTGACGGGTATGCTAATGTATGTTTTTGGGATGTGGGAGGAAACCGCAGTACATACGCAGAGAAAAGCCACGGAAACCCAGGGAGAACATTAAAACTCCACACAATAAGGACCACCCAACCTGGGATCGAACCCTCGACCAGAGAACTGAGACCAACGCGCTAACCCCTCATTCACCCTTATATTACTGATGCCTTCTTTTAAAAAATACATTTTTAAATTTGAAAATATTAATTTTCTATCATTTTCTTTCTATTAATCTATCTATAAATATTTGGGATTTTTTCTTGCCCAACTCACAGGCTGCCATGGGCAGGGATAGACGTCCGTTCCATGTTGACTGGGAGGGCTGGCAGTGAATTAACACTTCCACTCCTCCCAGTCAACATCGATTGGACGACTAGAGCCGTAATGGCAGCCAAAGAGTTACATGTGAACCATCAACGAGTTAAATGCTACCTGTTTGAGTCCATTGCAGAAGCGAGTGAACACGTCCTTCATGTTACCACCTTTCTGCATGGAGATCACGCGCAGATGGTCCTCCTCATTCACCCAAACTAGGAATGTCTTGTCATCATTGTGCCTTGAAAGTAAAAGACGCATTAACGACCACGCGGCCAAATTGGGATTTTTCCACGGGAGTCGTCAGCCTACTCACCAGATGCCTCTGGCATCGGGCCAATCACGCGCCATCCCTGAAGCCAGCAGCAGCGGAGACACAGGCTTATCAAACAGCATGTGGTCGTCAATCAGCTGCTGCTGCTCTTCCTCGGTCATTTTCTTCAAAGCGTAGTATTTCCCTTGCAATTCTCCAGTTAAGGCATCCAGGGCTGGAAGTTAAGTTTAATTATTATTGATTATGTTGATGTCCCTTTTGAGTTGATATGGATTATTATCAGCATGAGAGTAATTTAAAATGGAAATGCTGAGTCCAACTCTTGAATCATGATACAAAATGTCAATATACGCAATTATCTCATCTCATTTTCTGAACCGCTTATCCTCACTAGGGTTGCGGGGGGTGCTGGAGCTTATCCTAGCTGAATTTGGGCAAGAGGTGGGGACACCCTGAATTGGTGGCCTGCCATTCGCAGGGCACAAGGAGACAAACAACCATTCACGCTCACACTCATACCAAGGGGCAATCTAGAGTGTCCTATCAGCCTACCATGCATGTCTTTGGAATGTGGGAGCAAACCAGAGTACCTGGTGAAAACCCGCGCAGGCCCAGGGAGAACATGCAAACTCCACATAGGTGGACCAATCTGGATTTGAACCCAAGTCCCCCACTGTGAGGCGGACACGCTAACCACACACCCGCCGTGCCGGTCTTAAATTTTAATTATGCATAAAGAAATTTTGATAAAATATCATTTCATCAATATAAACTATAAATCACAATTTTTTTCACCGTTTGGCTGAGCCTGCGACTTATATCTTTATACTATTCTATACTTATATCTATTATTATGCAGAAAATGATTAGTCACGTTTAAATAAGTAACCCATTCCCGTAGAACACAGGCAAAGTAGCGGCCCAGGGGCCAAATCTGGCCCGCCGCATCATTTTGTGTGGCCCGAGAAAGTAAATCATTAGTGCCGACTTTCTGTTTTAGGATCAAATTTAAATGATTATAGATATACATTACATTTCCTGATTTTCCCCTTTTTTAAATCAATCATTGCAATATTTTCAATCCAATTTTATTTCTTTTGTGTTTTTCGTTCAAAGCGCATTTTGTGAGATCTAAAAAGAAATATAGATATTTTCCGTTTTCCACTTTAATATTGACCATAATTAAAAAATATATTTTGTTTCCATTTGAAATGAAAAACGGTGATTAAAAGAAATTTTCCATTACTAAGAAAAAAAGCTCAAATAAACATTGCTTTAGATCTATAAAAACTGACTATTTAAGGGCTTTTGATCCAGTCCTTTTAATCCCATTTAAAAAAAAAAAATCTAAATATTAGATCAAAAATGGTCCGGCCCACATGAAATGGCGTTGACGTTAATGCGGCCCGCGAACCAACCCAAGTTCGAAACTCATGCCGTAGGAGAAAATGTATTGAAGTATCAAGTGAAAAAAGCAACTGACCACGATCTTGAAAATGAACTTGTCACCATCTTTGTGTAAATATTTAGATTGGAAGTTGGAAATCCTGATTACCTTCAACGGAGATTCTCTCCACAGCACGTCTCTCGCCACGGCTGCAGTGTGGCGGCAGGCAATATCCCCGAATGCTTCGGCCTGTTCGCACACGGGTGCTCAAGACATAGTTGGGGTCCAGGTCATCACCTCCCTTAGGCAGAGAATTTGGTAACATTTCATTATTATGTGTCTTATGACTATCAAAGGACTGTCATGATCTTGACACTATTCACATTCTGCAAGGCTTTTTGTGATCCAAATCAGGTTAAAAAAAAGTAGATTCTAAATCTTTAAAAACAGATCCCAGTCAATTTTTAAATGAAATGTTCATAATCGTTGTACTTCTCGACATTTGACATAATTAGGCACATTCCCTGCACTAGTCAATATACCAAGCAACATATAGCATCATCAGCACAACTTCATTTTTTACATACAACTAATATAAAGATGTAAATAATGAATAATAAAACAATAATCAAATCTCATCTAATCATTTTTCAAGATTAAAAAGTGCCCCTTATTGAAGTCACCAAGTGAAATAGTAAACAACAGTGGCTATGAAATTAGCAGTCGTGGTGGTTCAGCTTCAAAACAAAACACTTTGGCCTATTTGAACCTATACTTTATGTTAATGTACATGTATGTAAATATACATACATATATGTAAATATGTAAAATCTTACATATTTACATATATGTACATTAACATAAAGTATAGGTTCAAATAGGCCAAAATGTTCTATACTTTATGTTAATGAACATATATGTAAATATGTAAGATTTTACATATTTACATATATTTTCATTTACATAAAGTATAGGTTCAAATAGGCCAAAGTGTTTTGTTTTGAAGCTGAACCACCACCACTGCTAATTTCACAGCCACTGTTGTTTACTATTTCACTTGGTGACTTCAATAAGGGGCACTTTTTAATCATGAAAAATGATTAGATGAGATTTGATTATTGTTTTATTATTTACATCTTTATAGTATTAGTTGTATGTAAAAAATGAAGTTGCGGTGATGATGCTATATGTTGCTTGGTATATTGACTAGTACAGGGAATGTGCCCTAATTATGTCAAATGTCGAGAAGTACAACGATTATGAACAATATGTAAAATCTTACATATTTACATATATGTTCATTAACATAAAGTATAGGTTCAAATAGGCCAAAGTGTTTTGTAGTGTTGTGCATACCACAAGAGCAAGGAGGGTTCCAATGACAAAAACACGGCCACAGGTGTGCAAGCACAAAATGGCGTTTCCAATGAATGCTTATGAGATGTTATGGAGTGGTGACTAACATTTACAGTTAAAGTAGGAGGGTGTTGAACGAATGTTCATTCGCTGCCACCCTCCTAATTTAAGTGGATTGGATTTCATATTTTCGACTTTCCCATAAGGAGTCGCCAGCCACAGTAAATCCACTTTTCACCCTGTCTTTTGCATCCTCCTCCCCTTTTTCAGTCTTATTTCAATGCAAAAAAACACTGTCTTATATTCGGGCCAATAGTCATAGTGATGAACCATAAAGAATAGTCAAATGTAAACAATGGTACCTTCAAGTGTTCTGGATCAAGGTCAGTCTTATGGATATCTGACGGTTTGTAACCTCCATGTCTTTCTTGAATGATGAGGTCCATCAAGTCTTTGAAGACTTCATATGACTCCTCGTCGCCAGCCACGCAGCCCACCGTCATGATGTAAGGGTGACCTACAATCATCGTTTTGGACAGTAATTATAAAGTGAACCTACTAATCTCACATTAATGCCAATTAGCACGTGGGGCGGAGCAGTTTATTTTCATCCCAAAAAGTTACACCATAAATGGCTCTAGACGTCCAATCCATTTTGACTGGGAGAGATGAATGAACAAGATGACCATTCACAGCCAGTTTCAGTGAATTGGACGAGTTATTAGTTAATTTAGAGCCACTTTTTTAATTCTAGTATAGGGTACTCTCAGGTCCTACCCGCTACATTTTGGAACATTTCCTATTGATTTTTACGGACTTAGCTTATTTGTTTATCGCTGACCAGTTGATTTTTGGGCATTTCCAGGTTCTTCCTGGTTTTAGGCCATTTTTAAGTTTTGACAGCAGACTGGCAAATGTGATTGCAGATAAGAAATTAAGCCAAGTGCAGTAGTACACACAATTTAAACGGCTGGTTTACTTTGGAAAATTAAAATATTTAACTCTGTACGTACGGTATGAATGAGCTACAAAGTACCCGTCAGGCAGAACAACCCCGGGCCCCGGATCGGACCCCCTAGTAGGCCACAACTAGCCCGCAGGCCATTCATTTGACACCACTGCCTTACGCACCCAAACAAACACTCACAAAAAGCAATCAGATGTCATACCCGGATTATCCACTCCGGTCTGAATGACATCATCAATGGTGAAGCCGTTGGGGGTACATTTCTCCCTGAGTTTGTTGTACATGTCCATAGTTAACAACTTGGCCATGTGGTTGTTGTGCTGGCTCAGGTTGGGGAAGTCATCCTTCACTGAACGCTCTCCCAGCTGAAGGTTGGCCATCCCATCAGAGCTAGAAAAAAATGATCAAGAGGCCAAGACTTTGCATAATTCAACACGTGACATCACAATCAGTCCTTAGATATGTATGTTGTGATATATTGTGACTAATGCCTTTGATGGCCCAGGTGTCCATCAGCCTGTTACTTTATAATAATGAAACATTTTAAATTAACTCAATGATTCTAACTTTGGTAGTAAAATGTATATAAAATGGAGGCACAGAATATTAACATTTTCTATAAAGGTGTGCACTATAACATCAGTAATAGAAAATTTGGTGATTCTTTATTTTTGTCTAGTGTAAAATATTCAGTCAAATATCTCTTAAAAACTATCTGACTCACACTAATAATCTCAAATTATGTGGGTTGGGATTACCATTTATGTATACACTGGTTTAGATAATGTAATGACGCCAGTTCTCACTGTTATTTACATAAATCAGTCAATTTATGAACCCCACAAACCTTGCGAGGAGAAGCATAACGGAAAATGAATTAATTCATATATTTATGAATAAATATTAGACTAAATTAAATAATTGACTGCCTTTGACTCACAACCATGCTCCCATATGCAATAAATGGGACATTTACTAGTGGTTAAACTCATTCCAAGTGTTTTCATTTCATTCTTAAGGGCCACATGGTTAGATCTTCAATGTTATCAAATGAATTTTCAATATATACCTTATTAAAATGACAATAAAAAACCGAAATTGCCTCTTGTTAAAGGGTTAAATAGAACATTTCAGTTTCCTACTGATGGGAAGTAACATTTAATATGTCGTAGTAATAGTAAATAACTTTCAGGCTTCCAAGACTACCAATAAACACAATTTACTACATTTTAATGTCTTACAGATGGGCAATATTGCGCACTTACACTTCAGCATTATCTGACATGTTGCCGTCGTCTTTGCAGGTCCAACACTAAGAATAACAATTCTTCCGGTCGATTTGGAGGGATATTGTGTGAAATAAAAACTGAAATAATAACTTTTCTGGTCGATCTTGAGGAATGTGTGATAGACTGCACAGGCAAAGGCGTCCTGCGGAGTGTATAGAAAACACGTTAATATGCGTCTTTCCCAACCTATATAACCGCAACGTCATAAATACGAATGGTACAATAAACGAGACACGAAACTACGAGGGCGATCATCCAAAGGCATGGTTTGCTTCACGTTCACTTTGGGTAAAGAACAAGGCGTTTAATTCGTATTTGTGACGGATGCTTTGAGCATTAAGAAAGCTCATGACGCATGCGTAGTGCCACTCAATTTCACTAACTCAGTAACTGAACACGTAATTGTTTGATTATTAAATATATATCCATAGTTGCAAACTGAATACTGAAAAGGTTGTTAGTGACAGTGATACCTTGCTGGAAAATCCAGCATTAACCAGTATGTTGTTTTTTGGTACTGGTCTACTGGTACTGCCTTTAAGGTCAAATGGATTGGACAGCCATTGGTGTCAATAGCAGCCAAAGAGTTCAGCTATGTGAGGTTAAAAAAGATGTAGTTATTATAATTTGTTTCAATTTTTAAAGTATTTTTATTTTTATTTACATTTTTTATTTAGAATTACTCATGGCTGATTAGAATTTGCGGATTAAAATTGTCATTTTAAATTTAATTTTAAAAATATTCTTATCTAGAATGTTTAATGAATGATTTGGGAATTTGCATTTTTTCCACATTATTTTCACTATTTAAATTGTTGTTTCTCACTCATTCAGTACCAGCAAAACCATGTTCCCAGTTGTCACCATAACCAGTACCAGTGGCGGTCCGTGCATTTTCCCGTAGCGCCTTCAACGTATCAATCCAACCCTCAAAAACTGTTATGGCTATAAAACCTCTACTGCAGCTACAGCTGCGACACATAAAAAAATCAATAAATCAATGCGCAAAAATGGGGTAAAATCTACTTCCTAGCAGCATTTCATGATTAAATACAAATACTGGAGCTTTTCAGACATTAAAACCAGGCCAGGGGGGTGATTTTCCCGGGAAAATACAGCGATGAATGTCAATGGTGTACGGGCAAACATTGCCCGAAAATGGGGTAAAATCCAGCCGAAAACAGCATTTATTGATTAAATACAAATACTGGAGCTTTTTAGACATCAGAACCGGGCCCGGAGTATCATTTCCCCGGTAAAAAGACAGCGATGAACGTCGATACGTCCATATACGTCCATACGTGAAATGGCAAAAAATGCACTAAAATGAGGCAGCAGAGCCTGCAGAACTGATTGTGAAGGCTTTGAGGCAGGTTTCTGACCCTGGCAACAAATAATGACTGAAATGTGATTGGTTAAATGCTTAAATATTAAAACACACATCTGGAAGCAGTGCAACCAGGGGGAAAAGCAATGAAAGGAAGCTAACAGACCATTTGGAATTATTTAATAAGTATTGATGGACAAAATATAATATATGATTCAGATATTTCTTAGGCCAGCAGAGAAGGCCACTGACCAGTACCGAAAACACAATAAAAACAGCACATGCAATTAGCACCTCGATGGTCATTTCTATATCCTACGTTAAATGTGAGAATGCTGGTTTACGGCACCTAAACCAGTTTATATAAACCAGTACATGCACATACCACAACATTATGCTCCACCATTAATCCAGTATACCTGGACCAGTACCTTCATGATGATCAGTTGAAAATCAGAACAAACCAGTGTTAACCAGTTTACATCAGCAAAAATTAAATGCTGGTTGATACTGAATTTCCCAGCAGGCTAGAAATCAAATCAATTCGAACTGACTGGAATTGAGTAATGATGTCTCACTGCCAATGACGGCACCAGACGTCCAATCCAATTCGACGGGACTGACCACATGTGGTACGCGGGCTCCCTCTCGTGTACATGAAATAATTAAATCTTCAAAGTTACAGGATAATAACCTTGATCAAGTGAAAAAAATAACTTGACAAAAGTGTAGTAGTGGATAAAAAATGTATCTTCTCCGTCATCAGATGCCTAAGAAATGCATATACTAAATACTTACCTTATTTTGTCTTTAATTGCTTTAACATTTTTGCACATTTGACCATTAAACTTTGTGTATTGTTAACATGTTTATTTCAGATTCTTTTAGATCTATTTTCAAACATTTTCCCCAGTTAATATTTATTTGTAACTTTTACGTTAAATCCTCAGTATGGTTATTTATTTTACCTTTTCTGCCTTTCTTTGTTTTTGTTATTGTTTTTAATTATTTTTATTGTTTACATTTGAAAGCCGATTATTTTTAGGTGCGTACTTGTGTAAATAGTGGGTGAGCGCTGCGTCGTTATATTTATTTAGTTTATGTTGTTGTTGAAACAAATACACCATACATATTTGCACATCCACGCATAAAGACGACTAAACGACCACAAAAAATAAAGAAAATAATATAAACACTGAATTTATTAATATAAAACAAACAAAGTACCATATTCCAAAGATGTAAATATATGAAGGCGTTAAATTGGAACAAATACTACTGTGCACGAACGAGTCGCGTGACAATGACGTAATTTTCCTGCGACTGTATGACCGGTAACCTCCGTCGATATCAACATGGCACTGTTTGCAGCTTTTGCGGGAGTTTCTAGTGATAAAGTTGCAGACTCGTCAAATGGTAACAATCTATCCATATCGTACATGTTGAATTCACGTATTTGTCATTGTTATCTTAAAAGTACATCAGGTTGACATGCCTCATTACTTTTTAGTGGTTTGAAATGACAGGGCTGAACACGACGTTTTCAAGTTCCATTCTATTTCAAATTACTCTCAATATTGTTATGTCTTAATGAAAATGCTTGCAAGGATATTTCGGGGTTGACTTCAACTTAATCCTAATACCGTTGCTCGTATATGTGCTAGCTAGCACAGGTATTATTTTTTGTCACTGAAGTAACATTGTTTGTTTTATTTCCCTATTTAGAATTAAACTGGCTAAACAATAAGAGTTTTCAGACAAGTGATGCCCTGTCCCTTCACAGTCGCTTTTTAGAGAAAAAAAGTGATGAACTGCTGAACAAGGACTCAAGGTAACAATTAAGAATATAACAACAAATAACACTTTTGTATTTAAAATAAAAATGTAATCAGTACTGGGCATCATTAGCCTTACTCCCATATGAAATTGTATTAAGTCCTTTTACACGCAATTTTGCCCAACCCAATCTGTGATCATATTGTGAAGGAATGAAATTTTAATCAATTTTACATCAACATGACGTGACGTTTGATATTGTAATTTGTCAAGACTTTATTTTTTTTGCATGACCCATGATTTGTTATGCTAAAAAATCGGCTAATTTCTACCACTACCAAGCAAAACATTACATTTCACATTTTAATAACACATTCAGAAAAAAGTCTTAATGTAAAATTTACACAATTATATCATCAATCTATCCCGTGATATAAATTTTGATGTATATCCCTCACTCCTCACTTGCTGTTTGATGCTATAATTAACATAATCAGATATGTATGGAAGCAAGCGGTGAACTTAACTCCTAAAGAGTTAATTTAAAAAAACTTTAAGAATAATGGCCATCAATGCCGGTTTTATGCTCTGACTGCTTTAATAATGTAATTGGATTATATTATGATGTACATTCCACTTCAAGTGTTCAACTTGCAACAAAATAAAGCCAAATGGAAAAACATACCCCCCAATAAAGAATTAAATTATACATTGTTGACGTTTCAGACTCAGCCAATTTTGTAACATGACTCCTTTTGCATTATGTTCAGCAAAGACAGAAAGGATGAGGATATTGTGCTGTCAAAGAAAAAGACGCATGAGAAGCATGGGAAAAAAAAGAAAAAACATAAAGAAAAGAGGTCAACAGAAAGCAGTGGTTCAGACTCTGAACCAATCTTTCCAAGTGATCTTAAGCGGAAACAAGAACTCGATAGGTACACCTCCCTCTGAGTGTTTTTACATCACATTAAATAATCGCACATGCTAACTTTTTTCTTGGTTGGTGTCTTCTGGTGAATGCAGACCAGAGGCTGCACCAATTGCAAGTTCTTTCTCGTGGTTGGATGACATCCAGTCCACCATAACCCAGCCCTTCTGTGTTGACTCCAAAGCTGATGCTGCCAACTGGACATACAAGTCTCTATACAGGGGAGACGTAGCAAGGTAATGCACGTAAAAGACGATTGCTCAAAAATATTTAAATTTGCAAAGCATTCATTTCCTGTAGTGGACAAAAGAAAAGAAAATTGACATACTCAAATTAGTTTTGCTAATATAGTATTGGCTATCGATGCAATATATGATGCTATATATTGACACTTTATTGATTTTTTTTCTATTTATCGTCATAAATCAATGTTTCTGCATTTCTGATGGGATTCCATTTGCTATAGTAATACGAGTCTTCCTTAAGAAGATGTACCTATGTGCTCGTCTTGCCAACCCTACATGAGTAATGCATGCAAGACAATTGAAAATAGCCACAAATATCATCAACATAGACCGCAGACAACACATTTTTTTCCCGTTATCAATATTAATTTATTATTAACAATATTATGCTAGGGAGGCCAGGTGTGCGAGTGATTAGCGTGTCGGCCTCACGGTTCTGGGGTCAACGGTTCGAACCCAGGTGGGTCCTTACTGTGTGGAGTTTGCATATTCTCCCCGGGATTGCGTGGGTTTTCTCCGGGTATTCCGGTTTCCTCCCAGATCCCAAAAACATGCAGGGTCGGCTGCTTGAACACTCTAAATTGCCCTTCGGTGTGAGTGTGAATGGGTGTCTGTCTCTTCGTGCCTTGCGATTGGCTGGCCAGCGTATCAGGCTGTTCCCCGCCAGGTGCCCATTGTTAGTTGGGATAGGCTCCAGAACCCCCCGTGACATTTATGAGGATAAGCGGTTAGGAAAATGAATAAATATTATGCTAATTTAATATGCAGCACTTTTCGAGGACAAAATCCCAAGACACATGCATTAGTAGATAATTAGATTTCTTTGAATTTAAAATATATGAATGGAACAGTGTCCGTTTTCACTGAATAGTTTTAGGTTGCAGTACCACATTTGTAGCAGTTCAGTGGAATGCCAACTTGTATTATTATTATTATTGTATAGTTTTTGCCCCAAACATTTAAAAAGTATTTCATTGTGGTATGTGGATATCACGAGATGAAATGGTCCACATTGCGATTCGAAACTTTTTCCATATCGCACAAGACTACCACCGACCATCCACATATGTATGAGAATTAATGTCTTAAAAGAAACTGTGATGATGCAGGTATAGAAGAAAAGGCAGCTCATCACTGGGTCTGGATCGCCGTAGACAAGAAGTAAGCTGGGAGGACGCTAAAAAGAAACGTAAAGGGGGAAACAAGCAGAAAGGAGCGGACAGATATTATTCTACAGCATGCCGTCAGCTTCTCAAGTCTCAACTACCTCTGCTAACGTTACCAAGAGTTCCTGAAAGCAGTCATGTCGCCAACTCCAGTCTCTTTCTTCCACTGGAGGACGGTGAGGTGGAGATAAAAAGAGAGGCAGGTAAGGAATTTAGCAAGAAAAACAACAAACAAACAAAGAAATAAAAAAATCACAGCAGGATGTCACGGACTTCCGACCTGTGGCTGGTTTCATGTCACTGCTGTGAATTTAAATGAGTTCATCAGCGGTAGACATCCAATCCATTTGAAGTTGAGGGTGGCAGCGAGAGAACCGTCATTCATTCGATCTTAAGTCAAAATGGATTGGATGTCAAGCGCTGGCAGCTTTTGATTAAATATACTGAATTTTTCGTACAATCAGTGGAAACTGTCAATTAAAATCCCAATTAAATCTAACTTGTTTGATATAAAGCATTTAGGCAGGTCTTATTCTGCTGAAGTTGTATGTTGCAAGACAATGGGGTGCCGTTTCTTCAGGTGTCAGAGTACAGACGTCATCCGTGAATCCCCTTGGCGTGTACGACTCCGCCACAGCTCTCTGGCTGCAGGGCAAGGGAAAGCAAGAACAGATAGATCCTAACGACAAACCCAACTTGGAGACTGAGCAGGAAATTGTGCTTCCGATGGGTCAGACTGAAGAGTTTAACAGGAAACTGAGAGAGACACCAGAAGACACCCAACTCTGGTTGCAATTCATTAGATATCAGGTAGGACGACTCACCTTTTAAATAATGGTAGCACTTCTTTTTGCTATGACCTTTTTTATATGACTAGATTTTTGGATGTACTCATGTTGAACATGAACTTTGTTTTATTTTGGACTCATAATGATTCAAACCATTCTTCTATATTATACTTTTCATGCACAACACATGTTTAGTGGTTTGAAAAGTCAATGGTTTCAAACGATAGGGAAGTAGTAACGTACTTAAAGGCTCAGTTCTATGGTATTATACTACCTTTAGAAGTTCCTGAATTTATAAAACATTAAATTTGAATGTCCATCATCATGAATAGATCTGTTCATTAAATGGCCATTTTGACCAGCAGTTGGTGCCAAATTACACTGATTTGCTACATTTTGGGATTAGCTCTGCCATGGTAGTACTACTAATTGGCCTAGAAATATCTCCCCTTAATAGTTAGCACGATCCTCTTACCAACCGTATGTGAGTAATGCCTGCAAGACAGCTGAAAATAGCAACACATAGTCCACAGTGGAAAAACATTTCATTCTAATACCATTTTTTTTCTATAATAACATTAAAAGTGAAATAACTTAATATACAGAAGTCTTAAATGTCAAAACCATAATTATTGCGACACAACTAGACATCTTTCTATTTGAGCAAACAATATGTTTCCTACTGTGATGCTTCTGTTTATACTAGATGGTTTTCCATTGCAGCATCACTTTATGTATTTAACATTTGGGGCAGGTCAGTTTATCAATTCAAAAATAAACTGAGTGGTGCTAAATCCATTCATTTTGAACTTTGTCTCGCCTGTCCCGCATTAGGATGAACTGAGTGAGACTGTATTTGGAGGCGAAGAAGACAAACAGGGCAAAGAACTGGAGCGCCGCAAGTCCTCTCACAAAGCTGTCCTGGAGAAAAAGCTGGCCATTGCGGAGCGTGCTGTAGCCACAAACCCCAGCTGTGTGGCTCTGCAACGGGAGAGACTCAAAATCTGCCAAGAACTTTGGGAACCATCAGCACTGGCTAAAGAATGGAAAAAACTGGTTGGTTTACAGCCTTTTGTTGCCGTTTTTATTTAGAAACATACAGTATCCAGCCATAAAACTAACTCTTGTTTTATGTTCTATTTAAGGTCTTTCTCCACCCGAATAGTGGCCCTCTGTGGAAGGAGTATCTCCTTTTCACTCAGAGTTACTTCAGCAATTTCAGTGTGTCAAAGGTTAACACTGCGTATGGGAAGTGTCTCAGCATGCTTAGCGCCGTCCGGGACGGGAGTTTGGTTTCCCACCCTGCGCTTCCAGGAATTGAGGAGGATACGCTTGGTAACATGTTGTTTTAGATCTTTCATTTTATCAGTGCCATCTAATCCGTGTTTTATCTCATATTTATTGTTACAGGAGCCGCACTAGTTAGCCTCTTGATGCACCATATTGTTTGGAATATAAGTAGCACTAGCCAAAAAATGCCCAATAAAGGGCAATGTTCCCTCTAATTTTTCATATATCTAGGCATACAGACAACCTCCATGAGCACATGGAGGACCAGTGTGAGCAACATCATAAATGCTCGCTATGGGCACACACCAGTATCACACCTGCCATAAGCAAGTGCATGTCTACTACACATAAATGATCTAGTCATAATACAATTTAATGATTAGTATCTATGAATAAAACGTCTTAATAAATGTCACAAGAATATGCACAAATCTGACATTAATACAGTGGTACCTCGACATACGAGCATTTCGAGATACGAGTAAAATTTCGGGCAAGTATTTATCTTGAGATACGAGACAGATTTTGATATACGAGCAGACAGCGGACTCGAGATGCTGCTCATAAGAACATGATGGGCACTGTCTCTCTCCCCGCAACTCCCTCTTTGTAATGTCTCTGCGAGCACTGGGCGAAGCGTTGCATTTTTTTCAGTGTTTTTTTCCCTGTTAGTCCTTGCGAATGGTTTTTTTTCCCACGGCCATCAGGACTCTGAGCTTGCGTTAGCACGACACACACAATCCCTTCTGTGCAATAACTTCGGCACTTTGTGGAGTAGCACCACCAATTTTGTTATACGCAGCTGTGTATGATGACAATAAAGGCTTTTGATTTGATTTGAAAAAAAACAACATTTTTTCCAATCCAATATCCTATTTTTTGTGTTTTTTTCAGAGGGTTTGAACAAATTGATTTGTTTTTAGTTCATTTCAATGGGAAACGTTTGTTTGAGTTACGAGAAAATCGACATACGAACTCAGTCCCGGAACGAATTAAGCTCGTATCTCAAGGTACCACTGTACATACAAATTGCACTGTAGTATAAGTCGCAATTTTGGGGGAAGTTTTCTGACTGGATGATCATTTGTAATTTTTCCAGATATATTCATCCAGCAGTGCCATTTCCTCCGTCAGTCTGGACACGCCGAGAAAGCGTTTTCTCTTTTTCAAGCCATGATTGAGTTTACATTCTTCAAGCCTGACAGTGTACGACAATTGTCTACGAAGCAACAGGTAAGTAAACACACAATTAATGGTCACGGCCTCTATTGTTCAGAAAAGTAATTAGTGCAATCTGTATATATTTTTCCCCTATTTATAGTCATCAAATTACTTAGTGATGTTTTGATCTGTATTTCTTTGTTGCAATTATTATTAATCACGTAGCATTTGCGCTGTGAGGAGAAACGGGCAACAATATAGCCAGCATCTAGCGGTTGCTATCAAGACAGATCAAAATATTAAGTAGTTTTTGCAGAAAGTACCAAAACACTATCTACCTCTTGGAATGAATTACTTCCTTAATACATCACGCAACGTTCGACTCGAGCACATGAGGCTTGCGGGGTAAAGACCGATAAATTACAGGACTTCATTGTATATCTGAAAGGGGCTTATTTGTTTGTGTGTGCAGGCTGAATTTTTTGAGCCATTTTGGGATAGCGGGGAGGCAAGAGTTGGGGAGTGGGATGCCAGAGGTTGGAAAGCGTGGATGATCCACCAGGAGCGAGGCGGTTGGGTGCAGCCCAGCGCAGGTAACGGCAACACATCCAATGTTTTGAGCGGGGAAAAAGGTCTTTGCAAGATGGTTGCGACGTGTATGCCAATTGTATAATAAAAACAGATGATGAAGAGGAGGAGGAGGGGGACGAAGAGGAGGAAATCAAGGACCGCAGTCAACCTCGATCAGCGGTTTGGCTGAATGTGGAGTCATCCCGCGAGGCTGCGCATTGGTTACCATGGAGGCCAGAAAAGGACCAAACAGAAGATGACTGTGATGACCCGGAGAGGCAGGTAAAGAGAATTGCTGTATTGAAGCGGTTGATCATTTTTGGCCACTATTTAAATTGCATCTTCGTTTGAGATCCTTTTGTTTGTTTCTCCATCTTAAGGTCCTGTTCGATGACATCGGCCCTTCTCTAATTTGCCTCTCTTCGTCAGAGCTCCAGCTCCGCCTCCTTCTCAATTTTCTATCTTTTTTGGGGCTGCCAGTGGATAATGTGCTTTCTGCTGGCAAGTGTCTACCTAGCCTGTTGCTGGAGGACCTCACTTTGCTCACTCAAGGTGAATATGGTACTCGGACGTTTCGTCGAAAGACGTTTGGTCCCCGGACGTTTGTTCGACTGGACGTTTGGTAGAACGGACATTTGGTAGAATGGACATTTGGTAGAACGGACGTTTGGTCGCCGGGTTGTTACTATTGAAACCAGCTCTCAAAATTATAATCATGAGAGAGAGTGAGTTTAAAATCTAAATATCTAACATCAAAATATCAACAGTAAACTCTCTGTCATAATTTGACAGCGAGCGAACCCAGCGACCAAACGTCCGTTCTACCAAACGTCCGTTCTACCAAACGTCCGGTCGACCAAACGTCTTTCGACGAGACGTCCGGTCACGGGTGAATATATATATATATAATGATGAGGTATATTTTATAAAGTAATTCATACATTCCTCTTCCGCACTGCCTATCCAAACAAGGGTCGTGGGGGGTGCTGGATCTCAGCCAACCACAGGCGACTGACCCCCATGTTGGTTGCCAGCCAGTCGCAGGGCACAATGAAACGGTCAACCACTCAAGCTCACAATCACACTGCCACCGAGTGGGAATTGAACCCAGACTGGCCGCACCATAGTCAGGCGGAAGAACCACTGCACCGTCGTGTGGCCGAACTCTATAATATTTGGATAATCGGCTTACAAGTTAGGGCACCCCGGCGGATGAGTGGTTTCCTCCCACATTCCAAAGACATGCATTGTAGGTTGATTGGATACTCTAAATTGCCCCTAGGTATGAGTGTGAGCGTGAATGGTTGTTTGTCTCCTTGTGCCCCGCGATCGGCTGGCCACCGATTCCGGGTGCCCCCATCTCTGGCCCGAAGTCAGCTGGGATAGGCTCCAGCACCTCCCGTGACCCTAGTGAAGATTAAGGGGTTCGGAAAATGAGATGAGATGAGATGAGACTTACAAGTTGTTGCCGAGCCAGTTTTGGTTAAATAACATAGTGACGGTCATTGACCTCGATACAAGTGCAATCCAGTTTTACTGGGAGGGCAAGTAATGAAACATGAGACTTGAATTGCTCCAAAAGACCAAAATGTTATTTGAGTAAATGAGTACATTAGCTTAGCTCAAGTGCTAATACCTATGCGATTAGAGGACACAAATTTGCTAACCTACTTGTCCCAGTTTTCCCTAATAACAAAACTAAAATTTTTATAGATGTCAATGTCAGTATGCGTAAAATGGTACATCTGCAAAATGGAAAATTCAACAACACTTACCAAAATATACTTAAGAATGAAAACTCTTCTGTGATATCATAGAACCTGACTACCACTTCCAGTTTAGAAAAATAAATTCACTGATTGGAGCAATATTACAGTACATTTTGTGCAGCCGATAACGACAAAGTCATTTAAGTGCTGTTTCGATTTCGATTAGTAATCGGTCTGATATTTGGTATTGCCGCCTTATGACTATTTTTGCTTGATTATTGATTTTGTCATGAGATCAGATCTGATCCAGTAGTAGCGTGTGTTTTTAGACTGCAGTAAATCAAACGACAAGGCAAATAATAAGATAATGATGGTAAAACCGCATCGGGACACCTCTAGTATGAATACGAGTATCGATAACAATGGACTACTAAATTCAACATGAAGATTGAACAGAAAACTAATAAGTGTGGAATTCTTTTTAGGTAGTGACTCCCGACGTGGTTTGACTCTCAACAACCTACCCAGTGGAACGAGCTCTGTGGGTCACATGACCACACTTCAGGGAAGCAGAAAATTGACAGGGCTCGGAAAACAGGGCGAGAAGTTTGTCAACGCAATGTTTCGAATGCTTCAACCTGTCCTTTCATCTCAACAGCGAGCTATCCTGTCACTCAGCCGGATGTGGTATGAGAAACTTAAGGTGGGGATTTTTATTTCCTAACCATTTTTGAGCTGCAGCACACTTTCCATTGCAAAAATCTTAAGGCAAACCACAGTCTGAAAATCTTCTCATTTAAAACTGTCACTTATATTTACAATACTAAAAAATAATTTCATGGTATCACGCTTCATAGTCTCAAAGTATTTAAGTCAACATTTTGTATAATATATAAAAAGTCTAAATGAAGGAAGGCACTGGATCAACAAGTGCATTATTATAAATACCCAAGCATACTGTGAATTTTTGTTTCAAGGAAAGAGTCATTCAAACTACTGCAAAGTAGATAATGAATGATACAGACACAGGGAAATATTCTATGCTGCTAGATGAAATACATAAAATATGTCATCAAAGTTTTATTAACAGGAATCTGAGAAACACAGAAAAGGGATTTTAATATCAAAAATTTCACACCAACTTTACGTTGCCAAAAATTGAACTTTGAGGACCCCAATAACTTCCAGTTCACGTGATGTAAAAATAAGTAATGTACCAATTTTATCCTTGTAAATTTATGACTTTTTCTTCTCAAGATGCCTTCAATCTCTTTATCACCCTAAAAGCAATTTTGTGCTCGCACAAACTTTACGTCGCCAAAAGTTGATGCAAACAACTTAATGTTATAAAAATACCGTATTTTCACGACTATATGGCGCATCGCATTTAAAGGCGCAGTGTCAGTAACGAGTGCTATTGCTGTATTTTACACACTCACAGGACGCCACGTTTTTAAAGACATGGCATGGCAAAACATACACTAGCTTAAACATACGGACACGCTAAAAACACGTTTTTAAAAAGGCAACGGAAGCAAAATTGAGTTCTGTTGTACTTTATTTAGTCATTTTACAATGTACTCACGTCATCATAATCCACAAATCCATCAAAGTCCTCATTTTCTGTGCCGAATTGAACAATTGTCCAAATGAGTCATCAAAAACGCTGAGTTTTATACGTTCGTCCAGGCGGCCACAATCCATTCGCAAATAGTAGCTAGCTAGTAGCTAGCGTAAATAGCCCCGCGCTGCCTGCCACCCTTCGTAAAGCTGTGTGCTCGCTGTCATACTGGGTATATTGACAAAAGAACTATATATCCCAGCAGGCACTGCGCAGTACTTTTTGTACAGGGAAAATAGTAGAGTAGGGGGCTGCTTGCCGTAGTTGTGAGAGCTGTAGAGGATGGTGTACCCTATCGACTGATTTATTTTATTTTATCGTGATAACAATTTTAGTATTGGTCCGTATATAAAGCGCACTGGATTATAAAGCGCCCTATCTATTTTGGAGAAAATTTAAGACTTTTAAGTGCGCCTTATAGTTGTGAAAATACGGTAATCAACCAAATGACTAAAATTTTGATTATCTAATATTGCAATATTAAAATTGAGTTTGATTTATTGAATAAAGGAACAATACATATTAATAAACAAATACATGTTCATGTTGATGAACATGTATAGTACGTAAATATGTATTATTATTATTTATTATAGCCAAATGCCAATTTCCATTCTTTAGTCCATTGTGCAGTTTGAAGATAAAATAAATAAGGCAATACAGGACAAAAGATTTAAAACTCATATTGTTCGTCATATTTAATTTGTTTATCTCTTAAAATGTTTCTCTCTGAATATTACAGTGTGAGTTCTTCCCAGGTAATTTCAAATGGCACACCAGTTGGGAGACAACTGATTTAGAGAATTTTTGGAAATTTCAATCAAAACAATGTATTTTTTTTAACATTTCCAGGTGTTTCGTTGCTTGCGCGACAGCAAGAAAAGCCTCCGATCTCAGAGCAAAACCAGCAAACGGATTGCCAAATCACTGCTGAAAGAACCCGACAACCGCTCATCTTTGGCAATGTGGCAAGAATTTGCCCACATGGAGTGGTTGCTCGGTAATGTGGAAGAAGCTCGGAAAGTGTTTTCTACAGCCACGACATTAGGCGGGGGCAAAGGCCTTTGCAACCCCTCCCTCTGTGAGTTGTGTCTGCTGTGGGCTCAACTCGAGGTAGAGGATGAAGCAAATGGGCCAGGGGCAGGGGTTCTCCCCGAAGGAGGTGCATCGCCAGCTGTGTGCGTGCTCACCAGGCTTGCCTCTGGAAGTACCTTGTGTTCTTCGTCATCACAGCCCGTCTCACCGGTTGCCATCCTCAAGGCTAGGAAGTCATATGAACAAACTCTGACTGCCACTTGGTCCTCACTCGATAAAGACCTTTGCAATCCTCAAGTCAAGGAAAAAGGTTTGCCTCTTCACACACTCCAAAACCATAGACATGGGCTAAATTTGTATTCCATATTGATGATTACTGGTATACACAGGTACCAAAAATCATTATTTTTATTAGTCGGTGGATTATTTTTGAAATCTGTCGACTAATCTCTAGTTAAATTCAAAGTTAATTACTCTTAATACTAATATGGGCTTTATATTTTAGATGCAAATTTTCATTGCAACTGAAGATTATGCCCTGAAAAAAAGATTGATTTAAAAGTAGTATATAATTAAAATGCTAGGTTATCTATTGGGTAAAAATAACTATTGCAATTGTTTTCTCCCAACACAAAATGTAAAGTTTGGATTCATTACAAAGACTATAAGATAACATCCTTTTTTTTTTGCTTTGATTTCAATACAAACGGATTCCCTAATAGTTGGGAGATAAATGAATGCTACAATGTGGAAGGGCCACATTTCAATAGTTATTCAAAATAAAACATAAACATAATAAACATCCCATGCTTGCACGTACCGAAGTCAGGCAGTTCAACCTCTACACTATCATCAGTTTTTATTTCTAATTTGTTATGCTGTGAATTGAAAGGGGATTATCACTAACTAATCCTGTCAATGTATTAGGAAAGAAATTGTATCTTAAAAATGTGTGTGATTGATGTGACCTTATTTATTATCCCATGACTAGGTCAATTGGGTGTCCAGGAAGAGAGAGTGAGATTGAGGGGGCTCCTCGGCTCCTACGCTTTGTTCCAATACCTCACTATGGGCATCAAAGCAGCAAACGGCGTCTACATCCAGAACAGAGAACGAATGGAGGAGCTCCATCGCACGCTCGTGTCGGAAAACCTTTCTGACAGCAACCTGTTGGTTAGCAGGATAGCTTCTGAATGTGAGATGTTGGCGGTGCAGCAGGCATCGTTGCTCAAGTACCACATCGCCATTGGTGTGTTTCCACTGGCAACGCTGAGAGACACGCTCACTTCTGCCCTTTCAAAATGGCCTGGAAGTGCTTCTCTTTGGAGCATATATGTGCAGGTAAGGGAATACACGTTTCTCAGATTCAATGATATATAAGCAGAATCGGCATCAGCGATTCTCCGTCTTGGGCTGTTTCAGGTGGAGAACCGTTACCATAGTGCTGGTCGGGCGCGAAGGTTTTTTCAGACTGTAACAAGGGGAAATGGCAATATTGTGCCACGGCTATTTGCTATTGTTGCCGAACAACAAAGGAAGCAGCTGGTGGATGCGGCTCAGAGGTAAAAATAAACTAATACATATATACACCATATTTATTCGCATATAAGCCGGCCCCGCAAAATTGCCTTAAAATAGTAGAATTTTACAATTTATCCTGTATAAGCCGTATAAATGGTACAAATGTGTTACTTTAAAGGGAAAATCTTAATCACACGTGGTATTTCTGAGATACTGTATGAGGATATATAGGGAACTAATTCATCCAGTAATGGTTGTTTTCTTACTGCAAAACACAAAATAGTAACTAAAAAATAGTAAATGTTATTTTGCCAACATCTAGTGGTTAAAAAATGATATTCAGCCTGTTGTTATTCTTATTTTCTATTATTATTTTATTTTTTAAATGCCTTTGAAGATGACATGCCTGTTCTTCGCTTTGGGTTTTTTTTTCCGACAGAAAATGCAACTATTATATATTTTTAGCCCTTTCATGACGCATTTTTTTGGCTTGTGCGACTTATACTCCAGTTTGACCTGTAGTCCGAAAAATACGGTAACATAGTTTTTTTCTTTTTAAATGGTGGAGGGGGCTTGTTTTTTTCTAAATCAGCATAGAAAAAGACATTTTGAAATATAAATTGTACTATCGATTGCATATAAAACAATGATGTTAAACAGGTCCTGTGATAAAAGCGCTACCTTGAGCGTCCTGCCTGAAAACGGTCTCAGCAACCGGATCCGTGGACTGTTTGAGAGTGCTGTAGGAACGGAAATGGGGGCTCACTGTCCTCTACTTTGGAGGATGTATATTCATTACCTGGTAAGATGGCAGCAACTCGGTCACCTCCAGCACAGATATCAAAATCAGTTTTGTTTGTGGGCTACATTCATCGCAAATTGATCTAATGTGGGCCAGAACAGTCTATTTTTAGACTATGTTTACTTACTGGCTGCCATTGACGACACTAGACATCCAATGCATTTGACGGGAAAATACAATCTCTCTGTAGATTTTGGATCATTTCCAATTTAATTAGGGCCATTTCCGCACTATTTCTCGATCTTTGGGTCCCTTCATGTTGATTTGAGGGCATTTTCAAGTTATTTCCTTTTAATTTTTTTGTCATACAACACGCAGTTGATAGCAGGAAAGGGAATAACTTGAGTTTTGTTCTTCTAAAGCAGGGGTGGCGAACAAGTTAGACACAAAGAGACAAAATTTGAAACTGTGAGAGTCAGAGTCACAACTTGCGTCAGAAGCATAAAAAAATCCAATCTGCCGAATAATTTTTGAAATATAATTTATTATTTGTTTTTAATGGGCCCTGATGAATTTGATTGAATCTGTTTTAAGAGAGAATAAAAATAAGCAAAATGAAATTAGGTAAAGAGCCACAGTATATACAAAATATGATAAGAAGCAAAGAGCCACATTAATTCTGGCTGGCAGCCGCATCTGGCTCAAGAGCCACGTATTGACCCTCCCCTGCTATAAAGCCATTCTTACATTTACGTTTAAACATCCAAAAAAGGGAAGCATAATGGTTCGTGTGGTAATAAAATAAATAGGTTTATTCTTCAGATAAAAATGGTCAGAGCACATTTTATGACCAACTTACTGCAGAAAATACACAATACGTACTTTACATATTTTTACTCCAATGCTAATATACTGTCTACAATGAAGCAAATACCATGCGTATGTGTGTATAAATTTTTTTTTTTCCATTTTTAGGTGTCAGAGGGCAAGCCGGATAAAGCCAAGGGGCTTTTCTACAAAGCCTTGCAGAATATTCCCTGGGTGAAGGTATGTCAACTGCTCAACTCACTGCTTCCCACTGACAACAATAAACATCCAATACATTTAATCTGGGAGTACTGGCTTGGAATGCTCATTTTCAGTGCCATTGACGGCACTAGACGTACAATCCATTTTAACTGGGAGGGGGCGAATGAACTTAAATGTTCCTGAATTTTCTCGTATATGAGCCGCCCCCTTAAAATGGCCTAAAAATCATTGAATTTTACAATTTTTCGTGTATAAGATGCCCCTTAAAATGGCCTAAAAATCATTGAATTTTACAATTTTTCGTGTATAAGGTGCCCCTTAAAATGGCCTAAAATCATTGAATTTTACAATTTTTCGTGTATAAGCCGCCCCCCAATTCACAATTTTCACATCCATATTCGTGGATTTAATAGGAAAAGCAATGTATTTATACACGTGGATTTTCAGAAAAATAACATAAGCACAAAAACAAATATGGATACATACAGAAAAAAAATGTTTTATACTAATTCATCCAGTAATGGTTAATTTCTTACTGCAAAACAGAAAATCACCAACAAGTAGTAAATGTTCATTTGCTGACATCTATTGGTGAAGAAAAGTATAGCAACGCTGTGAATTCTGTCCACATATAAGCTGTACCTCTCATTCTGTCATATTTTTTTTTGTTATAAATATGGCTTATACGCGAGAAAATACGTTAGCACGTCAATGTTAGTCAATGAGTCCAAGGTAGAACGTGTCTTTATTCATGTGCAGGTTTAGGCAGATGTGGCAATGTATATTTTAAGGTTTCGCATTGATGGAAAATTTTGTTTCACAAGGGGTTGTACATGGATGCAGTGCACCTGTTTCCCGAACATCTGCAAGAGTCTGTAGATCTGATGACGGAGAAAGAGCTGCGAGTCCGGTTGCCGTTGGAAGAACTCGACATACTGCTGGAAGACTGAAAAAGACTCGCTTGCAACGCTTTCATCGTTCAGCGGTGGATTTAAGACGTGTAAATTGTAAAAAGGAAAAAAAAAAGGCGGATTGTTCACCCTATTTTAAAAATAAACTTTTTTTTTTTTTACTCCAAATCATTTCATTTTGAAATTTTAATTTATTAAATAAAGTCTTGTGTTCCCACAGTTCCTTTCTGAATTCCTTATGCAATTTTCTGTTGTAATTTCACCAGACTAACGACACAAAATTGGATTACCAGGAAAACATAGATTCATGCAGAGCTGATTCCAGAAAATAAAACTATACTTGTGCCAATGTTCCAAGGAGGACAACTTTTTCATATTTGCAGATGATCACTGTGTTTTGCAACAAGCTTTCAATGACTTAACTTGTCTGGACTTGTAGCAACTCTTAAAATCTTTGTAAGATTCAATGTAGCCATTCCCTCTGCGTCACTAGAATTATCATTTTATAGTCTTATAAATAAGCCTTATAGATGTCTGCAAAACAGCTAGTTTGTAAAAATGGCTTTTAGACAATGACTCGCTTTCATTGCCATATGTTTATCATTATTTATGGCACGAATTGTATAAATTATGGCTTCCCTTGTTTGATTGTTCTAACTTATTTACATAGTTTACAACATCATTTAAAGGGGTGGATTTTGAATATGTGTGGACAAAACAGTGAAAAGTACCGTTAAGATAAACTAATATGATATTCTAGTATATTATGTACATATTTGGGATATTTGAGGAATACAATGAATACACATTTTGGTCATACTTTTAAAGATATAAAATCCAAATGTTATCGAAGATGTTAAGTTGAACGTAGTGGTGAAGAACTAGTTCGTCTAGTGCGGAGGACTACCTGGATTTGGGGAGGAGTGATTCGACAGACGTTCCCTCCTTCACCCCGCCTATTTACCCGGCCCATACTAGTTCTCCGCCGGTAACGCCATCGGATAACCGCACACAAGTTTCACTTATGGTGAGCATGATATATATATCTTTAACAAACATTTTTTTAATCGTGACAAAACGCGTTTATATCGTATATTTGTTTTGGAAGCTTTATCTAAATGACCTATTGAATGCACCTGCAGCGGTAGCCGGTTAATTTGGGAATTGCTAACACCTGTCTAAACTAAGTTCATACGATTCGTTTTTCTTAGCACATGCTACAAACGTGATTTTTTTTAAACCCTAAGACCTATTTCTAGATTTTAACTATGTTGGGTACAAGGAATAAACTAGTTTAAATTGACAGCACAATGTTTTAAAAATGTGTGGGGGGAAAAAACAACTAATTCGACCTTCCCAGTCAAAATGAATTGGACGTCTAATGCCTTGAATGGCACCGGAACATAAACATTTATAGTTATAGATAAGTTGTAAATGGAAGAGCATGATTTAAATGAAATTAGGAAAAATTGTAGTTTAGATGGAGTGATAATCAGTGGATTGGTTTTTATTCATTTTAATTTTATTTTTGTATAGATTTGATCAATTTAGAAAAAAATAAAAATATATTTTCATATATAATTATTATCAATAATAATGAATATATCATAAATGAGATCTGATGTCTACAATATGTCGACATAACATTTTTGTACGCCAGACAAATGTAAATGTACATTTTAATTGTATTTTTAAAACATTCTTTTCATTTATAATTTTATTATTTAAGAAATGAGATGAAATAATAAATAAATACTGTAATGAGTTTTAAAAACATATTCAATTTCTACATATGCACACATCCAAATGAGATGTCCCCGTAGATGGAACCCAGGTCTTTGTAAGGTTGTTGTATTTTTTGAAATTGCAAAATTAAAATTGCTCTTAAGGCTTAATCATGCTCTCAGTTCTTTGTGAGCAACCCAGCAACCCTTCATTCATTTTAACCACGTGCATGTACAGACATGACCGCTCCCCAGTCAGTGAAATTCCTCTCATGAAAGCATTTTTATGCTACACAATTTTTGGACTTTACTGCATATTAATTTCATTTCAAAATAATGACATCATCCCACATGTTGCCAATCAGAAATAATTTTAAAATATATATATAAAGTCAAGTCAATGGTGCCATTAACAGAAAAACTAAGAGTGCTCATTGAAAAAAAAAGAGTTCACTGCCAAACCTCCCAGTTTCAATGGATTGAACTTTAGTTGCACGCATTTCCTGTTCATAAAGTTTGCTTGGTGTATGAATCGTGTGTTTCAAGTTTAAATAGGAACATGCAAATTAACTGAACATAGGCATAACAACAGTCCAGTGTTGAATCAGTGGGTGCTCATTGTCTCTCAAACTGACATGTTTTTAGGCTGCGTTGCGTCTAGTTTAAATTCCTTTTCACCAGCAGATGTTGCAAATGTTTTTGACACGCCCATCTATAAAAATGACTTCCTTAAACCGGTTTGGTTAAAGCGGCAACAGAGCGCCATCTTGCCAGGTCTGACGATGCCTTTCCAAAACCAGTTGGATGAGTTTGGTGAAACTAATACAACTGGACTGATTTAGTCTATTTCTGAGTGGTTTTTGTCAGGGTTGATTGAGATATTCACTGATATTGGGAGTGTTAAAAAAAACATAAGCCCATAGTCCAATGCATATTGCAATTTTTGCTTTTCTGCTGTCACAATAATAAAAATGTCAACCAATTATGTGGCTCTTAAAAAGTAAGTTAACTCTTTTTAAATGAGTTAATCACCAGTAAATGTCCACTATTCATTCATTTGCTCTCCGCCATCCTACTTCAAATATTAAAGGAGGAGGAAAGAATGACATTTTTCATATTTTTCATCATTTTTTAAAAGATAAAAAGTCTTGCTATACATGGTTATTTTTTTAAATAAAAAAGCCTTACTATACTACATGGTGATTTTTTAAAGAAAAAAAGCCTTACTATACATGGTCATTTTTCTTAAAGAAAAAAGCCTTACTATACTGCATGGTCATTTTTTAAAGAAAAAAAGCCTTACTATACATGGTCATTTTTTAAAGAAAAAAAGCCTTACTATACATTTTTTTTATAAAGAAAAACCTTACTATACATGGTCATTTTTTAAAAGAAAAAACTCTGTATACATGGTTATTTTTTTAATTAAAAAAGCCTTACTCTACATGGTTATTCTTTAAATAAAAAGCCTTACTATACATGTTTTTTTTGGAGAAAAAAAGCCTTACTATACATGGTTATTTTTTTTAATTAAAGAACCTTACTATACATGGTCATATTTTTAAGGAAAAAAAGCCTTACTATATTCATGGTCATATTTTTAAGGAAAAAAGCCTTACTATACATGGTTATTTTTTTAATTTAAAAAAAGCCTTACTATACATGGTCTTTTTTTTTAATAGAAAAAAGGCTTACTCTACCTGGTTATTTTTTTTTAAATCCATAGCCATTTCGAGTTTTAATTGTTGTTCTGGAGATTAACATTGTCAACGGCACTGAAAGACTTAAGAGGAAGTAACATTTTTAATTTTATATGGAGTTGAAATTATTAGTATTATGACAACAGTAGTGTCCCTTACTTCCCTATCAACCCTTTAGTTAGTCAGAGCACTCCAATTACCTGCCAACCGATCCTCTCCAGGAGATGCAACCGTAGCTCTTCAACTGGCGCATAGACTGTAAATCCCAGTTGTCATTACATATTGGCCACCTGCCCGCCGTCAAAGCGTCAAAGTTGGTCGGGCGGGTGAGATGTGGCTTGGGAAGGACGCCGTCTGCTCATTAGACCCCTCGCTCGTGGGGAAACTACAGACAGACAGAAGGAAGGATTCAGTAGTGTTCTTCCTGCCATCGGCTACTCTTGATGCCCAAAATCTGCTGTCATCAGCGCCATCTTCCACTTCCAAATGCTGCCCAAGAAGGTCACCCTGTATCCGATAGGTGATGAGCTCGTCAGCCTGTCGTCTGTCTACGAACTCTTGGACGAGCAACAGCGCTTCTACACGGAACTCCTTCAACAGCAGGAGAAGAATTACCGAGCGTTCCTCCAGATGCTCATGGAGTGTTCGTCCAGCCGCGCAGACGGTCTGGTGCGTGAGATGCAGGACGCCAGGAACGACCTGCGGGTCGCCAAGGCCGACCTGGCCGAGGTCAAAAAGCAGCTCGTCCGCTCGGACAAGCGGGTGGAGCACCTGGCCGAGAGTTTGGTGGTCGTTCGGGGAGCGCTGGACGCCATGAGCGGCAAAAGCGGGGGGAAAAGTCCCGATCAGAAGCAGAGGAAAGCCGGAGGGGGCTTACAGAGCGGCGTGGCCAAAAAAAGGGGGGAACCCAAAGCGCTCAAGCTGGTGACGGACCTCACGGATATCTGCTTTGATGGTTTAAAGGTGGTGCTCACGCTCTACTTACTCGTACCAATACTTATCGTTTCCCTGTGAATAGTTGAAGTCTTAGTTTATGTTGCACCTACCAAAGCTCAAGTTGTTCTTTGTTCTATTTTTGCGGTAAATTGTATGGTAAGTTGGTCTTTTCAATAGGCTTGTGACAATATTCTTTGGAGTGGGGCCGTTTATTATTATTATCTTAGCCTTAGCAGAGATGTCATAGAATGGCAATGGTGGAGACTGCATTTTAAGCATTACTATCCAAGTTGAAAACAGCAAAGAGTTGTCTATCTCTGATTGGTCAGCAGTCTATTAGGGGTTTGCGGCATATAAGAGAATTCTTATTAACCCTCCCGTTGACTCAAATGGTAAATTGGTGGGAAGATGCGTCTTGGACAGAAGAAGAACAAATTGGATTTTTTTTCTAAATGGTTGACTGGGATTTGTTAAGATAGAAGTCCTAGCCATTTAAAGTGGGAGGTTTGGCAGAGAATGGATGGATGCTCATTGGCTGCCACATGGCGAGTTCAAATAGATTGGGTCTCTACTCGTGACAAACTCATGTGAAGACTTTTAAGGTTTGACACTGAAATAGTTCATAATTTGTTTTTTTTTTAATCCATGTAGTATCAGAAATTGTCTTGAATATTTTTTAGCATCAATATCGAATTAAAAATGTGAGGATTGATGAAACATATTTGTAATGTTAGTCGCAATGTCTTTTTTGTTTTTGCCGTAGGCTGATCAACTAACAGAAGAGCAGATTGCCGGTAAGAATATTTAATTGACTCGTATGCACATACGCTCGGTCTCCTGAATTTATGACATTTTTTTTATTACTTTTTATACAGAGTTCAAAGAGGCCTTCTCGCTGTTTGATAAGGACGGCGATGGCACCATCACTACAAGGGAGCTGGGTACCGTCATGAGGTCGTTGGGGCAAAACCCGACAGAGGCTGAACTCCAGGACATGATTAACGAGGTGGATGCCGATGGTATGCTGCCTCCCATTTCTCTACTCTATTTCAATTTCCATATTTTTCTACATAGTGTTGTCACCATGCTAAAAAAAACTTAGCCTATCCCAGCCTATACCCTAAAATCCCAAGAAAATTACCAAAAATGTACAGAAATGTGACCCTGGGAGGACCCAAAATGTACTAACGGTAACTAAAAAAATAGAGACTCATTAGTACCATAAAATGAACATGGAATTGCCCACAAAATTAACAGTAAGTGGGCTCAAATATACAGTAAATTGAATTCAATGTTTTTTAATTGTCATTATACAAATATAATGAGATTTGAACAAGAAACAAACTAATAAAAATAATAAATAAATGAATAATCAATAAGAACTCAACAACATAAGTAAGCAAGTGCACAAATAACAACCACAAACAAACATAAGCAATGAATGACAATGACAAACATAAATAATCAACAAATAACATAGCTACAATTGCTACAATTTTTTTAAACTACATGAATTAATTTAAAAAATAAAAAGAAAAATGTTAACTCGTGGCTGCCCGGTGGAGCAAGTGGTTGGCACATCTGCCTCGCAGGGTTCAAATCCTGGTCGGTCCACCTGTGTGGAGTTTGCATGTTCTCCGCGGGCCTGCGTGGGTTTAAATAAGTAGTCAACGTAATACAAAATCCAGCAGTAAGTAAATCCGAAGCGCCCTGAAATTGACCAAAAGTGAAAGTGTCTTGTTAGTACACTAAAATGAACAAGGAAGTGACCTCAAATTAAATCATTGCCTGACAATTAAATTCATTGAAACTGGGAGGATAAGCCATTTAGTTCATTTAATTGGGAGAGCCAATTCAGCGCTAAGATCAGTCAAATAAATTGAACGTCATTTTAGTGTTCAACCAGCCTACCATGCATGTTTTGGGGATGTAGGAGTAAACTGGAATACCTGGAGAAAACCCACAAAAGCTCAGGGAAAACATTCAAACTCTACACTGGAAGGACCGAACCTGGAATCGAACCCTCGATTCCAGAACTGTGAAACTAACCACTCGTGTGACACTAGATTTCTGGTGTAAAAACTAACGAATAACTGAGTACGGATACTTTACCATCTGATTCTTTATCAATAGCTTATTTCGACCTTATTTGATTTTGGTGCTATCACCTAGGCAACGGGACCATTGACTTCCCCGAGTTTTTGACAATGATGGCCAGAAAGATGAAGGACACGGACAGCGAGGAGGAGATCAGGGAGGCTTTCAGGGTCTTTGACAAGGCGAGTCCCTCTTCTGATGGGCGCGGGTAAAGCTGGCCTCACGCCACCTGACGCTCGCGTGCGCTTTGACAGGACGGCAACGGCTTCATCAGCGCCGCCGAGCTGCGTCACGTGATGACCAACCTGGGCGAGAAGCTAACGGACGAGGAGGTGGACGAGATGATCCGAGAAGCGGACGTGGACGGAGACGGACACGTCAACTACGAAGGTGCTCGTGGTATGGCTTTCTCCTTTTGCGCCGCTCAGGCTTGACATCGGTGTTTTTCTTTGCAGAGTTTGTCAAGATGATGACGTCCAAATGACGCAGATGCATCGAGACAAAAAAGCTGTTTTACCTCTACTTCAAAAAATCTGCAATAGTCATACAATTCTATAAAGAATTTTAAATGAATGGGTCCAATCTGTCCTTTTTTGAAATAGCTCTAAAAATTAACCAACCACATTTGGGCCCTAACCCCTCCTGGTATGAGCTGCCCGATTAGATGCCAGCTTAGGTGGCCCCTCTGCTCAATGAAATTTGGTGTAGGTAGGTACGCAAACTATTTGGGTGCGTGATTCGTTTGGGGTCCTTTGTGTCACGCTATACAAGATCTATAATTGGCTAAGAAGTTGTAATATGCAGCGCGAATATATCCGATCACATCTTGTAGCTATTTGCTAATACAGTGGTACCTCGAGATACGAGCTTAATCCGTTCCGGGACTGAGCTCGTATGACAAGATTCTCGTAACTCGAGCGGAAGTTTCCCATTGAAATGTATGGGCAACAAATTAATTCGTTCCAACTCTCTGGAAAAAAAACACCCAAAACAGGATATTGGATTGAAAAAAAGTTTTTATTTCTTATAATTCGCCATATATTGACAAAGTAATAAATAACGAGTGGTTTGATAGTGATGTGTTTAACAGGAGTAAAATTAGACACATTTCGCGGAGAGTAGGACAGCGGCATACACGGAGGCGGGGGGGGGGAGGGGGGGTGCTGTTCGGGGGGGCTTTATCCACGGCAACAATACACTCGTAAACGAACAAACAAATTTAAATTAACTTGGATAACTATATACAGACACTCACCACCTGGCCGCTCCGCCGAAGTCTTCAAAACGAACGCATCAAACATGGTCATTGAGTCGGGAGGACGAATCACCTCCTATGGGCGTGGTTACGCCCATTGGGGACGCAGGTGCGTAAATTATGCGCATGCGCAGCATCGCGCCCCTTGGCTCAGTCATTTCCATGCCGTCGGTCGAACGACTAGCAACCAAACGAGGTAAGCCCTAGACCTGAGCAATTTACTGGCCTATGTGCATTTTTAACACCCTACCGGGAGATTTTTTAGGAATCAATTGAGCCAAAACGCCAACAAATCTGTTAGTTTATTGCCAGGTCGAACACACCGTCGACATTTGAAGTATGGGCTCCTTCTTGGCATGTCACTAGCTAGCTTAGCATTAGCCTCACGACATTTGACTTCAAAAGTATTTTGTCCGTATTCTCTCCATTATTGAGTCGTGGGGGAAGACTTCATTTTATCAAACAAAGCCGAGATATCAACGGTCAGTTTGCCAGGTGAAGTTGTGTTGAATGTAATGATAGTTTTCACTGCGATTGCTAAACGCCCTTTTCCAATTTGTAATTCTGTTTTAAACAAAAATCATTGATACCAAAATGGTTAAGCCGACTTTCTCCTAGTTTTTAAACATCAGTCTGTATATTGAATCGCTTTGTCTGGAAAGGGGAAATTAGCACCGAGCACTCACTAACTTATTTTCATTCTTTATCTTGATCATTTACTTTAAGATTTCTCTTTCCTGTAATAATTGTTTGCACTTCCCAAATAGCTTGGTTAAATCAAGATGAAGCTTTTCCCGTGTGTCCAGAACCATGCACACCCTTGAGGGGAGAGGAGACTGGGCCAAGGTATCAAGGTAATACTAATTGCCCCCCCCCCCCCCCCCCCCCCCCCCAAAAAAAAACCCACCTAAACCCATCTGTTGAATCTCCAGTCTCTGTATATGATAACTTTTGCTCTATTTTTTTGCATGCACCAGGTCCATGGTGATGTCCAGACCCTGGAGGACCAGGTGATCTTCCCAGGTTGCCCACTTGAAGATGATGCATCGTCTCTGAACTCTGCTCTGAGGTTAATACCGTATTTTCACGCCTATTTGGCGCATCGTTTCTTACGCCGCAGTGTCAGTAACGAGTGCTATTTCTGTATTTTAGACACACAAAGCACGCACATATATTTCATATGGATTAAGATCGAAATGCGATAGCGCTGGCTACCTGAAGCAGCTTATTTCCGGGTTATATTGTAATGTATCCAAGTCAAAACATTCCAATCTCACATTATTTTATTGACTAAAGTTGCAATTTACTAACCCCCTCTTATTTTATAGGTGATGTCCCGATCCCTAAGGTGAGGAGGATTTCTTTTTTTTTTCAATCAGAAATTTCAATAAAAGAGATTTGAGTGTCATTTGTCTTTGTTAAAACACTTGGAGAAAAAAGACCCAAGACCCTCAATGGTCTTTTTTTCTTCCTTTAATTTTTGGTGTTTATATTCTAAGTCTTTTTGCCCGTATTTTGAATGTTTCCAGGGCTTTTGTAATTGATTTTAAAAATAAATACAAGTGGAGAAGACTGGCCAATCAATGTGATAACGTATTTCTTTTAATAAATGTTTAAAATGACATTTTAGTTCCATTCTTTTACTAGTTATGAAGAAAGACGTGTACATTTCAAGGGCTTTATTTTTCCACAAAAAGGGGTTGAGATAAAATCCCATCCAGCATTTAAAGATGAGGTGATGCTTCTATCCATGAACAAAGAATGTTTTCTGGGGGGGGAAAAACAGGTTAAGGCACAATAGACTAAGTCCAACATCAAAAAAATAAAACAGTTAGGTTTTACCAATAGCAGAAGTGTCATCTCTGCTTTCCTCAGTCAGCAAGCCTTCATCCCACTGCATAAGGGGGGAAATTAGACATACCTCTCTGATGACTGCTGATTTGGCTTTTTGTCCACTGCAGAGGTAGTCTAAAAAATAAGCCAAGTCTTTAACAGTAGTCCTCAAGAGCCACTATTTAGTCTATTTTCCATGTCTTCCAACAGACCCAAATCAAAGTCATGATCAAGCTCCTGGACAGTTTGCTGAGGAGTTGATCATATACTTCAGATGTGGTGGGAGATATGGAAAACATACTGGATAGGGGCCCTCAAGATGTTGGTGTTAAAGGCTGTGCCACACTCCAAAGTCACCTTTCTTTAGCGTTGATTTGGTAAACTTGGGTGGACCTTGAAGAGAAGCAAAATAGAGTATTTTTAGTACACATGACATGAAAATAATAAATCAAATAACCTGAAAAAGAGGTCTTACGTCATACACGACTTCTTTGGTCTTGTAGATTTGGACAGCTTCCACCATCTCCGTGGCTTTAAACCTCTGCAAAACACCACAGCATGATTATGTCATTGCTTATTTAACCATTTTGATGCACAAATGACTCCCATTCAATCAAAAAAATAAAATACGTCTCACAAAGCTCTTAGACGGAGGAAAAATGGTTGTTTAAACGAGTCAAAAATGACCCCTGCGCTACGGTTGAATGAATGTCTCGCTTAGGTTTTGTCAAAACCACAATTAAAAATCAAAAGGTCCAAGCCCTGAAGTCTTCCTTTAGGAAAGGGAAGGGCAAAGGTATATACGTATTCTAGAAGTGTACGGTTTATTCCTTACACCTCCACTTGATGGCACTAGTGTGAGTATGAGTTACCCACACAGGAACTTGCTATTAAAAATCAACGCCAAACCAGTTTAAGTGTCTTCATTCAAAATTGGAGTGTATCATGATGCTAAACAAGCTAATTTAGGAAAGCCGTGAACACTGGTCGCTGATATCTAAACATTACTGTGACAACAAAATTTCCCGAATACGGGATGAATAAAGTTATCCAATCCAATTACACGGGTAGAGGAATTAGAAGCTATTAAAAAAAGACTCACTTTGCCGACAAACTGCTCCTTTTTGGCCGTTATGGCCACATTCTTGATGTTTCCCAGCAGTCTGTCCTCGTTGAGGGACTGAAACACACAATGGAAGGGTTTCTTTTTAAACATTAAGAGCAATAGGTGATGCAATGTAGCCAACTTGCTAGCAAACATTTGTGTTTGCATCCACTTCGGGGCTACATCACGCCAATGAAGCACGTTCCCGTCCAAAAGCACTCTTGAAATGAGAACTGGGGCTACGAAATCCCCAAAAGACAAAGTACCGAACGCGCTGCATTGTCCTGGAAGAAGTTTGTCGGGTCTTTCTTCGGGAAATCGTCAATTCTGAGCAGCTCAGCAGTCCAACGCGCCCAGCCTCCGGCTCATCCGCCATTTTGAAAAATGGCGGCGTGGCGGCGGGTCTTTTGAACTCTGCCCACAGCCACGCCTCGGCCACGCCTATTACACATAGACACAAAAAAAGAGATCGTTTTCATCATAGAGTGCATTAGTCAGGGGGCTGGGGCTGCAAATACTTTTAGGTTGGGCATTAATACTTCAAAACAAATACATTGTTTTCATAATAACGTACTGTAAATACTTTTTGGTTGGGCTTTAATACTTTAAGATACAATATTGCACATTATGAACATTGCGGTGACATGCACTTCAGTGTTTGTTTTTGACCTCTAAGGTTACATACTTGGATATGCTTTTTCAATTGGGATTCATTTGGCTAAAGCAGGGGTGTCAAACATGCGGCCCGCGGGCCGGAACCGGCCCCCAAGGAGGTTCGATCAGGCCCGCAGGATAATTTGAAAGTGGAAAAAATGCATAAAAGACATGGAATCAATATTTTTAATTCCCGGCAATTCATGGATTATCCGTTAAGGGGCGCACTCTTTCCATCAGAGTAGAAGACAAGCCGCATCAAGCCGCATCACTGAGACAGACTGAAAACAGCAGCAACTCCATAAATTTTCAGTATGTATTGTATGTGTATGTATGTTTCATGTATGAAGTTTACAGATTTACAGGACAGCCGAACACTTTCTTCATTACACATTTAAAATCACTCTCCTTAGTTTGTAAGGTGCACGGAGGGATTATATTTAGATTTTATATGCGTATGTGTAAGTGGTTTAAAAATTCCTTTCTTTAAAAGTCTCATTTAATCTTAAAGTGCATTATTATATTTTTCAGTTCCAATTAAAGTTTTGTGCCTTTGTACAATCAGTGGGATCAGTTGCAATGCATATTTGTGAATGATAAAAGTCAATTGCACATTTGTCTAAGGAAATATGAGGTGTTTCATGAAATGTTTTGATAAAGGATAGTTCATTCAATTTCAATATTTTCCTAATGTTCTTGTGCTTCTTTACACCAAAACAAAGGAAAGACATGATATTTGGGTTATTTATAGCAGAGCATGGTATAATTTTAATGGTCCGGCCCACTTGACATCTCCCTAGGCCGTATGTGGCCCACGATGCCAAATGAGTTTGACACCCCTGCATTAAAGCCACAGGAGGAAAAAAGAAATGGGAATATTAGACATACCCCTCTGATGACTTTGAAACTCAGTAGCTTGGTTTGCATTTTCTTCTTTGTCCACTGCAAAGTTACTATAACATGGATCTCTAACTTCAGTCCTCGAAGGTCATTTGTGTAATGTGAAATTGATGGATATGTATTTTATTTTAAATGGACATGGGCTGGGCAGCCCGGTCGAGCGAGTGGTTAGCGCGTCGGCCTCACAGCTCTGGGGTCCTGGGTTCAAATCCAGGTCATGTCCATTTGTGTGGAGTTTGCATGTTCGTGGGTTTCCTCCGGGTATTCCGATTTCCTCCCACAATCCAAAAACATGCATGGTAGGCTGATTGGACACTCTAAATTGCCCCCATGTATGGGTGTGCGTGCATGGTTGTCCGTCTCCTTGTGCCCTGTGATTGGCTGGCCACCGATTCAGGTTGTCCCCTGCCTCTGGCCCGGAGTCAGCTAAGATAGGGTCCAGCACCCCTCGCAACCTTAATGAGGATAAAGCGGTTCAGAAAATGAGATGAGATGGACACAGGCAAGAAAAGCGATGTAAGTAGTCAAGGATTGAATCTCCTGCAATTAGAAAAGCAATCACAATTTGAGCCCTCGTCAAAATGGATTCGATGTCTAATGTCGTCAAGCAATTAGAAAAATACTATTTTAGCTCATTTTGGCAATTTAACTAAAGTAAGCTTGTGTCGAAACTCTTTTTCGGTGTTGTGGAAATGCTCTCCCTTATTGGGTGGACAGGTCATGACCGTAAAAAAGGAAACGACGCAGTGATACCCGAGAGTGAAGTGGGGGGTCTGCACGTGATTGACACCGCAGGACAAAGGCTGTCAGTCGTGGAAAATCCACTGATAAAAGACACACAAACTCACCTCGTGGTTGCCAGACACTCACTTGAGATGCAAACCCGCATGTGACCCTGAGGTCAACCACTGACGCTGCGCTCCAAAAATATGTCCAAATGAAATCCGAGAAAACGTAGACTTTTAATTTCTCACAATCGACACACTCCATTTACAGCATTCAACGCTCTGTGCAGAAAATAGAATTATTTTCCAGAATAATAATACACATGGCACTAGAAAATATACAACCGTTACAATTTGACGTTCCCGCAAAACAAAAATCTGGACATTTAAAACGGGTAAAGACGGGTGGCATTTTTAGGTATGCGCATCGACAGATCTAAATGACATTTTCCTCCAAAATAGTAGGTGTCACGTTCACGACTACTTTGGCAAATATATATAGTCATTAGAACATGAAGCTAAGGCCTTTAGCTGAGCTGCTAACAGGCTAGGCCAAGCTAGTTGGCGCTTGCTATAGATAGCTTCAGGCACTGTTTAAATATCTCATTTCAATCAGGGTAAACAGGCGCGCTTACCTCATTGGCTTACAGTAACAAGAATCTCAAAAAGGGACCAGCATTACACAACATACAATGAACATGTCAATCAAGCAACATGGAAAATGTTTCGAACATACCAATTATTACTATTCTGAAACGGAAACGTGGGTAAGCTTAAGAAGACGGATGACATCTTTATCCATTCCAAAACATCGAATGTAGAATCCAGTTTAGGTTAAAATTTAGGGTGGTGTAAGAAAGACCAGCATTATGTGAATGGGAGTTTTTCAGTCATGTCATCAGGATATGCTAACTAAGTTTACTTGTCAGTTGTTCATTTATCGCTTAGGCCACATTTAAAGGACGAGGGTCTGGAGCAGAAACGTAAAAGTGGCAATAATTCTGCATTTACGTGACTATTTGTGTAGGCAAATCTGGAGAAAAGTCAGTTTCTGGCTAGCAAGACATTGGCAAGTCTAGAAATTAATGTGTCACTGGCTATATGGCTAATCCCGTTTGTAAACCTAATCTACATTGGTCAACGAAGCTAGCAAATGATTAAGCACAAAAACCTAGCGGAAATTTGGGAAATATTAAGGAATTGGTTTATGTAACAAACCAAGCGCGTTATTGTGAAGTGTTTTAGGACCATCGTCAGCGATTTGTTATGAGGTATGGCCAGTTTAGCTAACGAGACATACAATTACCATAGTTCAGTGAAAATGCAAATTTTCAAGCATTTAAAACGGTGACGACAGGGTGAACTGTCATCAACGTTTCCGCTTTTTTTTTTTTTTTTTTTTTTTTTTTTTTTTTAGATGTCAGCAGTTTCAGCTTCCCCAAAACAATAAGGACACCTGGGGGAAAAATAATGTAAACTCTAGGTCTTCCTGTAGGAAATGTGTGTCAAAACTCAATTTACGCACCTTCTTGGTTACGTGGTGTAGGTGCGGGGTGGGTTACAGCAAGGCATGATGGGACGGTATGTATACAGGGAATGAAAACGATGCATTCTTCACATTTTTTTCTAAAACTCTTGTCCGCTAATAGGTGTAGTCGTATCATAGTGCTCTCGGAATGATGGTGAAGGGCAGGATGGGGCTGCTGGCCTCCAACTCCAACGCGGTGAGGAAACACTCAGTGGCGGCGGCAGAGTTCCCTTGCGCCTGCAACACCTCGCCCAGGCTGTTCCACACATCGTGAGCCGTACTGTGCACAAGGAAGAAATGAATAACACAATTGCTGGGAAATGGGAGATGACATTCCTCTTCCTTACCTGTTGACCTGCACTGCATCCCTCAGAACCTTTTCTGACAAACTGTAGCGTTGAAGCTGATGCAGGATAAGACCCTAAGAGGAGCACGGAACACATTTATTTCCATACATAGACATTTTATCGACTAAAATCAACTACAGTGGTACCTCTACATACGAGCAGCTCTACCTACGAGATGCTCGAGATACGAGGAAAATTTTGAGGAAATAATTCGCTCTAGATACGAGAAAAATTTTGAGATGTGAGAAAGCCAGGTGGCTATGACATGAGAGGCTGTTTATCATTGTAGTGCACTGTCTTTTTTTGCACACAACACCGATAGGCAATGGCACCCTTTCTCAGAATAAAACTTCATTACCCACAATCAATACGTGGGTAGGCTGAGCTGTTTTTTCAATGTTATTACTTCCTTAGCCTGTTAGCTCCCGTTAGCGGAGCGATCGCTCATTCAAGACTACTTCTCGTGTGCAAGTGGTCGTGTGTTATCCTATTGCGAGGACATTTGTGTGCATCATTTTCGGAATATTTTGAAGGCAATACAACAGCAAACAGCCCATCGATAGCGAACGTGAGGGTGGAGGCGTAGCAAACAGCCAACCCGGCCAGAACGAAGGTAAAAAAAAAATTAAACAAAATTAGAATTCAGTTTTGTGTAAAGTTACACTAAACGTATCTTTGAGTATGTCTGTATATATTAATCTAAGTTAATTAAAATTTGTTTGTTCGGTTACGAGTGCGTTGCCGTGGATAAAGAAATAAAATTTCAAAAACAAGGCTACTCGCATCTGGCCAGTCAGAGCACGTTTAACTAGGTAAGACGGTGGCGCCCCTAGGCGAACAGTGACGGGCACAAGTGAGTTTTTTCACGTTTTATGCAAGATACATTTTTTTTTCTTGAATTTCATTCATAGAGGTCAAAATAAATTTTGTTTAGCATTTTATCTGTTTATCTTTTCTCTATTTTGAAATAAGTGACCGTATTGGCCGCATTGTCTTGTGTCATGGTGTTTCGTCTTCATCACCTTGCAGTTTCGTGCATGTTGTCTTTTTATGCGCATATAAGCTGTACCCTCGATTCAGTCATGTCTTTGTCCGACAAATGCGACTTATATGCGAGTAGATACGGTACTAATTGGCTGCCAAAATGGGACATTAATGAAACATGACTACTCGATGTTAAAAGTGAAATGGATTTAAAGTCGATTGCGTCCAGTAGAAGTAGTGCTTTGACATTACAAAAACTCACGATCCGATTCTAATTACGATTCTTGCCCCCTGATTTGATACACTTTTTTTTAATGGTGAAAAATATTTTACATTAACACTGGCCATTTTATGGAACATTTACCAGAAAATTTAACGCTAATGCACACAATAAAATAAATAAAAATATAACAATTATCATAGCAGACATTTATAATATATATTTTCTTATATTTGAAAAAAAGTCTTTTGGTGGGCCCTAACTGCAGCGGTAATGTTAAAACTTTGGTACGCTCTTATTGTAACCCAGTAAGAACATCATTTATGTTGACTTCCCCAATTAAGAACAGTGAAGTACACGAACAGGCATTGGAGAAGTTTGGAAATTCATATAGATTAAGCGATTTGACAACTTCTTCGACTACTTCTTTGACTTCTTTGCTATTAGGCTCTGTCAGATTTTAAACGATGTCAAATATGTCCGCTTTTCTTGTCCTTGGTGTGACTGGACCTGTTTTTCACTGCGTAAAAGAGACAGAAGAATGTTGCTGCCCTGCGTTTTAAATGGAGATTTGTTTCTGGGCCGTACTCGTTTGGGTTTCGGCAACCTTTAAGCATATTTGGGAGACAACTTTTTTTTGCCACTTTCTAAAGTTGCAAGTTTGAAATCTATTTTACATTTTTTTAATTGGCTTGAAGGTGTGCCACAGTTTTATTGATCTCAAACTTTAATGGTAGTACAGTAATCCTTCGGATATCGCAGTTAATGTAGACCAGACATGGGCGTGAAAATCGAAAAATCGCAAAGTAGGGTCACCCCTTATTGTAACTTATTTTTTTCTCTTCGAGTGCTGAGTCCTAGTAGCAAGAGTGGCTTCAGCTCACGAGTTTCAGCGTGGATTTTCATATTTTTAATGGCAGAAAAAAATCGCAAAATTGTGAATTTGCGATAAGTGCAGACGCGATAATCGAGGGATTACTGTAGTTGTTATTTTTCTCTCCTAGGTTTTCCAATAAGTCACATAAATGCGCATTCCACATGTGCCATATATTTTCAAGTCATTTATCTGGTCAACCCGGTGACTCTGAACCGGAAACACTGTCGACAAAGAACGAATAACTCGTTTGCTTAGTTTGTCAAACCAGTAGAACTCGCTTACAAACTGAAGGAGGAAACCCGCCACTTATCTGCATTTTTTTAACCTCAATCTCGAAAAAAAAGGTTCTGCAGACTCTTCAGGCAAAATATAGGACTCAAAAGTGTAGAGGCTGTCAAGATATTTGTGTGTAAAGGTGCATTACCAGTCTCTGCATGGTTTTAACATGCGTCGGGTTGATGGACAAGGCTTCTTCGTACCAGCGCTTGGCCTCATCAATGTTGCCCCTAAGCTCGGCGATCTGCCCCCTCATGAAGAGCACATTATGGGATGTGGGAAAGAGGTTGGATGCTTCTTGAGTGCAGGCAGAAGCCTCAGCGGGCTTCGACATCCCGATGTATACCTCGGCTGGGCCAAAGACGGCAAAATTTAAAATCAATTTTTAAAAAAAGTTTAAAAACTATATTGGAACCTTATGTACTTGTATTGTATTAAATCCAGGGTTACTAATATAATGCTAATCAATCAATAAAAACAAAGTAGACAATTAGCAATGGTTTCGTCAAGATGTCCGTACTGCCACTTAATAGTCAGAAGATTAGCTCCCCCTGCCGACTGTCATGAGTAATACATGCAAGGTAATTGACCTCTGGCTCTTAGTTACGGTTGCTAAGCCAACAAGCTTCATGACCCCAACGGCACATTCATTGCAGCATATATATAGTGAAGTGTTTTAAGGGATATGTTTTGGAATAATACGAGTGCCATATAATGCAGATTGAGGTAAATGGTTTTATATTATGCAGCAGATATATGAAAATATATTGAAAATTGAAAAAAATGTAGCAAGCTATCAGGGCAAAATCACACAGGTTCAATGAAAGAACCACATCCATATTGATCTACACTGTACGCTTTAGATATCCCATAAACACATTTCTTCACGATTTTGGGGACGTCTGAAGAATGTTGATCTTTTTTGTCTTCAGTAAAGTTTTTTTTCTGACAGTTGGCAATATAAAACCATCATACCAATCAATTAGGCAAATAGGGCACCCAGGAGTTTGTCCATTTACCTTCCTTAAAACAGCCTCCAAGGGGTGTGATTGTTCGACTGCAAAAGGTCAATCAAATACCGTATTTTCACGACTATAAGGCACACTTAAAAGTCTTAAATTTTCTCCAAAATAGACAGGGCGCCTTATAATCCAGTGCGCCTTATATATGGACCAATATTAAAATTGTTATCACGATAAAATAAAATAAATCAGTCAATAGGGTACACCATTCTCTACAGGTCTCGCAACTACGGTAAGCAGCCTGCGACTTAATTTTCCCCCGTGCGCGGTTCATGCTGGGATATGTAGTTCTTTTGTCAATACACCCAGTATGACAGCGAGCACACTAATTTGGTGCTCGCCGTCATTCCGGGTGGATTGACAAAAGAACTCCAGCTGCTTGATTGGCGTCAACAGAGCATTCAAAGCTAGACTGCGAAATATATATATATTATATATGGATCAATATTGAGCCGCAACAGCTCTCACAACTACGGCAAGCCCCAGACTCTATTTTCCCCGTAGAAAAAGTAGTGCGCAGTGACTGCTGGGATATATAGTTCTTTTGTCAATACACCTAGTATGACGGCGAGCGCACTAATTTGGTGCTCACCGTCATTTCGGCTGTATTTACAAAAGAACTCCTGCCGCTAGATGTTGGCCTCAACAGAGCATTCAGTGCTAGACTGCGAACTATATATATAAATATATTATATATGGATCAATATTGAGCCGCAACAACTCTCGCAACTACGGAAAGCAGCCCCCGACTCTATTTTTGGTGCACGGTGAATGCTGAGATATATAATACGGCGTTTCATTTCGGTTGAGCTCTAGCACATTAATTCTATGTTCGCCATCATTCCCAGTGGAAGTCTCAACTGTGGTCCGAGCTTTCAGGAAGGCAGAAATTACTGACTCGATTAATGACGACTTTGGTGAGACGGAAACGTGCGTGTTGGATGCCGCATTCACCCACCTGTTCAACATGAGTTATTATGCTTTTGCTGTGTCACGAAAATACTAATACTAACCTCGGAGAAAAAACAAACAAACTGTTGTTTATTCATGTCGGAAGTAAATGGAGTTGTCAGAAAGGTGATTTGTAATCTATTAATAAAGTTTGGCTGACCTATCTGACTGTTTTGTTGACATTCCCTTTAGCGCAGCACCATCTAGTGGATGCATAACGTAACCCCAGCCTCTACTGTAGACTGTATAATGCGGTGCGGTAGACCAGTGTAACGCGGAGCGGTGCGCCTTACAATGCGGTGCGCCTTTTATATGGGAAAAAATTAAATGTGTCATTCATTGAGGGTGCGCCTTATAGTCGTGAAAATACGGTATATCAGGACAAGGACAATAACGTTTTTTTTCTTTTTTGTTATTAATACAGTTTCATTCTAGAGTAAATTTGGGGTTTGGCCAACTTTTTTGAGAAATCTCTCGAAGTTTTACTATGTCTTATTTAGTGTGTGTGACATCTCTAACAGTCTGGTGTTCATAAGAGACACACACACACACCCATTGAAAAGAACTTAAGGTGTCCTAATGTGTTTATGTAGTGCAACAGTGCATGAGAGTACCTGCATGCAGCCAGATCTGAGCTAGAGTCATCCAGGGGTGCAAAGGTCCGTGCTTGGGGGCACTACTTTGCAAGGAAGAGGCCACCTCAGACAACGCTTGCTCCACACGACTTGCTGCTATCGATGTAGCGTGCACAGAACCTGGAAGGAGATGACTAAATTATCATCAAACAATCTCACCGCGGCACACAGTATGAATATTTTGTGAACAACACCCTTGTATGAATACACACCAACCCACACATTGTGTTATGAGCCTGGACTAAGCGTGTAAAGTGAACTAAATCCACACCTCCATGCATAAATACTGAATGAGACCTTACACCGATTAGCAGGTGAAACAAGTGCTCCTTTGTTACAGCACGGGAAGTTATTTTAAGCGCACACACGCTGTGTCTCAATTCAAGGGCCGCACACCGTCGCACTGCGCTACGCCCCCCGCTAACCAAATGGCATGGTCTACGCCTTTGGTCATTTTACTGGTTTAAAATTGACAGTTACAATTTGAACCTCAAATATTTGAATGTAGTGTTGCACGGATCTAATTTTTTTTCCCGACACCTTGTGTGGTAATATAATACAATAAAGGACCGATGCCATGGCTTTTGTAAAAATACATACATTAGATTCTTTTGATGGCGGTAGGGTGGCATCGTTGCCAACCCTCCCACTTCACAAGGATTGGATGTCTGAAATGATGAACTAATTGGTAGGAGGGTGCATTTTGCCCAGAGGAAGAACAAACTTTTTACCACATTGGCTGGACAACTACTAGTAACTAAGTTATTCAAATATAATTAATTTGCTTTCAAGGACCACATTGAAAGAGTTCATTAAAAAAAAGTTAAATTCAGGGACCGATGCATTTGGGCGAGATTAAGAAATGTCATTTTTGACAGCGCTAGAGTGAACGAAACTGCATTCACTGGCACCATCCTCCTTCAAATGGGTTGAACGTTGAACGTTTTTTTACTAAAATCTCATTAAAAGTCACAGCAGAAGTATGACTACACAACACGATTGGATATTTATCATCACTTTGGGAAGGGCAACAATGCTCATTTTTTGATGGCAGTGTGTGCAGCTGGCACCAATCTTGTGTACATTTAACAGCATTTAAATACTAGACTTAGAAATGAGATACATTGCACATTATCTTTCTGCACGTTACTTTTGAGGACAGTCCAGTACAGAGTACGTCACTAAGTGTCATATCAGTGCCGAGTAATGCTGACAAATAGTGCGTGGGTGAAGTGACCTGATTTTCTAGAACTGGGATAGCTCTTACAATGCTGTGACCGAAATCCCTTCATTTTTTTTAGACACTTTGTGGGCTGCGGTACTTGAATTGAGACACGTCTACAGAAGCCGCCTCACTCATGGCCACTCAAGTTGCCGCAACCGACTGCTTTTTTTAAAATCTGAAAACTTTCTGCTGTCCTCAGATGACATGATTGAGGTCATTCACGATTTTAAGTTTATCGAGATGCGATGAATAGATTTTACGTACGTTTTAAAGACTAAGTATTTGAGCGGATGTCATTTCGTCCCTTGCATTTAAACAGTGACATTTGCAGCATGAACGCACATCTAATTGTTTGCTGCTTCCAACAACACATGCATAAGCCATAAAATAAATTAAAGGAATACAATGACTAGAAAAAAATCTTAAGTTTTCTTATAGCGGTAGATTTTTTTTTTTTTTGCAGTGTCATGTATTTATTTTTCCAATGAACAGTTACATCCTGTCATTTATTCCCTGTAAAACTAATCCACACTAAATAAAAAAGAGCAATAATTGTTTTGAGTTTTAATACCTATTAATACCAAATTCCCATACATCGCAACGTTTATTTCTGTACGTGTTACCTGACTACCAACTGCCATTAAACTTTACGTACGTCCAAAATGGTAGCGTGTTGTGCCTATGGCGTATGCAAATCGTACAAGTACCGAGTTTAAATGGGGGAGTGCAGTTTTTTTCTCTTCCCAAAGACAAAAATAACAGAATTCCAAATGGATTTAACAGCTAAATGTCTCCAAAATATACAAGCAGACATGTTTTCTTGAGGTGGCGCTTAAATATTTTCTGTGCAAAACAAATCACTAACATACTCGGGTATACACTTCGTTGTCATAGAATTTACCGCACCAAATAGCATCACAAAGCGTGACAAAGTGGCAACAGTATTTAACTGGAGCAGAGCTTTTGTGAAAAATCAATTCGCTAACTAATGAGTGGCAATCGGGACATCTTGAGGCCGATTGGAAGTAATACTATGACAAATTTAATCCCTGTAAATTGGGCGCTAACTGCTGGCCAAAATGAACATTGCAGGAAGAGTTCTATTAATGCGGATAATGGCAAGGGTGTTAAACATTGACAGAAAATGGAATAATGTTTTGGCGATATGTATTGTCGTATTGTAGTACAGCACTGCTTCAAAGGGATTTGAAATTTATCACTGTCAACGGCTTTGAATGAGTTAATGGATAGCACTGTTTTTTTTAATAAGTAGATCACTGTATTCCTTTAAAATATTTATAAGGAATTAAATATATGTAAAGCATCTTGCTCAAACTGGTTGCAGCCATCGTGTAAAAGCTAATGTGTACAAAAGTCACTTTATTTGGTACACATGTTCAGTGCAACAAAAGTGTAATCAGAAGTTACGCGTATTTAAAAAGGTCATGAAACATGAATAAAGTTAGGAAAAAGTTTGAAGAACAGTATCTTAACAACTATTGTGTTACTCTGGCTCTACTAGTATCTTAATTTCTTCCACGTCAAGATCGACGACTATTTACGAAAAATAGTCAAAAAGTATTGTGAGGTTAGAAGCAGAATTTGCTCCCATAATAATAATAATTAACGTTAAAATAAAAAAAACTACTAAGAGTTAAATTATCAGCGCTGACAACCTCACGTTTGCAAAGTGTACCAATAAAGTCACCGTGTGGGTATAAATAACAGTCTCACCAGGATAAAAGCTACACCAAAGGATGGATGGAAACTAAGCAATAAATGAATAACTTAGGGTCAGATGGGGGGTTATACTTTGGCTACTTACAAACAGAAAACATGGAAGAAAAACCAAGCGTGTTAGCGTCCTGAGGGCCGCCTTAAAAATGAAAATAAAGCAAGGGATGAGAAAAGAACAGAAAGATGTTAATGAAAAAAAGATAGAAACTCAAAGCAAATCCGAGTGGATATAAAAACAAGGTCAAACATGATATTAGATGTAAAACTGTACTAGTATATAAAGTAAGTGCCATTAGTTCAGAAGTGTTAGTTCTCAACTAATCGAGGTTTCATTATCTTTGGATTCAAAATGCTCTTTTGGACCCTCGCAATCCACACCATGCTACGAGCCGAGGGAACCTAGCGTCACGTAACATTTGGAGGAAAGCTGGCGAAGAGTGACGTGGTTGCTAAAGGAGTGAGTCGCGGCCTTGGTGGTCATCAAAGAGGGAAGGGGAGGCAAGAAGGAAGACTTTTTGGGTGGAGGGTGAAGGATGAAAACTGGAGAAGAAGGGCAGGAGAGTGGAGAGGACAGCGTGGACAGGCTGGAGGGGGAAGTGGGGGATACTGGTTCCGAACCAGTATGAGAGGAGGAGGAACCTGAGGCTAAAATAGAAACAGTAAACCAAATAAACCAAATGGAATCAAATCTGAAAAGGAAGGAACTGAAAATAATTGTCAATCCAAAAACTGAAAATAAAGAACATAAGAATGGCATGAATAGACTTAAACTGTTGATAATACCCTAATTAATGGACAAATATAGAATGTTCATTATTAACTGTGTTTATTATTCTTGCAATGATATATATTTTTTGATCCTACTCCTCTTGCTGTCTAATAAGTAAAAATTTCAGACACTGTCTTTCAGCCGCTTTTACAGATGCTCAATAGGGTTTCATTTTGGGACTGTGTTTAGGACATTAACCTGTTGCAAGACAGGCATCACCTTTCTCTCTAGAAGAGGGGTGTCAAACTCAAGTTTGGTTGGCAGGCCACATTAATGCCAACTCTTATGTTGGACACTTTATTTTTGGCCCAGAAAGTTAACTTACTAGACATCCTATCAATTTTGACTGGGAGGGGTGAATAAACATTTCTTTTAAGGTGCCTTATTAACTCATTGGCTGCCACTTGAAGGGCCGTTTTGACGGCAGGGGGCAAATTAACGAATGTGATTGCGGATAGGAAATTGAGCAAAGTGTAGGAGTGCACGCACTTGACAAAACAACTGTGATTTTGCGCTGCCCTTGTCGAAAAAAATTAAAGCATTTCATTCTGGACGTACAGTATGACACCACTGCTCTAGAATATTTTGATAGTCATCCTATGCGAGATGCAGTAAAATTCTAGAAAGTAATAGTGTCCTCAATGGGTGCAATTTTTTTTGTTTACTACGTTTTTAAACCTTGATCCAGTGTTGAATTGGAACAGTCTCGAGAAGGCACCCTTCAAATATGTAACAAAAATTTAGCCGATGTCTGACTAAAGTTCAAATTTAGTATTAATGGGCAGAAACAGATGTCAAAAGATAAAATCAAAAAGGCAAATAAACAGGCTTAAAAAATGTATTATTGCAATGGAGTACGTTGAAGCAAGGGTATTAATTATCAAATATTGGCTTGGATGTGCCGGTTACTTAATGACACATACACACCAACATAAAAAGACACTTGATTCACCAATATGTGATCAATGAACTCCTTTGCTCCCATTGGTGGAGACAGACATCCAATCCGTTTGATAATGTGAGGGCTGCCTACCAGTATCTGGGTCACTGAAATCCGGCAAGGTCATGGCGTTGAGCTGCCGTCGGTCCGCCACGGCTCTATCCAACAAACTGCTCCCACGCCCTGAATCACTACCGTAAGAAAAATTGCATTTTAGTCAGTACAAATACACAACGAAAACCGATGACGGCGCGACTGTATGTATACCTTGGATTTGTAAGGTTGTAAAAACTCTTCCAAATCTGCAGCATATGTTTGCAGGTGAGCAAAGCTTCTTCGGATCCTCTACACATGCTCTCTAACTTCACCTTTGTATAGAGCAAGCTACAGGGTGGATAGCGCAGTTGTAAACATGACGGATTGTAAAAGAGCTGCTCTTATTATCTTTGAGTGCCTCACTTGAAGTTCTCTGGATACTCAGAGAGGGCCATTTCTATAATATTAAGACCATCCTGGTAGTGTTTCTGAGCTGAGAGCAGCAAGGCCAGCAGGTGAAGTGAGTGAACATCGTCCCCTTGAAGCTGCAAAGCCTGTCGAACATAGCCTAGTGCCTCTGGAATCTACACACACACACACAGTTGACATTTAGGTGGGACTACAACTACTATATGCAGTATTTTTTCTCATCCTTGACTTTATAACTCATATTCTTATGTTACCATTCAATAGTTTGTTGTGACGGTTACCTGTCTGGATACAGCAAGCTGTAGTGCAAGATAAAAGGCGGCTAGATGATCTGTTGGAGACAAACTCTGAGATCTGTCAAGAAAAAAAGTTTGTGTGTTTAAAATGTCATTTCAATGATTCTAAAACTGATTTTTTTGAAAAGCCAATATGTTAGGCTTGCTCAAATTCTGAGCATTGGTGGGAAAAGTCACTTCTTCCTAGCGGGGGTGATTTTAATATAAAGTTTGTAAGTCTAGAAAAAAAAATATTTACAGTAATCCCTTGAATATCGTGGATAATGTAGACCAGACATGGCCGCGATAATCGAAAAACCGCAAAGTACGATCACCCCTGCCATACTACTAGGTCAAACTTTGTGATTAGTCTTGACATACTTAATCGCTCAAATATAGCAAGGATGCAAATTAACTCTTGTATTGTTTGGCAGATTGCAAACAGTCTGTCAAAATGACTTGTTTTTATTCATTTTACAGAACAACTGCAGTAAGCTGTTTGTCAAAACACACAAAATTGCACATATCCATTTCCTGGTTTTCGAAATTCCCGCTAGCTACACAAATATATACAATGGAACAACCCAATGACACACATGAAAATTGGCATTCCTTCCAATGCATATGCGGTACACAAAGGCCGTAGGAAAAATTATAAACAAGTAATTATATTAACATTAAATATTTATGCATCATTAGGTGGGGCTAGCGGACAGACTGCTAGATTTGGTTATTCATTTTTCCGTCTGTGTGCGCGTGTTCACTTTTTGCCTCGTGTGTCCCTCCTGGCTTCCCCTTTCTTATCGTTGACCAGCTGCTTTTGATTGTTTTGTCATTGTCGGATCGCCTTCTGTTTCCACGTTTCCATGCTCCATGTTTCCACATTCCTCACTTCCCTGTATTTCCCACATCAGGTTTGATTTTGTTATTTTCTAACCGCCCTGCCTGAGGAATTAAAGTTTTGTTTGAGCACTCCATCCTCATCCATTGCCTGATTGCCTGCATTTGGGTTCACTCTACGTTTCCACGCTCAACGTTGCTCGCCAAAGACGTGACACAGGCAAGCCACGCAGTTGCTTGGAGGCTGCCAAAATGTACTAAAGAGAGACGACATATAAATAATATGCCAAATTATTTTTTTTATTGAAGAGTCCTTATGCATTTGCTTGATAATGTTTTGTTGTTGTGTACGCTGGTGTGGTCCCCAGGATTTTCTAGCTCGGAGCTTCAACAGGCCCTAGCAATACTACTGAGTAATATTAAATATATTAATATTGACATCATATATTTATAAAAATGTAATTTCCCAGTAGTTTCTTTGTATCGCCGATTCTTTAAAACAGTTGAAAGAACAAACTAAAAATTGTCCGAAGAATTAGGGTTGGACGATATAAAAAATAAATCAGGATCTTTTTGGGCCGGATCATACGAGCCTTATTTCTTTTTTGTAGTTGCTCTTCACATGGCAGTCAAATTTGCTCACTAACAGCATAAACTAGTTGGGCTGGAAAACTGTTGGGGTTATTCTGGGATATTATTATATATGTGCATATTGTGCATTGCAATATGTGCATATTACTATATCATTCTTACGAAGCAGACGAAAGCTCGATATAACAAGGTCACTCCCCCCACAGCTGGCTTCGGGGACATTTAATTGTTTTCAGGACTATTGACCTGACAGGTCACCAAGTTCCGGGCCGAGGACTGTTGACCTGAGTCCGCAATGAAGATCTGTGAAGGACTCTTAAATTGCTTTGACTTGGAGTCCGGCAGATGGCGATAATCGAATCAACTTCCGAAAATACTCGCATATTGTTTAAAAATACTGTCGCTCGGTTCACCTTGTATGAAAATTATTATGCTTACTTGTGCAAATTCTTACGCAGGTGTTTTTGGTTTCCGACCTGTTATGCAATTGTTGTGGCAGTTGTTTTTGACCTTAATTGTGTTATTCAGTTAGCTTATGCAATTGTTTGAATCAGATTACCTTAAGTGTTTTGATTATGCGCGACTAAATAGACAGAGGAGGATGCCGTTTCTTCAGAATGTCACGGTGGCGAGGACGAGCCAGGACGATTCTCACTTGAAAGTTATCGCTGGAATGTCAACGATGTCTCTCCTTTTATTAAAGTATACCTATTAATAAACCTATCAAAAACCTTAGAAGTTAACATAGGTGGAAAGGAGAAAGCAAAATAAAAAAAGAGACACCAAACCTCTGGAAGGCTCCTAAAGCTTTCCTCTGATAGTCTTCTTGTGTGCTTCGCAATGACGCTATAGAGACAGGGACAAACAGGAGGGGGGTAGTCAGGTGTATTATTCAATAAACCAATGTTTCAGACTTGTGGGATACATGAGCACACACACACAAACATACCATCTGTGGCTTTGAGGCTGTAAACAAGTCCAATCGCCAAGTAGCCTTTTGGTCGAAACTCAGCTGCTTTCTCTCCCATGTCAATCACCATTTTGGCAAAGCACTCCCCCTCATCCAACTACGGGTGAGTAGACATTCATTTAATAAGAAAACAATTTGTATAATTTCTAACTAGATACTTGGATGCTGCATCAGATTCGTTGCTACCCAGTGCAGGGGTCCGATACACAGTTTGACGGCCAACAGCGGGATGGTGGGGTCATCTGGCTTGAGACGGATGCACTCCTTCAGAACTTTTACTGCACGAGCTGATTTCCCGGCAGCCATTAAAGAGAGTGCAAGCTGGTACCACAAGTGGAACTCTTCAAACGCAAACTTCATGGCTCGTTCCAAACACTGAAGAAGAAAATAAAAGGGGACATTTAACTCATTGGCTACCAATGATGGCGAATTTCAACTGGGAATGTTAGCAGTGATCACTCAATGAATTCATTGGTGCAGTTGGAAATACAGTGGTTTATTGGTTTTTATTTATTTTATTTTTTAATTTAACCCAAATATGACATGAAGTATAGTTCTCAACCATGAAAAATAAGCCTAAAATGCAAAGGTGAAATGAAGTGCCTCAAACTCACTGTCACGGGCCAGGATGTAATAATGGCTGCCTTTGCAGAGCTATTTTGTCTGCCAGAACTGCCATGTTGAATTGCCAAATACTTGAACAGTTGAAGAATGGTTTAGAGATATTATTTTCCCCCCCAAAACAGCAAAATCCTCTTTAAAAAATATTTTTTTAGATAATTCACTTAGAGAAATTCCACCCGCATTAAGTTTATTTTGATATCAATCCAGTACCAGTATTTTAATATTTGACCTCGTAGCTCCCTAATGATGAAAATGGCACTTTTGCTGGTTAAAATTTCATCTGTTTTAAAAATGCTTTAATTTTCCCATTTAAAATGTAACTTAATATGATTTTGTCCTTCAAGCCACCATACGAGTTCCACAATTTGACCGTAGTTGATCATTTTTTGGTGCTTCTAGTCATGTGGTTTATCGTTTTTGATGGTTGTTTGTCGCTCAGAATTTAGAGTGGCGCACAGTGATTTCAAATAACTATAACATAAAAGCATTTATCTGCTCATCTTGAAATGTATACGAGGTCACAAGTGACCACTTACTTACGGGTTCGAATAAAACAATGAAAGCATGTGAACCTGCCAAAAGTTAGATTTGTAATTAACTTGGAAAATTAAAAAGTGGAAAAAAGCAGTAACACTCCTTTTTAATGTTTAATTTTAAAGGATAATATGTAGTTGCATCTCATCTCATTTTCTGAACCGCTTTATCCTCATTATGGTCTCGTGGGGTGCTGGAGCCAATCCCAGCTGAAGGATAATAGTAAATATCTCATCATTCCTGGTCTTTCTTTACATTTTCTGATTTTAAAAAAGGTGAGAAAAAATGAAAAGAAAAGCTGGCAACTACTGCCCGTAGTGAGATGGGATAAGCTCCAGCACCCCCTGACCCTTGGGAATATATAAGTAGCATTAAAAATGAATAAATATTTACTTCTTTATCCCACCTACTTAGACACAGAGTGGAAATCTGTCTTAATAAGCTAAAGAGTTGTAATGTGGGACATGCTCATAGTTCGGACAGGAGAATGATAGGGCATATATATGCAAGCAACGCCAGGAATGTGAGGTAGGGAACCCAGTATTAGGACAAATCACCTAGGACCAATGTTCCCTCTAATTTTTTGTTTGTCTGGGCAGAAAGACAACCTCCCTGAGCACACGGAGTACCGGTGTGAGCAACATCATCATTGCTCGCTATGGGCACACAGCAGTATCACACCTGCCATAAGCAGGTGTATGTCTACTACACATAACTGATTTAGTAATAATAAAATGTAATGATTAATATCTATGAATGGGCGGCCCGGCGGATGAGTGCTTCGCGCGTAGGCCTCACAGCTTAAAAAAAAAAAAATGGGATTTTATTTTGTGCGCTCCATATGATTTGCTGTGCGCAAAGAAGACGAGTAGTGTGCAATTGCGCACGCGCGCAGCTTAGAGGGAACATTGCCTATGACCATGAATGAGTCAACAGTCTACGTTTTGCTATATGATTGCTACTCCTTGCACCAACAATTTTATCCACCTGACTGTGCCTGGTTGCGCCTAGTCATGCGTGTGAACCCATGCTGGCATGTGTTAGCCATGCAGAAAATGGGTGAAAACTGTAATTATTTTCTGATGGTGGCAGTAAGTCCTCACTTTTTTTTACTGAGAACTACAGACACTGCATTCAAAGTGTATGTTTTAAAGGTGATTTACTTAAGCAGGCCATATAAAATGATGATTTTGCAGCGGGATCTGTTCCCCGACACCTTTGATGTAGCCAGTCGCCCACCACATTACTTGCCTCTGACAGCATCTCATATTGCCCTCTTCTGCCCAAAGCTATAGTAAGCAGGTCGTAAACCACGGATGCCGATTGTAGACTGATGATTCGATCATTGTTATGTTCCGGAATCCTACTTAGGACAGCGTCACGGTTGGCCTAAGTTGAACACACGCAACAGAAAGAAGAGATAGAATGTATTACTGCGGAGAGACTTATTTCATTTGCCCACATCTTACCATGGACTCACTGATGAGGAGCAGCAATAAAGCTTCTTCCGTATTCTCCTGAGGGCAAAAAATACTAACGGAAAACAATACAAAAAGAGATTCCAAAAGGTGGGATTTCAGAAAGATTTCAAAACACTGCATATTGGAAAATCGTCTTCAAATTAGTGTTGCACCGATACAATTTTTTGGCTCCCAGAACCGATTTCAACACCTTCCCATTTGTTTGTCATTTTGAAAAAGATTATTTTTTAAATGATAAATTACTACACACAGTGGTACCTCGACATATGAGTGCCCAGACATACAAGTAATTTGAGATACGAGTAAAATACAGCCAACCTGGGAGAAGAAAGGTTTAAAAATGTAAAACAAAATTAGAATTAAGTTTAGTGTAAGGTTAGATGAAACTTATTTTTGAGTGTGTCTGCATCGTAATCCAAATTCATTTAAATTTGTTTATGTTATGTTACGAACACGTTGCCGTGCAAAAAGTCCCCCCCTCAGTCACTCTCTCTCCCTTCCGCGAAATCTGCCTAATTTTAGTACTATTAAACACATTTTATACTATTAAACCACTAGTTATTTGTTACTTTGTTAATAGATGGCGAATTATAACAAATAAAAATGTTTTTCCAATCTAATACCCTGTTTTTGGTGTTTTTTTTCCAGAGGGTTGGAAGAAATTAATTTGTTTATAGTTCATTTCTATGGGACACGTTCGTTGTGAGTTACGAGGAAAATCGACATACTAGCTCAGTCCCGGAACGCATTAAGCTCATATTTCGAGGTACCACTGTACTTGAATGTATAGTAATTGCTATCACGGCTTGGTCAGACACTGCTTAACTCATTGTCATTCATTGACGACTATGGACGTCCAATCCATGTCATGTGAAAAGGATTGGCAGCAAATGGACCGACTCCCATTTACCGCCTCTCCCACTTCAAATGGTTTGGATGTCCACTAGTCATTAACTCATTGCAATTCACAGCAGAGCTGGTGGACAGCTTGGCTAGGGCGCCTAGCGGGGGGAAATAAACCTGGAAAAGTACGTATATTTCACAACATCGATACGTTATTTCTTAAACAGTTTTAGCGCCATATCGGTATCTGAACTAGTATCACTGCAACACTAGTTTAAAGCAATGTCATTTTAGCTTACTTTTCCCCGGAGTATACGCGTGGGCGTCGGCTTAAGCTGGACTTCTTGCTTTGGATGTGTCCTTGTCGCGAGTGATCGTCCAGCGGTGACACAGTAGGCGGGTCTTCTACAGGAGACCAGTAACTTTGTTCACACATTCCTCGGAGCAAAATCTCTGCAAGCTGTCTCGCTATTGTCTAAGAAGACACACAAAAATACACTTAAAATCTCCAGCACCAAAAAAGTAATTGGTTTATACAGTTTTTCTAATAGTATACTCAAACTGCATGCTTTAGAAGAAGAAGAAAGAAAGAAAGAAAGGAGGATGGATATTGTGTACAGTTAAAAAGGATTTTTGGTAAGGAAAATATGGCTATATTCCTAAATAATATTTCAATTGTGGGCCCAGTTCTGATATCTGAAAACCTCCAGTGTTTGTATTTAAGCTCCAGTGTTTGTATCACTAAATGCTGCTAGGAAGTGGATTTTACCCCATTTTAGTGCAATTTTTGCTGATTCGCCATTGACGTCCATCGCTGTCTTTTCCCGGGAAAATCACCCCTCACCCGGTTGTAATGTCTGAAAAGCTCCAGTATTTGTATTTAATCATTAAATGCTGCTAGGAAGTGGATTTTACCCAATTTTTGTGCATTGATTTATTGATTATTTTTTATGTCTCGCAGCTGTAGCTGCAGTAGAGGTTTTATAGCCATAAAATAGTTTTTGAGGGTTGGATTGATTCGTTGAAGGTGCTAGGAGAAAATGCATGGACCGCCACGGATTTCTTACCATGCGCAGGTTCTGCGTTGTCCGGGTCTCAACAGCTCGAAGAATTTCCCGAAATCTCCCGACACCTTGAGTCAGGTTTCTATGCATTGAAAAGAAATGGATGACAAAATGTCAGAAATTGAAAACCATTCAACAAAAATGGCATATTTCCATGTGCATGTGCATGAATGAGTAAGTAAATATGACAAGAGCATACATTTTTGCAAGTTTTACAGATGCTACATTCACTCATTCTCCTTGTTTGTAGACCTGATTTTTCTTTTTTTCCCAAATATTGTCATAATGTAAAGTTCCCAACTTTGAGTCCAGGTCAAAGCCATGGATTGACATTTCTTTAAAAGATGTATGTTAGTGTGTTATTTTAATTTCTTCAGTTCTCTTAGTGTTTTTGTTGTCTGTGACCCTGAAAAGATATGTTTTGGTAGTAAGCCATGTTAATTTGAGGTTGTGGTCTAATTTGTTATGTATTGCACCCGCATATTTTTTGGAAGATTTGATTATTATTATTATAATTTGAACGCTCTAAATTGCCCCTAGGTGCGAGTGTGAGCATGAATGGTTGTCTGTATTGTCTATATTGTGAGGATAAGCAGTTTGGAAAATGAATGAATATTATCATTTGTTAAAAAACAAACGGGCAAAAAAAGTTTGTGTTGGCATCTGCCATTATTTGTTTGTGGACGTATAGTGACAGATGCTGTGTTACCCATTTTTAAAATGGATGACATGGGCTCTCTGTAGGCCTGTCTCAAGAAAGTAACCCAGTTCCTGGTCCTGGGAAGCTGAAACCGGTTTTGGGCTGCGATTCTGAATTCCAGCTGACAATGCCTGAAAAAGCAAGAAGAATTGTGTGAAATTACCAATCAAATAGTCCCGAGAGCTGAAAATAAGTTTCCAAAAATGCAAGCCTATGACTCTGAAGAAAAAGTTCAAAGAGGGCAAAAAACGTTCAATAACAGATCCTTCCTCCCATCAGCTGTCAGGCTCTTTAATAAAAGAAATGGCTGAATGTTAACACCAACCGTATGTATACATGTACATGTATGTATATGTATATTTATATGTATGTGTGTGTGTGCGTGTATGTGTATGTGTATGTGTATGTGTATGTGTATGTGTATGTGTATGTGTATGTGTATGTGTATGTGTATGTGTATGTGTATGTGTATGTGTATGTGTATGTATGTATATGTATACAGATATGTATATGGATACGTATACGGATATGTATATGTATTTCAGCAACACGCTTATATATATACTACACACATACATATATATATATATGTGTGTATATATATATATGTGTGTATATATGTGTGTATATATATGTGTGTGTATATATATATCTATATACATATACATATATACATATACACACATATATATACACATATATATACACACATATATATATATATATAAAATTATTTATTACCGATTTGTTTATGTCTAAAATGTCTTTTCCTGTGTCTGTATTCTCACCCTCTTGCTACTGTGACAATGAAATTTCCCAAATACGGGATGAATAAAGTTATCTACCCTGATCTAAACTAATCTAACATAAACAGACCTTTTCAGCCTCCTGTAGGTACAGCAAAGCAATGTCTCCAGACTTTTCATAGCAGGTAATGATTTCTTGCTCTCGTTCAGTTGTGTTCTGATCGTTCGAGGGAGAACTGCTGTTCTTATTAGACAGCAGTGGAGAAGCCACTGGGACTTTCTCTAAACACAAGCCTGCAGGACACACGGGTGACTCAGTGTAACAGAAAAACAGGAGGGACAGTACAAATTATTGGGTACATATCCTAAAGCAGCTTATGGTGATAAATTCCTTGTGTTTTTACAGAATTGGCCAATAACGATCATTCAGTTGGGGCCATCTTTATTGCTTTTCACAGCTGTTTTAGGCCACAGCAAGTCAAACAATGCAAGTGTGTACCTTTAGTGGCATAGGCTTCTGCTATCATAGACAGCCTATACACTGGAGCTCCAACCAGTTGCATGTCATCCAAATTCACCTTGTTATAGTGACCTGGAAACAATCAAACATCCCTTTTTAGAAATATTATCACACGCGACATTTTAATAGGAAGAAAAAGAAAGATAGTGTTTGCACCGATATCAATACTTGTATTGGTAAATGTTTTTGTCTCGTGCTAAGATAAATCCTCCAACAAATCAGTTAACTACTAGTACATGTCCAATCCATTTGACGTGGGAAAGTGGCAGCGACTGAACACTCATTCATTCGCTACCATCTGTCCCACTTCGAATGGACTACACATCTAGCGCTGTCAATGGTAGAAAATGAGTGTCAGACCAAGTCACCAAAGCAGTTACTTTCCAGTCAAGTGCTTATGCAGTAATTTACTAATAAAGAAGAAAATCTCTTTTTTGTTCAAAATTTCAATGAGTTTATCACTGGTAGTCTTAACATTTGTTCATTCTCCCAATAGATTGGGCGTCTAGCGCTGCCAATGGAAGACAATGAGTTCAGCAATGCCTGATCGGAAAAAAATGACTTGAGTCACGAGTACGCAGTAATTTTCAATTAAAAGACAAGAAGTATCTTCTTTTAAAATTTGCCGTCAAGTCTCTCTCCTATCCTATCTCTCGCTCTCTCTCGTCCACGCACTGCACGCTACCATCTGTACTGAATAATGTCACATTTTAGTATTGAAGATCATAACGTCTAGATAGGTATTTGTATTGGCGCAACACGTCAAAAGACATTGTGAGTATTCAAATTGAAAGAAAACGGCATGTTACCTAAAGCCTCTGTGTATTCTGCCTCAACATAACTCAGTTTAGCCACGAGGAGACTGGCTTCCTGGAGGTAATCAGCCTAGAAAACAGTCAGAAACATCAGCAAAGGATCTTTAAAAACTGAAAAAAGGTTTACAGTGAATGCCATCTGGCCAATGATGGTCACCTTGAGGTTTCCTCTGTCCAGGGCAGCAGTGAGGTGCTTCCTGACCTCCACTAATTTTGGTCGCGGACCCCTCGGACTGGCGCCCTGTTTGATTGGATTCTCCTTCAGGTATGTCAGAAGCTTGCTTTCCCCCAACAAAAGCTCTCCGAGATCATCTGTATAATCATAAAACAAATTGTTATATAATGAGCTCTTCCTTATTTTGCAGGTGATCCCACTTCTTAAACAGTGTTGTTTTTTGGCAGCCCTTTTTTATTTTTGTCTTAATCTTTTGGATGAAAATACTTACTTGATTTAGTCCTATTTTAGTCATTTCAAAATGTCTAGTTTTTCGCAATGAATAGTCAAAAGATTTTCATCTAGTCTGTCTAAAAATGTAAATTAAAGGACCGGATTGCCCAGATCTGCACTTGAGTATAAATAGCATTTTTGGGAAGGCATTTTTTTATTTTTTCGGAAACCAAAAACGAACATGCGTTGAAGTAATGATAGTAAAATGGAGAACAAAAGGCTAAATAGGCATTTGTTAACATGACAGTTTTTCAGATAACTATAGCCTTAAAAAAACCAACAGGCTGTGGTCAGATAGGAAAAAGTATATACAAGTCGCAATTGAGTAACAGTCGCAGGCCCAACCAAATTAGGAAAAAAGTGTGACTTATACTCCGGAAAATACGGGAAATTTCAGCGTGTCGAAGTTTCAGGTGTCACTTGAGATTATTGGTTTTGTGGCCACCAGGTTTATGGTCGCCAACAAGGCCAACACACTTCGTTCTTATTTCAGTCTGATTAAATTGTTAATAGATTAAAATTAAAATATATGAATGTAGCATATATTCTTATACATTTCCTGTTATTATTTTACACTGATCGCCTTGGTGTGCACTGTCTCGGGGAAGGAAGGGGTGGATACAATAAATTTGTAGGATGATTATTGTACACATACAATAAGCAAATGTCATATATTGTGAACATATATGACACATCACAGAAACATTCAAATGTTGACCTCCTCAGGCGAAAACTGGCAATCATCTCATTGTTACAGTCATCCAAGACACGATTTAAGTCGATGTTGTCGTCATGAAAAAAATGTTCGTCAATGAAAATATTTTTCTTATCGTCATCATTAACGAAAACAATGCTATTCTCAACCATTTGGCGGTGTTATTCACTGTAGTAGCACCATGCACGGACCGAGATTACCCGAGATGTGCATGACAGCACCCACTGTGCTTGTAAACATACCAAGCAGAATTATGACAAGTAATCCTTTTGCTGATCCAAATCGGTGACCAGAGCTTGTCGTTATAGTGAGGAAAATGCATTCAAAGAGTTTTTTTTTCAAAGAAAGTCATCACTCTCATTATTTCAGAATAGACATCACTTTTACATGAGGATCCAAATGCAGTTTCTACATGTGTAAAAGAAATGACTTCACATGACACAAGGGTTGTGAAAGAAACATGTTGCTACCAAAATTTTAGACAAGAGCAGTGTGTATTTTAACTCAATGGGAGGGAACAAATTAACAATTTAAAAAGATCAGTTTTTCCCCAAAAAATGACATCTTGGTTAGAAAATTTTACACTTCACCCAAATTTTGCACTAGAATTTTCCACTACAATAACTCATGAGTTTGTCTACCACTGTCAATTCCACTCACACCATATGCACATTCAAATCCAGTCATCCCAGTTCAAATGAATTGGACATTTCTGCAACTGTGACAAAATATTTAGGTCAGTTTTATATTTAGAAATAACATGTTTTTCTGTGGACGGCCCGGTGCCCTAGTGGGTAGTGCATCGGCATCACAGTTCTTGGAAGAGTGAATGGTTTTCCGTCTCCTTGTGCTTTGCGATTGGCTGGCCATCTATTCAGGATATCCCACACCTGGTGTTCATAATTACCTGGGAAAAATTCCAGCATCCCCCACGACCTTGTGATGATAAGTGGTTTGGAAAATGAGTGAATGAATGAATGAATGAATGTGCTTCACTTTGATTCTGGTCTTGGAAGTTGATTTCCGGACCCTTGACTCAATAATTCTTGCATCGCTATGTTGTGAGTTAATCGTTATCGTAAGCCTCGTGTCGCAAATTGTATCGTATCGTGAGGTATCCCGTCATTAACAATTCAAGTAAATGCGCCGAGGTGACCATAACCGTTCATTACACTTAACTTCACATTGTGAAGATGTGTTATGTACAGTTTAAACATGGAGCGAATAGTAGAGTAGTGAAATAACCTTCTGATTATCCAGGAAGTACACAGGATTCCGATAGCTGGGAACGGAGGCCTCTTGTATGTAAAAAAATACATCTTACCGTTGGATATCAATTTAGCAGAGAGTTGCCGAACCAACTCCGGTATTTTATCCCATTGTGCCTCTGAACGGCACCGCTCAATCTCCGTCTCCAGTCGTGAGCCAGACTTCTTCGCCGTCATTTTGACGAGCGCCTTCGGCTTGCACCAAAAAACGCTACAGTCTCGCTCTTGACGTACAGCAGACGAGCTTCCGGTTCTGGCTTTCAAATTAAACGACACTTTCTTATTTGGCTGCAGTTGTCATGTGATGAGTAAACTACCAAAAATAATATCACAATAATTGTCCCTCACTTGCTCATAGCATAGCATGGGTCGTGACATCTTCAGTTAATCAATATAGGCTGATTTCTTAAAAATAAAAAAGAATATATTGTTTGGAAAATCACAGACAATAACACTATGTATTCCTCCAAAATACGTGTCCAAATTAAAAAAAAAAACTCGATGGTATTTATTTATTATGAGTAAAATTCAGACGCCGAAGAAGGGCGTGACAGGAAGTTTTTAACGAGTGACATAAAATATTTAGTCATCTTATCGTAACTGTACGTAAATAGTGCCGGCCATATTGGATGTGTAAAAGGTGGCGGCTCGGTGAGGATGTTGTGTGAGAATAGAGACGATTATATTTATATATGAAATAGTAATGATCACTCGTTTCTTTTCTCAGCACATTAGTTCATAGAAACGATTTGAAAAGGCATGGTTGCAACCTGATCTGGATAGTTGTGCCACAACAAATATGGCAGCCACATTAACGTACTGGGTCATGGCCTGACTTGGGTTTCTATTTAGGATTTGTGTCTGGGTTCTTTAGAACGCATTAACAACATCCCCAAGTGTGCTTCGGGAAATGGCTGACTTGCCACTATATCTAACTAATGTGAATGTTTCTTTGGGAAGAACTATGGAAGTTGATAAGGTGAGTTCACGTCAAACCACGTTTTATGTTGTGGTTACGTGAGCGTAGCATTTCTACCGTGTTGCTCTTGTTGAACCGTTTGAAGTCACACGAATAATGTTTATTGTTCGTTTAAATTCCAATTTGAGACGATTTCCCCTAAGTACAGTCAGGGTTTTTTTTTCCACTTTAGTTTGTTTTGTCTTTGTTGCCCAGCTAAAGTGATTGTGCATTATTTGATTGAAACAGTTTAAATGTTTGAGTGTGGACATCAAACGCCGTCAATGGCACGGAAAGATGAGCAATCGAGGCCTCCAGGTTTAAAATTAGATTGGCAGGTAATGCGTTTATTTTGTTAATTTTAGGGTTCCTACGGGTCACTTCCTGTTAAATTGTGGGGGTGTGGGGTGTTTAATGAGGATTATTTTGACAAAAATAATAACCACCAATGGAGAAACTTAAGAGTTTGTTAAAAAAAATAATTGATGTGTAAATTTTGGTACATTTTGGGACTTTGGGGTAATTTCCTGTTAATTTTTGTGCAATTTGACGATTTTGTGGAAAATAATGACCAATGGAGAAACACTGAAAGAGTTAATAAAAGCATTACATTTCCTAAATTAATTTTTTGATGTAGTATGAAAAATGATATTGAGTATTTTTGGGTTATTGATAGTTTAAAAGTACTGTTTTTTTTACACCGAGTTTTGAATTTTTGGACGATCTCCCGATACAGGGTATCGATCTGGTACCTAGGAAATGCATTAATGAGAATATAAACAACCAGATGTAAAATATTTCCTACTTCAGACATATAACCAAACATATAATTCTTGGAATATGCTATATTACCGTTAGCCACTTGCAACAGCTAGCGTAACATACTCCTACATCCAATATTTTGATGTTGTGTAGGACATTTTTTTCTTTTGACAATATTATTGTACTATATCTTAATGAATTAGTTTCTTTGTAGTCCTTAAAAATAATAATGACTTAAATAAATTAATTCTTTTTCCATCCCATTCTGAATTGCTGAAAATGATGAAATGCCTGATTTCTGCATTCACTGATGAAACCAACAATTGAAGGTGGAAATTATTTTTAAAAATATATTCCTCAGGTTAGCAAAGTCTTGACAATACGTATTTTCTATTTTGCTACTCATTTGCTACATAAAAGTGACTGGTCACAGAAAACACAAAATTAAATATGAATATATACATAGTTGTATATCCTAAAGAGTACAATTCAAAAATTTACTGTATATGCCTTTTCAGAGTGTAGGAGAGGGGGCAGCCATGGAGAGAGTGGAGATGGAAACCCCGGAGGATCGGAAGACAAAGGCCAAGCTTCCCCGCAGGACCATCTACTTTGCTAGTGGGGAAACAATGGAGGAGTTCAGTACTGATGAAGAGGAAGAGGATATTGTGGAGAAAAAGACAGTTACTGTGGATTCTGTAAGCGAAAAGAGAAATGACCATTTCTTAATATCACAATTTAGTGATGAGCCTGGTGCATGTGGTTCTAAGATTTTTTCCCCCTTCCATTTGTGTTCTAGTCTCAACTGACTTGGGGACCTTACTTTTGGTTCCATATGTGGAGAATGGCCACCTCAACTGTATCAGGTAATACGTTTTACTCATTAGCTGCTGTTGGCAGAACTAGACTTTCTTTATACAGTGGTACCTCGACATACGATCTTAATCCGTTCCGGGACTGAGATCGTATGTCGAGCTTTTCGTAACTCGAGCGGACGTTTCCCATTGAAATGAACTAAAAACAAATTCATTCGTTCCAACACCAAAAACAGGATATTGGATTGGAAAAAATGTTTTATTTCTTCTAATTCGCCATCTATTAACAAAGTAACACATAACTAGTAGTTTAATAGTAATAAAATGTGTTTAATAGAAGTAAAATTAGACACATTTCGCGGAGTGTAGAGACCGCGACATACACGGGGGGGGGGGACTTTATCCACGGCAACAACGCACTCGTAAACGAACAAACAAATTTAAATTAGCTTGGATTAATATATACAGACACTCAAACATACGTTTAATGTAACTTTACACAAAACTGAACTTCTATTTTTTTTTTTACCTTCGTTCTGGGCGGGTTAGCTGTTTGCCACGCCTCCACCCTCACGTTCACTATCAATGGGCTGTTTGCTGTTGTATTCCCTTCAAAATATTCCGAAAATGATGCACACAAATGTCCTCACAATAGGATAGCGCACGACCACTTGCCAACGAGAAGTAGTCTTGAATGAGCGATCGTGGGAGCTAACAGGCTAAGGAAGAAATAACAGCCTACCCACGTATTGATTGTGGGTAATGAAGTTTTATTCTGAGAAAGGGTGCCATTGCCTATCGGTGTTGTGTGCACGAGTATACTTCATTACCCAGAAAGCCCTCTTTTTGGCCGCGCATGCGCGTTGTGCGTTTCGTGGTCGATGCGTAGGAGAAACAAGTCTGAATAAATCGTTCAGTGCTCGTAGATATCCGTTATACACGAAAGAGATGCGGCAAAAAGAGACAGTGCGCTACAATGATGAACAGCCTATCATGTCATGGCCACCTGGCTTGGTCGCATCTCAAAATTTTGATCGTATCTAGGGCGAATTATTCGATCGAAATTTTCATCGTACCTCGAGCATGTCGTAGGTAGAGCTGATCGTAGGTCGAGGTACCACTGTATTTGGACATTCTCACTTGCAGTCAAAAGTCTAGCACCCTCAATGCCACTGAAACATGAGCATTCACATCTAGTCTTTGTAGTTTAAATCAGGGGTCTCAAACCTCAATAGGTGAGGGTTTTCATTCAAACCAAGCAAAAGGACACTTTTTGCAAGTTGATTGCAGTCAGGTGCTAATTATTTATATAATGTTTACATTGACCAGATTTGTCAAATTCGCAGTTAGAACACTGAAGTTTAAGGAAACATGTCATGTTCCCTAAATTAACATTTGGTGCCCCAAAAATGAAATGAATGAAAAATGTGCCTTTCAGTGTGTGACTACATGGGAGAGAAACTGGCCTCTCTTTTCGGCATTACCTCGCCTAAATACCAATATGCCATCGACGAATACTACCGGATTAAGAAAGAGGTAGGTGAATTTAATACACAAATCAGATCAGATATCATTATTGTCCTAAGCGCAGTTTATAATACTATCCTCCCACAGCAGGAGGAGGAGGAAGAGGAAGAGAACCGTCTGGCTGAGCAGTGGAGGAGCGAGAAGAATAATCCCGTTCCCACTACGATCCAGCAGCCTGAAGCATCTCGAGCTTCCTTTGTAAATGTATCTTTCGACCATGAGCCGGAAGCAACTCTTACCATTGCTGAAAGCAACAAAGCACCTTGTCCCCTCCCCTCCTGACAGCACAAACCAATTATTTTCAACTAGGCTGAATGTTAATATACATATAACCATTAAAAATGTTTTTTTCTTTCCTGCATTTTGTTAAAATATGATTGTAGTACAGGAAAAATATGTTATTGCCTTGAACCGGGACCCTCCTGAGTAGGAAAAAGATATATATGTATGGTTACATATTAGTAAACTGGGTACAGTTAAGTCATCTGTTCCTACAAATTACTTTGGACTGTAAAATATAACCAAATATTAGTAAACCGTGGGTACAGATTAATAAATTTAAATTATTCCCAGTTTACTGTATGATTACAAATAAGTACAATTGACTAATGTGCTCAGATTACTACAACACTGGATACAAATGACTAAACAGTACCCATAATTTCACTAATCTATACCCACAGATTAGTATACTGTTGGAAAAAATGACTAATCTATGGATATAATTTAATCATCTCTATCCTCTGCACTAATGTATAACCACAGTTTAGTAAATTTTGGATACATAATACTAAAATCCGGGTAAAATTGAAAAATCTCTACACAGGTTACTAATTTGTATCCACAGATTAGTAAACTGGAGGTAGAGATTACCTTTTTTTTTCCTACCCAGGCATCCACTTCTGATTTTTCTTGTGTATACCTAAATCGCGTTGGTCTTTGTTTCTTGTTAAAATGAAATTAAAATATTATTTACTTGATACTGTATTAATTTTTTAAAAAGTACTAGATTAAACATTTTTTGAAAAACAATCATTTTCCATGCCATTTATTCACAATGGGGTTGCAGGGGTGCTGGAGCCTATCCCAGCTAACTACAGTTAGTAAATTGGGGTACACCATGAATTGGTTGGCAGCCAATCACGGGGCACAATGAAACAAATGATTCACCATTGTTTTAAATAATTAAAAAGAATAGAAAAACAATATCTACCCTTGCTTTTTCATTTAAAAAAAAAAAACTCATTGAGGTCAATCCTGTTGTCCCGATTCTAAAAATGTAACCTCACAACTGCTGCTGGTTTGAAGTTGATATTCCTTAAACATGATTCCATCCGCAAATCAGCTACCTTCTTTTCAGTTTTACAGCCAACAAAAAGGCATTTCGAGCTTTTCTTTGGACGGGCGGATATTTATTCGCAAATGTTTAAAAAATGAGTACTTTTTATACAGCAAAAAAATGGCATACAGCAGAGCTGCCAACCTTCGTTGACTCCATTTCAGTTATGTTTTCATAAGGAGTGAATGTGATTTGCGCAAAATCGATATAAAATGTAAAAAAAAACAGGACAATTTCAATCAAAATGTTATTATGCTCGGATTATTCACAATGCATTCGTGTTACCAAATTCATCCGGTTTACACTGCAGTTGAATCAAATGCGTAAGTAAGATGGCCATAGTGTAAATTTCATTTACATTGGAAATTTGGCACTTTTCGGAAATGGTTGCTTCTAAAAAAAATTAGGTGACAATTTTTTGGATTCCCGGAGTTTGCGTTGCTTGTAAAGACCCCTTGCCGGAGTAATCTAAACAGTGATGCATAGAACGAGAGTATTCAAAGCATTTTCTAGGAGTGCAAACATGCAACATACTGATCATCTTGATCAGGAGTCATCAATGCTGGATGTGTTGATGCCATCGCCGTCGTTGGCAACAGGCGCTTCTCTGTTCTCGTAAGTCCAGAAGCCATTGAGGTCAATCAGGATGCTGGTGACTATGTCGCCCTGGCAACTGTTTACCAAGTCCTGGAGTGTAATCTTACAGGGGTCTTTAGGTCTCACCATGTCAAAGATTTCATCCTAGACAGACCCTATGCTAAGAAACTTATTGGGCATAAGCACATGTTACGCGTGGGAGAGTTTTACCTTGACATCCTGGAAGGAGACGGGCACCTGACAATGCACTTTCATCTGTTCTTGGATAGCCTAGCAATGAAAACAAAAATATTCAGGATGTGGCATACATGCTTAAATGGGAATGCTAATTCTGGGGCTATTTTACAATACAAAACTCTCCAAATATGAGCGATTGTCACCATTCTGAAAATGAAACGTATCAAAAAAAGTTTTCCAATAGTTGTGGCCCAAAAATATTTTTTGTTGTTGTAGAAAAAGGCCATTCATTTTCAATGGCAACACTTTCAAATTTCATAGCCAATTCACATAAAAACAAAATAGGCATTCATTTGGATACACATTTTGCCAATAATTTACAATTACTCCAAAAACATCCCCATTTCCAATGGAAAAAATGACTATATAAAGAGGAATTAACTTGTAAATGTGCCAAAATCTCCAGGAAATGACAAATAAAAGCCATAAAACAAACAGGAAATGATCCAAATTGTACATAAAGTGACCAAAAATCAACAGAAGGTGACAAGTACCCTAAAATTAACAAGGAAGTGAACCAAAATGAACTCATTGTCCGATAAAATGGGTAAAAAGGATACAATTCAAATCATTTAAACTAATACGACTGGATCTTAATGCTCACGTTTCAGTGCCATTGACGGCACTCAACGTCTATTGGACGTGTAGCGGCGTCAAAGTGATCTAAAAGTAACTCAAATTTAAACCTAAATTTTCTAATCATAAAAAGTGATTTGCTCTTTACCCTGAAGAAATAATTGAGGGAGAAGACATTGAGGTATCCTTGATTGTCCATGTCTAAAAGTTTGAAAAGGTAATGCAGCGCTACTGGCTCCTTTTTGTTTTCCAATGCCAGGACAAAGTCTAAATAAGTCTTGTAATCCTGCAAAAGAAGAAAACAAAACAGCAACTGATACATTAGGAATCAACATTTGTCTGGAATTCACCTTCATTCAATCGAATGAAGCTTGCTAAGAAAAAAGTAATGGAGCTTATATACAATTGAGTAGAATTTGAATCCAATATATAAAGAGTATAGATGACTTAAATGCCCAATGGAATTTTGACTGTGTAATTGGCAAAAAAAGAAAATACACAATAAGATTCACCATTTCGCCATCGTAAGTGAGGCACTCCTGATACACTCGTTCAAGGAAGACTGAAGTGAGGGTGGCTGTGCCGTAGCGTGACAGCTCCTCCTTGCTCAACATACCATTGTGGTCCTTATCCAGGTTGAGATACTGACCTGCCACAAAAATTACACCAGCGCTTAGACATGTCCATACAAAATTCAAACACCACTGGCATTAATAATTGAATTGAATGATTTTATTGTCATTATACAAGTATAATGAGATTTAAAGCCTCACCACAAAGTGCACAATTACGACAACAAACAGACAAATAAATAATCAATACATAACAATAACTAATAAATAATCACTGAATAAGTAATAATTAATAAATAAGTAATAAATAGTCAACAACATAAATAAGTAGGGAAGTGCACAAATAACAACAAACAAACGAACAGATAAATAATAAATAAAGATTGAGTATTAAGGTCACACGCAAAAAGGGAATAAAGACACAATGTTACGACTCTTATCTTGTAATACTGTAAGAAAAAAGTTGTAATATTAATTGCTATATTACATATCTTGAAATAATATGCATGACTGCAGCATGGCTAAAGTTACAAAATTATATATGACGTACTTTACGCAACGCTTCATCACTACTGTTAAAATTAACGATATTGAGAGCCTTTTTAGGTATGTATTTTAGAATCGCTTTTAGAAATAATTAAATCCTTCAACTTTTGGCTCATTTACATCAAATTATAATCAATATGAAGATTTGTACTATTACATTACTTTGTCACAGTCCCCAGTCAAAGTAAAATACTTTATGCGCCTTTATGTTCTTTATTTACTAATAGTCAGGTAACTTAGGTAAACTAGCCGCACTGCATCTCTACTTATTACGTATCTTAAAGTACAAAAAAAACATTAATCTTGTAATGACATGACTTTTTTGTTGATCTGTTACAAGATTAAATTTGTATTACAATACATGACATTATTTTTGTAATGTCATGTTTTCAATCTCTTAATATTATGACTTTCTCACGACCTAATATCCTCAAATGTGGCCGTAATACTCCGCCATACAAAATATCATCAATAGTAGCCATAATAAACATAATAAACATGCAGATCAATTTACCATACACCCTCAGCACTGAAGGTGCTGAGAACCAATTGGACTCCTGACTTTCTTTAGACAACTCCTCATCTCTTAACTGAAAAAAACAAAAGGAATATAGCAGTTATAACCAGGAATAAAAAACAATATTATCATTCTAAGAAAAAGTATTTGCAATTACCTGGATGTCTACTCTTCATAGTCAAAACAAAAGACAGAGTATATAATAGCGTGCAATTTTATTTATTACCCCCTTTGAAAAAAGGGAAAACTTAAATTGCCTTCATGGCTTATTTTCCTTTTTTCAATTAAATAAAAAACGTGCAAATATTCCCTTTATTATTCATCTTCCATTTTCATCTTTTGTTTACATTTTATAATTAAAAAACAAAGAGGGAAGTGATAAAGATCATCTTATTTATCTTAAAATTATAAAATTTGAAACTTTGTCATTTTGTATTCTTATTATTTCATCAAGGACTACTGAAATTTTCGATAGATTATATTTTTGGGAAAAACATGAAGTCCAAGCACATGATTTATTTTCAGAGGACACACAAAATTATGTCATGGGTCAGATTTTAGTTTGAAAACTCTTGTGTTAACAACAACTTAAAAAGGGAGAAAAAAGAGAATGTACCTCTAACAAATCATCCAGAAAACTGCATGCCAAGATGTCCTGGATTTTAATCTTTCCTGAAAAACATAAATAACTTAAGTAAAAAAAGAAGGGACAAGATTCTACTGTCAATTCCAGGTGTTATACTTTTTTTCTTCTATTTTGCTGTTTCTGAGCTACCAGTCACTTTAAATTAAAGTTGGTTCATGAGAATGAAATTTAAATTCTCGTAACTGAATATGGAAATATACAGAGTTGCACTTTCAGTGAGGATCAGCTGAGAGCAACTTAATCAAGTTCCATAATCAACAAACAAATGCAAAGTCCAATTATGTGATACAAATGCAGTTTTTGAATGCATTTGCTCAAGCATACTGAATCAAATTCCAATACAAATGATTCTAATTTTGCTTCTGGTAATACACATTTCAGCTCATACATGTATCGCACCTGTACGAAGTGGGTCTAAAAAAAAGAAAAACTTGCGGACAGCAGTGCAAACATAAAAAGAGTAAAAAGACTTCTCCAGTCCATCCAGCTGAGGTAGCGTCGGTATCAACTCCAAGATATAATTTTCCAGATCCTAAGAATGACAATAAAGAATTGAATGTTTGATTTACATTATTATACGCTCATTTATTCTGCCTATCGCTTATGCTTATTAGGATTGTGTTTGAGCTGATCAAAGAGATTCAAACTCAAACCCATCCTCCCTGTTATCATTACTATTAGTGCTGTACGATTACCATGACTATACATGGCCAAAACACTTTAAACCTTTCTAAAGGGTTGGAACGAATTAATTTGTTTTTAGTTCATTTCTATGGGAAACGTTCATTTGAGTTACGAGTAAATCGACATACGAGCTCAGTCCCGGAACGAATTAAGCTCGTATCTTGAGGTACCACGGTATACTGTATCATGCTGTGGCATATCGAGGTTGCAATGTAAATTTACTCATATCGTAATAGATCTTTTATCCATATCGCCCAGCACCATTGATAGTACGAGATTCAAACTCAGCCACTACTCTACCTGTTATTAATACTCTTAGTACTACTACTTCCATGGAAGGGAACCGGAAATACTTACGGACTCTCTGAGGTAGCCTTGTCCAACCACATCATAGAGACTCAGGCCAATCCGAGTCTGATCCAACCACACTGGACACAGAATGGAACAGGTTTATTTTAAGTACATAAAATAGCTGTCGTTTTAATAAAATGTAAAATCTCAACGACTGCACTAAAAACACAAATGGCCCAAATACTGATCATTACAAAATGTTAACATGTATCTGAACATGTGTATGTATATAGTATCTACGTATATGTATACTGACATCGCGATTTCGTCGTAAAAAAACCATCATTTGGTTTTGTACTAATCAACAATGGTGTCTGTAAGAAAGAGTGCATTTGAGAAAACATTGATGAGAAAATATCGATACAAGTCCTGACCTTTCCGCATGACGTAATTGAAGAACTGCATGATCGAGATCCTGCCGTGAGGGTCGGTGTGGAAAAGCTTAGCATAAACTCTGGCTGTGAAGAATTTGCTGATGGAAAAAAAAGAAAAAGAAATGATTCATTTCTATTAAATTAGCCCATCTTATGTATAAATTTACAGGTAAACAATACAGTATCCCCAGATAAACATTCATTCATATTACAACTGTCGAAATCCAGATGGAATGGTGGAAAAAAAAACATCAGAGACTCTTAAAGGTGCACTAGAGCATCAAAGGTTTGGCTACATTATTACACATGATGCCATTTTATGAGGTTTGCAAAAAAAATTGTGTTAAAAGTGCCTAAAATTTCATTTTTTCAAGATACTTTAGTTTGTCATTTTTGACTTGCTTTTGCAACCTACTCAATAAATTGTCATAAATATGCCTGACTGCATTCCATTTGAATATATCGTATTCAAATTTGAACTCTTCACCCAGAATCGCCACCAGTGAAGTGGATGCTTCACTGGCACACCGCAAAGAGCCAGACTAAAATGTTTGTTCAATGATAGCAAGGTTCTCCACATGAACAAAAATTAAAATTTGTGTGTGTGTGAATCTGTGTAACGACTGGAATAATGGATTTATACACTTTTTTTTTTGCTTCATGGGTTAGCTACTGGTAAACTGCTTCTTCCTCCAACTTACCTGCACTTGGGCCCAGCCAATTCGCCCACCTGTAAGTAGGCTTCGTAGCTGATCATGGCCTCCTCCAAATTGACTGGAGGCACCTGGTGCTTCTCAAGCAGGAACCAGAGATTCTACAGAAAGACAGCATGATGACTCGAGGAACAAAACAGGTAAACGTCGGTGACCGCTACAGCACATTACTTTAAAAAAATCATTAGACCAGTGTTTCTCAACCTTTTTTGAGCTGCGGCACACTTTTTGCATTGAAAAAATGTCAAGGGACACCACCATCTGAAAATGATTTAAATTAAAACTATGTCGCATATATTAACAATAGTTATTCTCATCAACGTTTTATCAGCAGGAATCACATAAACCTCCAAAATCTAATTTTTCACACTGACCTAATGTCACCAAAAGTTGATGTCTGCGGACCCTGAACATCTTCCGGTTTGAGTGATGCAAAAAGAAGTATAATTTCATGTTTTTAATTGCATAATTTTATGACTTTTCTCTAACTATTCCTTAAATCTCCTAATATTATGCAAAAAAAATGTACTCACAAACTTTACGTTGCCAAAAAATGATGCCCTCGAAATCAAACAAATTGATGTTAGAGAAAAATAAGCAACAAAATGACTATTTCACAATTTGAATCATGAAATACAGTGGTACCTCGACATACGAGTGGCCCGACATACAAGCAATTCGAGATAAGAGTAAAATTTCGGGCAAATATTTATCTTGAGATACGAGACAAATTTTGATATACGGTTGATATACGGATATATGTTGGAATTCTTTTAAAAGCAGTGTGAATGTTTGCCACCTGAAGTTCCTCATGATCCAACAGCTCTCGGCTCTTTCTCTGAAGGAACATCACTCTAGATTCTTCTCTTAGTTTGTTCAGCAAAATTTCTTCATTTGCTGGTAGCTGTCGAGTAACGACACTCTTTTATTATTTATTCATAAAAAAAAGAAATTCTGCTCATTCAGTGCCTGTCTAGGTATCATCAGTAATAGCTGCATGCATCGAAATAAAACGTAATATTCAAACTTTATGTAAGTATGTGAATTAAAAAGGGTAAAAATAGACAACAAATGTGAACGTGAGGAAATCATACCCTGAAGTAAAAACGAGGGATCTTCTTGTAGGACATGATTTTATCACTTCCGCCTTTCCAGTCTGAATAATATTTGCTAAACAGCATCATTTCCTCAGCTTTTTTTTCCTCCTCGCTTCTGTCATCTGGACAATAAAACATTTTGGTAAAAGGAAACTTGAAATGTGTACTAGCATAATCACTTACCTGTGTTAGAGTGCGCTAATCTTCTTTTTAGAATATCGGACCATTCATTCCGATTTTCTTTCGCCATGTTTACTTTAGGAATGATCATAAATTTGTATCCATATCGCTCTTAAACAACTCACAAGTCGAAAATGATTCCGGTGTGGAGTTTAATTCCCTCTTAGGGTGTTTCCTGTTAAATTTGGTACATTTTTCAAAATACAACATATTTTAAAGAATCGGCGGGGAAAGAGGAGCAGAGGATTTCTTCTTTTGAAGTCATTTTGAAGCTAGCAACTTTCTTTATCCGGTTAGCGTAGCGCTTGTGTCGAAGGTTGATGACGTATTAAATGCGACCCGCTGTCCACCTAAAGTTGAAAATATATTTTCATAGGACCAGTGTTGTTTACGTATAAGTCTTACATATTTATTTTGTTTTCTGTCCTATAAAATTTGGCATTAATTCTTCGGTTTATTGAGTTATGCGGTGTTAGGATTATGACTGAATGTAAAAGTTAGAATTTGAAGATTGGTATTAAATTATGACCATCATGAATCTGAATCAGTGCTTAAGGTCTGGATCACTTTTTTATACTCAAGGATCTTTAGCGTTCCTTGCTTTGCCTTTCACCAAACACAGTCAGCGCTTCAGGGAATGGAGCTCCAGCCCTCAGCTAAGTAAAAACAACAGCAGCAAGACCGACGTGTCGAGAAGATGGGGAAATAGCACCACGAGACATAGGACAGACGAATGGTGGGACAGTATTCCAAATGGAGGAGGTCAGAACTTTAGACCCAAGCAAAATCCTCCCATCCTCAAATCTGTGTTTGCTGCTGGGACAGCGAAGAGGACAGCAGAGTTCATGAAGAAAAAGGCAGGTTTAATCTCTGAGGAGAATCATCATGAGGAACCTGCAAGGAGGACAGCCGGGCTGAAAGGTTGGACAGATTTAACTATCAAGAAACAAAAGCTTCACAATGAAGTCCACAAAAATAATCAATAAATTGTAGTAATCAACATGAATAAGTGGTCACATAAATATTTTGTTTTACATCTGACCTCATGAATGTAGAATAGATTTTAACCTTATCTAAAGGCAAATTTGTTTGACAGGAATTCTGCAAGCGCCTGAGCAGCCTTTATCTGTCGAGGAGTGGAAAAAACTGAAGGAGTCCGTAGGAAGTCCGGAACGATTTGACATTGGCATGATGGGTATGCTGTTGAAGTCTGGAAAGGAGTTAGATATTGCCAAGTAAGAAGCAGGGGTTTGGTATTTTTGGGTACCTCCCGAAACGATTTGAAATTCTCACGTCAATGATTAGCTGACGGAATGGCGATACAAACCTCGAAATGTCAAAGTAAACCATGTTTATTATGTTCTTATTATTAGTTTTATATTATTTTTGCACTGACATGGACAATCCGGCGTTCTCACAGGCTATGAGACTATTTCAGTGCTGTAGATAGATACAGAAACATGATATTATTGCGACTTTCTTGAAAACAAATGAGTGTCTTAACTCATTGCCTGCCAGTGATAACAATGTGCGTCCAATTTATTCAAACTGGGAGGACTGGGTCTTAAAATTAGGTATGGGATTTTCCACAGATGATGCAGATGTTGTGCTTGTTTTGTTTTGTGTGTTCTGTTAAAATAAATTTTATAAGCCAATATTTAAGACTGATACACATTTTTTTTTTACAAGTAAAACTCATTCAAGGTGACATTTTTCTTCTGCTGCTTCGTTTTGTTACCCTAACCACTAGGTTGGACAAAATCCCAATGAACAGAGATCTTTGGCCAAAAACTGCAGTTATCCTAATTACATCAGGTATTATATTGGCCCGAATATAAGACGACACCCTTTTTCAAGACTCAAGTTTGAAAAAAAGATTCATTCAATTTTTCATTCGCCAAATAATGACAGGAAATCTGAAACAAATTATATTAGATTTTCATGACAAACTTGGATAAGTGACAAATGACAAACATGGTGTTCTGCTTTGCCCCCAGGTCCTTGCTGTCATTTGTTGCCATTGAAAAAGGAACGGTGTCCTATCAGCTTCTACTGCAGTATCTGGCAATATGTGTGAACGGCAATCATGACCCAGAAGTATTTGATGTCTACAGTATCATGCGGGAAAGTTTCCCCTCTTTGGATCCTGGAGCTTATAGTCTTTTAATTAAGTCTTTTAGCCGCACATCAAGATGGCCCGAAGCTGTCGCCTTTCTGAATGAGATAAAAAAGGTGATCAAGTTTTGGTTTGTTTAAAGGCAAATTGCAAGTTTTCGGCCCATTTGAAGCTTCGGTGACTGTGACAGCGACTGTTTCGTCATCTGGTTTTGTTATCTCGACAGGTCGCCACCCCGTCGCCTGGCAATTATGGCCACGTGATTGCCGCAGCCAACCGAAATGGTCAGCCAATCAAAGCTTGGGAGCTTTATGATGAATTATTGGCGAAGGGTCGGAGTCACCAACAAGAGACTTGGATTTCTCTTTTTGAGGGAGGGAGTCCGTCGGAGAGCTGGCAGCAAGAGAGGCTGCTGGGAATTTTGCTGTATATGAGGAACAACCAGGTTTACCCACAACTGAATCTGGCTAACACCATCAAAACCTGGTTTGAATGGTATGAGACGCCATTAAAAAATTGAGGATTTAGAATACAAATGATTATTATCTCATTGGTGCTATAGACTCTTAAAAACTTAATCAAAGCTCCTTCAATTAGATAATCATAATTATTCATTTTCCGAACCGCTTACCCTCACAAGGGTCGCGTGGGTGCTGGCGGGGGACACCCTGAATTGGTGGCCAGCCAATCGCGGGGGACAATAAGACAAACAGCCATTTATGCTCATACTTGAGGACAATTTAGTCAGACTTGGGTTGGTTTGCGGGCCATTTTAACGTCAACTTGATTTCATGTGGGCCGGACCATTTTAGATATAATATTTAGATTTTTTTTAAATACACGGATTAAAAGAACTACATTAAAAGCCATGAATATTCAGTTTTTTATAGATCTAAAACAATGTTTATATTAGCTTTTTTTTTTTAAATATGTTTTTAGATTTTACAAAATGATTTTTGAACTAAAAACACAGAAAAAAATGATTAAAAAAATACAATTATTGATTTAAAAGGGGGAAAAATCAGGAAATTTAATATACATCTATACTCTTCATTTTAATTTGATCCTAAAACAGAAAGTCGGCGCTCATGATTTACTTTCCCGGGCCACACAAAATGATGCGGTGGGCCAGATTTGGCCCCCGGACTGCCACTTTGACACATGTGATTTAGAGTGTTCAATCAGCCTGGCATGCAATTTTTGGGGATGTGGGGGGGAAACTGGAGTCAAAGAGTTAAAAAACAAAAGAATTGCTCTTCTCCTGGCTCCCACCAATTAGTTTATCATTTGTACACGTCCAATCCATTTGAAGGGGGAGGGTGGCAGCAATGGAACGAATGTTTATTCCCTGTCAAATGAATTGGACGTATCCGTGCAACACAAATGAGTCTAGGCTTTGACTAAACCTGGCATATTTACATGTACATCTTACTTGATATCTACTTTTCACTTGAAATAAATCAAATGTAATCATTTTTTCCTTGTTTTCAGTACTCCAAGACAGAAGTGGAGAGGAACTTGGAGCAGCGCCTCGCCAAAGTAATTAGTTAGACTGCTTTTTTTTTCTTTGCCTAAAACGGTTTGATATTTGTATGTATTTTCTTGTGCTATTTTGAGGAGCTTCCAAAAGTGACTCAATTTAAATTGGTGTGTTCAGGGGACTGTGTAAGAGTTGTGGAACTGAGTTGGAATCCATTCAACTGAGTGATGAAGAGTACCAACAGCTGAGAAGCAAAGTCATGACTGACATCATTCAGGGACGGGATGTTTTCAACAAGACCACACCAGAGGTCAGTTTTATTCCCAAAAAGGGCTAAACATGATTTCTTTCACTTTTTGATTCAGTTACATAAACAAAAGCTATTTATTTTAAATTTAAATTATTTTGTCAAAGGCAGGTGAAAAAATATAAATATCCTGTCATTTTTAGACCACAGATTTAATATCAATTTGATTAAGTTTCTGCGGGTAACATTAAATGATGCAGTGGGCCCCATTTGGACCCCGAACCGCCAGTTTGACACATCCCTGACATCTTCATTCGGCATCAGTTGACAGGCCAAAAAACACAAAAGAGGAAAATCTTATATTGTCCGTTCCAAATAACTTAGATCCCAGAGAGGTTGAGTACTATAATAAAATGGCTGTAGTTCTTGAACAAAAAATGCCTTTTTTGCATGTGAATTAGATCTGAAAATTTGCAACATAATCGCAAATTGTTTTTGTATCCGCTGTTATAAAGTGAAGCAAAAATACTAAAATATAGAAAAAAATACCCAATATCAAATTTGATAATCTATAAATCACTATATAGCTATACAACTATATAACTAACAAAACTTATTTTACTAGTTAACTTTTTCATTTCCAATCCTGTGGCTATCAAAACCAAAATTATCATTTTTAAATTAATGAATTAACAAGTAAACTCCAAAAATATCCTCCATGACGATCGCGAGTAGTGCCAAATCAGATTTATAGCATGCCAACGACATTTCTGGTGATTTGTGGTTGTGCAAAACTCGTGTCGTAATATCGTGTCCGGGTACAACATATCAATATCGATACTTCCGTTCTTTACTATACTTTTGAAAATCCTACTTAATGTTAACTATTCTCCGGGTATGTCTTGAGCACATAAAAAATGGAAAGCACAATTTCAAATATTTATATTGCACTCGTTATTCAGCATTGAGCCCACAAACACGTGTGTCATATTACCCACCGCGGCATCACAATGAGCTGGTTTCACATATCAGCCGTGGAAAGTCCCCAGATAATTACTAGGTTGAGACAGTCCGTCTCCTCCTCGCTCCTGTCCTGACGACTTCCCCTTTTAGTTGATATATTTACACACGAGCAACAAGATAAGTTTGCAGCCTAGCTAGACAAGCTCCAAGCTGGAAGATTCATTTTAGCACGTGTCGAGTTACCATTTAATGTCGACGGGGGGTTTGAAAGCCTCATTTTCGGCTTTCCCTTTTTGACACAGCATCGTGATTGCCCAGCTTGACGTCCAGGGGAATTCACAGAAGTCTATTTCCACACTGTTGCAATCTAAAAGCGAAATCACACAGTGTTCCCTTGCGGTAGAGCAAGGGTCACCAAATCCAGTCCTCAAGGGGACCTGTCCAATCTGTTTTCCATGTCTGGTCAACACAATCAATCATCATCAAATAATCAGGATTGTTATCAAGCTTCTTGCCGATGAGATCTTCCGAAAATGATGCACACAAATGTCCTCACAATAGGATAACGCACGACCACTTGCCAACGAGAAGTAGTCTTGAATGAGCGATCGCGGGAGCTAAGAGGCTAAGGAAGGAATAACAGCCTACCCACGTATTGATTGTGGTTAATGAAGTTTTATTCTGAGAAAGGGTGCCATTGCCTATCGGTGTTGTGTGCACGAGTATACTTACCCATAAAGCCCTCTTTTTGCCCGCGCATGCGCGTTGTGTTTCCTGGTCGAAACTCGTCTGAATAAATCGTGTAGATATCTGTTATACACGAAAGAAATGCGGCAAAAAAAGACAGTGCGCTACAATGATAAACAGCCTCTCATGTCATGGCCACCTGGCTTGGTCGCATCTCAAAATTTTAATCGTATCTCGGGCAAATTATTCTATCAAAATTTTCATCGTACCTAGAGCATGTCGTAGGTAAAGCTGATCGTAGGTTGAGGTACCACTGTAAAACATTTTGTAACCTTGAGGCATCCTTAAGTAGAGGTATGACTGTATATAGCTTTTTTTTCAGTATCATTTTGTGTAATTCAGTGAGTGACAGCCAATCCAGGGATACAATGCAATTACGCTACGTAGCCAATCATTGACAGTATACTTGGCATGTCAATTGTCTTATAGTTTTCTGTATAGTACAAAGTAGTATTTATGTTTTCTTGTTGTACGTCCTCCTCAGGAACTTGAAGAATTCAAGGAATTTGTGAGGACCAAGCCACCCTTTGACGTCGTGGTAGACGGCCTCAATGTGGCAAATATCACCAAAGACAGGAGCAAGCAATCCGAGATGGTAAGAACACGCAAAGACTGATGCGCACCTTCGGACATTTGAGTCAAACAAAGCAGTTTTTACCATTTTCAGAGATTCCTTCATACTAGGGGCTTTTTTTCCCCACAGGTCATTGCGCCATGACAGCTATGACAACATGACAATGCGCGGAAGTAGCGTTTTATAAGAAACAATACCTTTTTAAACACTACCTTGCCCCGCCCACTAGTTACGTGATTTTTGATATGAAGATAAGTGAAGAAAGCATTCGTTGTCCATAAATGTTCACACTCGTCTCCCAGAGATAAACGAATTGCATATTTTTCAGCCTAAGAACGCATTTCTTTTTTTACCTCGTTGCTTGCCATAGACAGCACCATATGTCTAATCCATTTGAAGCGAGAGGGATGGCAGCGAATGAACAAATGTTCCAATTGATTTAAGGTCTGCTAGTGAGAAACTAATTGGGGAAGGTGCATCTTAGCTAGAAGAAGAATAAATTTCATTTTTTGGCTGTTCATTCACTTGCTTGCCGTCCTTCCCACTTGAATTGGATGGGATGTCTACCGCTGTCAAAAACAGCCAACGAGGTTAAAAATAAAATTTGTTCTTCCTCTGAAAAAGCGCCCTCCCACCAATGAACGAATTCCCATTAGATGTCCAATCCGACAATGAAGACAACGAGTTGATACTAGTGTGTGTGGTTGTGTTTTGTAGTTGCTGGCGGTGGTCTCGGAGCTAAAGCTACAGGGTCTTACGATCCTAGTGCTGGGCAGGAAACACATGTTGCGGCCCTCCAGATTTTGGAGCAGACACAATATGAAGCACATCCAGGAAAAAGCTCATTGCTTTTTTACGGAAAATATGTAAGATGAATTGACAAGCGCTTTGCTGTTTTTTGTTTAGTTTTTTTCTTCCCCCCTTCAATGTTTTTTTTTTTTACTCTATGCCATCAGATCCGAAGACGACCCCTTCTTGCTATACGCCACATTGCATTCGGGGAATCACTGTCGTTTCGTGAGTCAGGACCTGATGAGGGACCACAAGGCGTGCTTGCCGGACGAAGCCACGAGGCGACTCTTCTTCAAATGGCAAAGGGGCCATCAGCTGCTCGTGCACGGACACGTGGCCGTCGGCAGGAGGGTCCGGTTTCAGGTGAGAAAGCGGAAGAGAATTTAGAGTTGTCCCAATCCCATATTTTTGCACCCGAGTGCAAGGATCTTCCCATGCCGACACCTTGGAAATGTCTTCATTCATCACAGATCATTCTTTTTTTGTTGTCGTTTCTTTTACATCATTACTATGTTGCCTCGTAACATTTTTTCTCAATTTTGACGATTTTCTTGAACATCTGATTTGGTTGCTTTGTAGCACTTGGAAAAAAAAATCAAACATCCTGATTGCAAACCCTTAAAAATGATATTTTCAGGCCAATCACTATTCACGTGATCAGATTGACGACATTCCTAATCCTTATACCTCTGATACATGTTTAATCTACTTAGAACTGGGAAGTCTGGCATGGAGTGATCACGCTTCACTGCCGTCCTTCCTGGTGAATTCTGATTCACCTGATTCTGACTTTCCAAAAACAACGTGATTGGATCGCAGACTTCTCTAATGGAGGTACTGTATTTTCCCCACAAAAAGAATTTAATTTTCTCAAAAGCTGGGTGTGTGACTTAGAATCGGATGCACCTTTTATATGGACCAATATTGCTTGATCATTGTATGAAATTCCCTTTAGCACAGCTCCATCTGGCCGATATATAACACAATCGCCTACTACTACTACTACTACTACCACCACTACCACCACTACTACTGCGTATTATAATCTGGAGCATCTAATGTTAAAATATGAAGGTGCGGTTTATAGTGCGGGAAATACAGCACTTATGTACATTCCCTTTGTGTATTCAGAGTATTCCCAGCTTCGACACCATTGTGCAGACTTCAGGGGGGACGTGGCATATCCCCTATGACGACACAGAAGACAGGAGTACCTATGAAGTCCCGCAGAAATGGCTGTGCCTTACTAGGATTCCTTGAACAGGTAAGCCTATTCATGACTTCTTCACTGCCCTGCCAAGAACTGATGAAACATAACTTTGTGTAGGATTTATGTACATATGACAACAGGCATCTGTGGATAAGAAGAAAAGAATGACATTGAGGCTGCTTTGATTCCGTACGTCAATAATTTACGACAATACACAAGGAGTGAAATTGAAATTAAGGAGCCAAACAGGCGACCAAGAAGAGCGCATTGCTAACTCGTCCATAATCTCCAAACCCCCCTCCGATCAAACGAAACTCTTGAAACTCCCACCCCGCCCCTTTATCTCAACTGAAACATCCTGTTAGGCTGAGATTCCCTTCTTTGGAGCACGAGAGGATGGAATGCGACCAACAGCTGAGTATTCTTGGGAATTTCCTGTTGGCTCACGCACACCCCCAAAGCTTCCTGGTTAACCAAGCTTCATTCTGCAAACAAAATTCCCCCAAGCTTTTGTGTCCAAATGTGGCAAGTTCCTCATTCCGGCTCAGCCTTTCTTGCATGACACGCGGTGACTTATGTAATAGCGAAGCGTGAAAACCTGTTGGCTGCCATTGAAAGCCTCGCTTAGACCACAGACTGCGTTTTTGCTGTTTAAATATGAGTGTTTTAATTTAAATGGAGTGTCGCTGTCTAACATTTACAACCTGTCTTACTGTACACAGTCACAGCTTCCATAGAAAATACATCTTTGTATACACAGCATTTACAATATGATACAAGAGAGCTGCTTGTAAATGATTGTCAGGCAAGCGGGCCACTGCCGGTCTGTTAAAAAATGTCCTTACCACAGCTGCCTCATCATCTTTTCTGCATCTCTTTGCTGTCCACTGGTCGTGTCACAAGACCACCGCCGCGTGCATCTGTCCGCCTTTCCGCCACAACAATGGTAGACATCCCGAGGCTTTTTCGTTAAACTTCATCCTCACGCTCACACATTTCTTTCTACTAATGGCCATTCAACCGGATGTCATCATAAGGCACCTGAAAAACAGATTAACCCATTTAAAAGACAATTCAAACAAAAATGGGGAATACATAAGTACATGAAAATAATATATTTTTTAAAGAATCAGTTTGAAAATTAAAGCACCCCCTGATTTTTTTTTTAAATAGAAGACAAAATAGATAAAAAAAGACAATTAAAATAATATTTTAAAATAAAGAGGAATAAGATGTCCTTACAACTAAATCATGTTTAATTAAATATACACATTTAAAAATATATATTAGTAAAAATGAATGAAAATTGAATTACTTTATTATTACAGTAATATTATAAGTAATTTAAAGTATAATGTTTGTTCTTGGTTTGTGATCCATTGAAAAAATTGCCCTTAAAAATATTATATTTTTCCCCCTTCACTGTACATTCTGTGCAACTTATACATTTTAGGATTTTCTCATTTTTAGCTGCATTCGCCCATAAAATTTTGCCCAGTTTTTTTTTAATCAATACTATTTTTACTTTCTGTACTTATGTATTACGCCAATGCTTTAGATATTTATTAACTCAATGGCTGCCATTGACAGCCAAAGAATCCAAAATAAATCTGAATCTACTTCATTCGCTACCACTCTCCAACTTTGATTATATCCTCGCAGTCCAAACTCATCCTCCATTGGGTGCAGGATAGAAAAAAGATAACATTTTCACCAATCTGGTGTCTTAAAAGTCTAATCAGTTGATTGTAGTTAGGTACTGCTGGTTTCAGAAGAAACCTCATTGGTTAAACCATTTGTGATGGCTGATTTGGAACAAAAAACCTGCACCCGCTTTGTGGAATAGTTTGGACACCCCTGGATTGGATGACCTACCAGCGACAAAGTCCTTTCAACTCACAGATGAATGAACCTCTAACATCAGTGAGTGGTTAACGCATCGAGCGGATTTTCCCAAAACGGCACGCACCTCATCGTCCGACTCGGAGTCTTCTTCCTCCTCGCTGTCATCCGATTCGCTGTCGGGCAGCTCCCTCAAGTCGGGACGGGTCAACGAAAACAGTTCCCCTTTGATGTCGTCGTCGTTGCGACCGTAGGTTAGGTGGAAGGGGGTGTGGCCTCCAAACGTCAGGATGTTGGGGTCGGCTCCTTTTTTCAGCAACAACTTGACCAAGGGCAGGTTCTGCTGGTCCACCGCCAGGTGCAGCCCGCCGCGCCCGTTACGCTGCTCCTAAGTTGGGCAAATGTCAACCAACTGAAGTCGGCCAGCCAAGTGAATGTTTCTAACGCGTCTGCCGTGTACCTTTGCGTTAATGTCAGCTCCCAGATCCACCAGAGACTCCACCATAGAGAGGAAACCGTGAATCGAGGCCAAGTGGAGGCAATTCTGTCCTGTTTAAGACATTGGACACGCTTCTTAACATCAGACCACAAATCAAGCAGAGGGCAGATCCACCATTACGTAATACTGAACCGCCTGCAGCTCCTCTAGAAAATGTTGAGCAAACGAGTACTGTATTCTTGCATATAAGCTGCACCCTTAAAATTGTTGAATTTTACAATTTCTCGCGTATAAGCCGTCCCCGGATTCACAATTTTCACCTCCATATTCATGGTTTAATAGAGTACAAATGTGTTACTTTGAAGGGAAAATCTTAATAAAAAACATCGCACGTGGTATTTCTGAGATATTGTATGAATCAGAAGCACATTATTTGGGTCAACATTATAAGCTAGTAATTCATCCAGTAATGATTGTTTTCTTACCGCAAAACAGAAAATAACCTACAAATAGTAAATGTTAATTTGCCGACATCTACTGATGAAAAAGAGTATAGTGAAGCTGTAAGTCTTGTGCGCATATAACCCGTACCCCTCATTCAGTCATCTCTGTTTTTTTTTTTTTTTTTTACAAATGTGGCTTATATGCGAGAAAATACAGTAATTGCCTTTCGGTTTACAAGCTGGTTTTAGCTGGAATGCAAGGACAGTGCGGCATTCTTCGTGTTTGCGCAAACATTTCACGCCTTTTTGCCAGTGTTCGAGGTGAATAAAACCTTTGAGCACACACAGTTGTTTGATGGGTGATATGTTTTCCTGGCAACTTTGCTCGGATTTTCAATCTTTCAACAGATATGTGGTAGATTAAAAAAATAGTATGGACAAAACACTGAAGTAAAAAAAGGTAGCATCTACAAGGAAAAATGGCAAATTTGTTAGGGTTTTCAATGCCTCATTTGCAACCGAAAGCACAAACATGACTACAGTAAGCAGCAGCAGACGCCAAAAAAACCTCAAAACAACGGTGTTCACTTTTGCAAAACGTCAATTGGACGCAATCCTATGGCCGAGCATTGCCAAAGCTGGTCTATTTAAGGCAATAATGACGATATAAAAACATTTTTTGCCAAATATATAGTTTGGCTGGTTACGACATTATTCCGTTCTGAAGTTGGCATCGTAAGGCGAAACTGTCGTATGATGGGCAATATAAATTAATGTTATAGGTTTAGAATTAAACTTTGAATGAAGCACACCAGATTCTCAAATGAGCAAGCGATAAACACAGAACGGCAGCAACTCGGCCAATCTTCGGTCATCTGAGTGAAGCCAACCAATAGCAGAGCAGCATTTACGTGACGTTGACCAATGACAGACCAACATTTTACTGAGACCATGACGCATACCAACCGCCATGTTTGAATTTTGGAACTTTTGGGCCAAACGAGAGAAATTCTTGATGCTGTAAGGTGGGAAAAATGCTGTAAAAAGGGGACAAAAAACTTCCTATTCTACCTCGTAACGTGAAAAAAACGTAAGGTTGTCGTAACCCGAGGGCCCGGTGTAGTCATATCGTAAAGTACTTTGTGGACGGCTTTTATTTGCACCCTCTATTTTCATCACTGCCCCCAACCCCCTTACCTAAAATGCTCCAACATACAAACAACAACCAAATTCCACTTGAAAAAAGGCTTACCTTGGTAATTGCATGCGGCCATCATTGTCTGAAGATGCTCGTGACGACAAAACTGCGTGAGGACGCTGAAGCACGGCAGGTTGCCGTGGCGACAGGCGATATGGACGGGCATGTTCCCGCCGTCGTCCACCAGTGTGGGATCGCAGCCGTCGGCCAGGAGGCGCTGGCACACGTCTGACTGGTTTGTTATGACTGCTAAATGAAGCGGCGTCTAAAATGGGACACGTCTGCTGGTTAGCTTTGGATCACCGTTTCATACTTTTTTTTTTTTTTAAACATTTCAAAACTTGTACCTGTCGCTGGTCATTTTGGACGTCCAGGAAGTCTGTGTTCTTAGAAAGCTGGATCATGGTTCTGATGTAGTCCTTGGCCTCGTGGATGATAGCCAAGTGGAGTAGCCTAGAAACAGGGCAGAACAGGGTAAATAGCCTCGGTACTGGGAGTGGCAAATATGGTGAAATTGCATAGGCACTTCCTACTGACATTTAGTGTCCAATCAGCCTAACATGCATGTTTTTGGAATGTGGGAGGAAACCGGAGTACCCGGACAAAACCCACGCAAGCCCGGGGAGAACATGCAAACTCTACACAGGTAGACCGACCTGGACTTGAACCCAGGACCCCAGAGCTGCGAGGCTGACGCGCTAACCAATCGCCTCACCGGCCCTCCCCAGGACAAATATGCCACAATAATAATAAAAAAAGGAAAAAAGTAAGGATATTTTTGTTTTGTTTTTTGGTCTGAGGGCAAGTAAATTGTCTCTGGTGACTAAATGCCTGATTTAGTCATTTATATTTGGATTGTTTGGAATATTTAAAGGGGAACGCAAAATGTCCTGCGGGTGGAACGACGCGTGCTTTTCCTTCTCTTTCCTCGGAAGAAGCATGCTTCCGCACCCACACCGGTGATTTCAGGTACTTTTGATCGCTCCTCTTTCTGGCCGGAGCGTGCTCAGTTGGGGTTGTTTGGCAGGGCGCCTGGGACTTTCCCAGTTTGACCCGCGGCCATAGTTGACTCCTGCTGATAATAGCTTTTTTGTTTAGGTCCAATCCCACTGTGTCAAGCCACAGCTGAAAACCAGTGATTACAAAGCAAAAGGCGTCCAGTGTGGCGCCGGCTTGCATCGCTTTGATCCCGAAAAAGCCATTTCATGATGAATGATGACATGCATTTTAACCACCTCAAATGATGACTTCCGACCCTCCCGTTCCAAATGAATCGGATGGCTGTTGTTTTCAACAGTTAAACACTTAAAATTACATTTTAAAAAACCTAATTTTATTAGGCCCTATTATCAGAGTCCTTTTCTGTTTTTGTTCATTTCAACTTGATGTCCACTAATAGACTGGCTGTAAAACTCATTTTCAGTGCCACTGACAGCGATAGACGTCCAATCAATTTCATGAAAACAAGTATTTAAAGTAATATTTAAAAAGTAATAATTAAATCTCATTTAGTGTAATAGACAAACTGTTTTGATTGCATAGTAAGCCTATCACCAAAAATGAGTTATTTTATGAAAACATTAAATCCCATCTGGGGTTAGTAAGGTTGTTGATGTGTTTCCATAGTTTGGGTGTTGAAAGTGGTATTATGCTGTTATGTGTGGTCAATATAAAAGTTTGTTTTGGTTTGTTTTTAATAAGCCTATGCTGCAAAGCGCAACAGTAATTATTATTATTGACCTCAAAATATTCTTGTCAAAATGTGACTTTCATTTTGCACTACTTTTGATAGTATTGGAATATATATACATGGATTGGACGGCTTCCAGTGATAATCTAATTTAAGCAGTTTTATTTTAATTTTCGCGAGAATCTCCTTTAAGGATTTTTATTTGTTTTTAAATGCCACGTGATTCGAAGCCTATCATCGTCAGTAGCACTGAAAAAAATGACTTTAAAATTCATATAGCATCGAAAATAGTATTTTATTATTAACCCTTAAATAGATGGGGGGGATTAAACGAATATAATAATGTTCCCGATAAAGGGTTAATAATAAATTTAGCTAGAAAAAGATTCCCGATAAGAAAGGTCGAATTACTTTGAAGAAGGGCCCGTTGGACGACAAGCTAATTTTGCTAAAATTAGTGGAATGCACAAAATAGGCCATATTTTTGGACCACCCGCGGTTCAACTTACGTGTCCCCGTCCTCGGTGATTTGCATTTTCCATTCTTGGGTCTCGGCGTCCCCACAATTGAAGACTTTTTGCGGCTTCGGCTCGCATTCGAGCTGCAGGCGACATATCTCTTCTGCTACCGCCCGGTAGTCCTCCTCTTTGAGGGAGTCGACGCCGCTATCGAGCCGCTCGTCCGTCGACGGCTTCCCTTCTTTGGATTCCCGGTTTAAATCCATTTGGTTCCCGGGGGTCCTGTGGAGGGCCATAGGGTCGTTTTTTTCTTTTGTTTTTGTTTGCGGGGTTGCTCGCTCTATCCGGACGCGTCGACTGCTCGCAAAGAAGTCTTTAATGGCTTCTGTGTGTGGTTGAAGTGCAGGGCGGAGTTATAGCCGCTAGGTGGGGGATTTCCAGCAAATTGCCACCTAAAATAACGCTGCTTTACTTTGCTGGCTCCGAGTGGGGATTTCTAGTTATTTGGCACGACATATTTGCATATTATCTTCTTGCAAACACGCTCTGCTATGATAACTTGATTTGCAGGTGCCTAATTATAGTTGGTAATACGATTTAAAAAATGCAAGTTCTAAAGTGTGCGTGGGGATGCTCACTTCCTGTAGATTTTCGGTTACTTCCGATTAATTTTGGGGTGTTTTTGGGTCGCTTTTTTGTTAAAAATGCCTGCCAATGACGTCGTTAGAAATTCAATTAATTTAGACTGGGAGAGGTGAAATAAAAATTTGGACATTTTGGGTCATTTCTTTTTCATTTTAGTGCATTTCCGGGTCACAGCCTGTTGATTTCTTAGTGTGTGTGTGAGTTTATTTATTTCTTTATTAATTTATATATATAATTCCAAAATTAAACATACATTTTATATATATATATATATATATATATATATATATATATATATATATATATATATATATATATATATATATAACAGAATTCCTGTTTATTTTGGTCACTTTGTCTGTTTTGGGTCATTTTCTGATGATTTGGTGGTATTCCCAGATTTTTTCCTGTACATTTTGGGGCATTCCTTGTTCACTCATTGAGGGACACTGACAGCGTTATTCAGCCAAACCAATTTGACGTCTAGAGCCGTCAATGGCATTAAAACAAATCTTTTCAATTTAAATTAATTGATGTCTGTCATTGTCAGTGCCAGGCAATTAGTTAATTGTGACTCACTGTAAACTTTGGGGTAGTCCAATTTTAGAATTTTCCTGTACATTTAAGAACAACCTTTATTCGGTCAATTTCAACACCACTTATCCTTGTCAGGGTCGTGGGGTGCTAGAGCCTATCCCAGCCAATGTTCCCTCTAATTTTTCGTTGGTCTGAGCAGAAAGTCAACCTCCCTGAGCGCACTGAGTACCAGTGTGAGCGACATCATCGGTACTCGGATGATTCGCCTAAAGACGTTTCGCCGACGGACGTTTGACAGACGGGCAGATCGCCGAATGGACGTTCGGCAGAACGTCCATTCGGCGACCTGTCCATTTTTCATGTAAAACATGCTGTAAAACACGAAAAACATAAGTGGACAGAGCTACTGCCACTGGCTGCTGCTTAAACGGCGCCATCATGGGTAAAAAAAAAAAAAAAAAAAAAAAAAAAAAAAAAAAATCCGATTTTTTTTTTTACTGCGCGCCATATGATTGCTGCTGCGCAGAGAAGACGAGAGTAGTGCGCAATTGCGAACGCGCGCAGCTTAGAGGGAACACTGATCCCAGCTGACTTTGGGTGAAAGGTAGACCACACCCTAGACTGGCATTTAAAAAAAAAATGGTTCAGGGCATTACTGGGTCAATTTCTGTTGGTTTTTGGTAAACTCTGAGGCAAGAAAGATGTTTTGGTGAAAGTTGTGAAGAACCTTTTATTCATTTTTGGTCAAAATTGGCCAACAGTCAGCCTCAATTACTCAGTGTGAGTATTAGTATGTGAATTTAAAAAAAACTGTAGAACAAGTATTGAAAAATTGAAATGTTTTTGCCTTTGGAAATGTGTAGGGTTTTTTGGGGAATTTTTGGGGATTTACCTACCATTCGATCAAAGTCAGCTGGGATAGGCTTCAACTGACCCTTGACCCTAATGAGGAAACGCTCGATAGGTGTGTGTGGCATGTCATTAGAATAAATAACATGGAAAAATTAAAAAGGTTTAATGGAATATATCCTTCTTGCAGCCTGAGTTTGGTTTAAAAGTTCTAGAATATAATAGCATAGATACTGTACAGAGTACTATATCATTTCAGAATGACCTAATAATTGTACGGTATAATGTTTATTCTAGATGACTCAACAAACTGTAAGCATGGCTCATGTGACTTCACAACCTTTGGGCGTTTTTTTTAAAGACAGGCATATTATTGTTGGAGTAGGAAATCCCAGACTTACTTTACCTCCTAGATGAGCAGGACCAGTTTGACAGGACACACTATTTGGTTGAGTCACGCTCGTTCACATTGGAACGCTATATTCGAAAGCAAAATACGGACGTGTATGTTTAAATTCATGAATTTAGAAAATATTTATGGGGAGGGGCCTGAGAGCATATATTTCACTGTCGTAAAGAGACTCATCCTATTTGTGAACCTTAAAGAAAACCTGTGAGTTTAGTATACCGTGCAAAATGATGAATGGTCAATCATTTTGAGTCAGGGAGCTACCGGAAATCATGAGACTAAACGATGACAGCACAAAAAGAAACGTGGAAGCAATACAATCGTGTGCTCGGGTCAAAAGGGCAAGAGGGATTTTATGAGTTGGAGTGTTTACTATGAGGGATTGCAGGGGAGAACATGCAAACCAGCATCAAACCCACGACCCTAGAACTGTGAGGCCGACTCGCCATCCACTCGTCTGCCAGCCAACCCCATGCGACGAACAATAAAGCTAAAAATTTTGTTCTTTTCTTTTCTTAAAGAGCAGAGAAATACGATGTTAAAATGTATTGGATATAAAGTTTTCACCCAGACGAGATAATAAATATGAAAAACCCGACAGCAAATCAATAGAGTTCTGCTTTATATTTCAATGTGTTGAGGGGACCTTATTGGCATGAACTGACATGCACAACCCACATAAGACTGACTCATCATAAATGAGGCTCAGCCTGTCAGGATTGATCATAAGTCATAGAATCGCCCTGTGTTGAGACATTAATGACTGTACAGAGGCTTCGAACCAACACCTTCATTCTTCGAAGGCCTCGAACCTTCACCTTCATTCTTGTTGGCACGGAAAGTCAGAGCCCCGGATTGAACCCTTGATGGATCTGTCAGGTAACACGCCAATCAGAAAACCTGCTGCCTTGAAGTCTTAATTAACAAATATAAATTTAAAAAAATGTTGAAATTATAATCATTCATTTTCTGAACAGATTGTCCCCACAAGGGTTGCAGGGGGCGCTGGAGCATATCGCAACAAAATACGGGCACCAGGCACAGTACAGACGCTCCCCTACTTACAAACGAGTTACGTTCCGAGCGATTGTTCGTAGGTGAATTTGTTCGTAAGTTGCTTCTGTGCTATATTTTGTATTATAATTTATGTTTAAGGCCTATATAAGTATATTGAAGGTTTATATAAGTGCATTTGTGTTTAAGGCTTGTATAAGTAACCTGCATTGGTTTGTACTGAAAAAAACATTTAATAAAATGGAGAGAATACGTACAGTACTGTATATACATACTACCGACGGTCGAATGATTCAAGTTGTATGCCCGTGCAATGCTCACCATTTTCTCACCCGCATCAAGCTTCTTTATTATTGCCACTTTCGTTTCAAATGAAATGGCTTGCCTCTTCCTTGCACCCCCCTCACTAGAAGCCTTTCGCTTTTCACCAATCATATTGAATAATGGATGCATGAGATATTTAATGATAAAAATGAAAAAAGTTCTTTGCGCACTGGAGATACGTTCACGCACTTACGCACTGCAACGAACTGGGCAGAGGAAGGTGGATGCTGGGTGAGCTCTCACAGCGCCAGGCGTCGGTATTAGCAGCGGAAAGAAGCAGTACTCGGAAAAAGGCGCACAATACAAAATCTAACTTACAGCATCTCTTTCCGAACATTTTTCGACATATGCCTATGCGCAGACATGTTCGTATGTACCGTTGTTCGTAACTCGAATGTTCGTAAGTAGGGGAGCGTCTGTACACCCTGTGGCCAGCCAGTTGCAGGGCAAGAAATTAAAATAAATGTTTACAATATCTTTCGGCGTCCCGGTGGTACGAGTGGTTAGCGCATCAGCCTCACAACTCTGGTGTCCTGGGTTCAAATCCAGGTCGCTCCACCTGTGTGGAGTTTGCATGTTCTCCCCGGGGCTGCATGGGTTCCTTCCGGGTAATCCGGTTTCCTCCAACATTCCGAAAACATGCATGGTAGGTTGATTGGACACTCTAAATTGCCCCTAGGTATGAGTGTGAGTGTGCATGGTTGTCCGTCTCCTTGTGCCCCGCGATTGGCTGGCCACCGATTCAGGGTGTCCCCCGGCTCTGGCCCGGAGACAGCTGGGATTGGCTCCAGCACCCCCCGCAACCCTACTGAGAATAAAGCAGTTCAGAAAATGAGATAATAGCTTTCAAATACGTGCAAACATTTTTTTGCAAGTAAGGTAGTATTTTTGTTTCTGTAAAGTGAGATGAGCAGTTAAAATAATACTTGATAAATACAAATAACGATTTGACCTTATATTAAATACTTTGTGCTATTAAATTTTTGAACAGCATGAAATTGACTGATCAATAGCTTTGAAAACGGAACTAGGTATAGTCGTAAGTAAATCTGGCCGCAATGTTACCAGGACAATTTCAAAATAAAATAACGGATACATGAAAGGTATTCATGTTCAGGGGGATTTCGCAACTTGGATCTTGTTTCCATATGTTGGGTTTCGTACCTAGAGGAATTTGTAAGTGGATGTGCGACTGTATTTTGTGGTTACAAGTGTCCATCCAGCAAATTGGTATTGCAGTTATGCATCTTTCCAGTAGGCGAGGCTAGAGTAACACGTATTTATTGCTGTCTAATAACTCAAGACCAGTCGAGCAACATTTAAGAGGTCTTGTCTCAGTTTCGACCTTTTGCGGACTAGAGATTTTCTGTCAAAACCAACACTGGTCTGCTGTTCTTCAACTTCAATAATGTCATTTTAAAAACCAAAAAAACTCTCGAATTACTATCATTCCAAAACAGTATTTTCAAAACAGCGGTATGTATGTACATTGTCACCAGGATTGAAAATTTATGGGCAACTCAGGATCAGATTTGTTTTAATAACTGTGATATAATACAACAATTATTGACAGACGGGTCAGGAACTCAATCTACGATACAATTTACAAACACGAAAACAAGCTGTATTATTTATTTTTTTCATAACAATTCAAAAGCGGTCCTTTCCAAAGACTGACAATATTTCAGTGCAAAATTTTCTATGAATAAGTACAGCAACACTACAATATTCGTTCTTGTGAACTAATTACCTGCCACTGACAACAATACACATCCAATTCATTCAAAATGGGAGGACTGGCTCTGAATGCTTATATTTTAGTGACATCAACGGTGTAAGACCTCCAATCCATTTAGACTGGGAGGGGGCGAATGAGAGGTCCGGTGGCGCGAGTGGTTAGCGCTTTGGCCTCACACCTCTGGGGTCCTGGGTTCAAATTGCATGTTCCCGGGCCTGCGTGGGTTTCCTCCGGGTACTCCGGTTTCCTCCCACAATCCAAAAACATGCATGGTAGGCTGATTGGATACTCTAAATTGCCCCTAGGTATCGGTGTGAGTGTGAATGGTTGTCCATCCCCTTGGGCCCTGCGATTGGCTGGCCACCGATTCAGGGTGTCCCCTGCCTCTGGCCCGGGGACAGCTGGGATTGGCTCCAGCACCCCCCGCAACCCTAATGAGGATAAAGCGGTTCAGAAAATGAGATGAGATGAGGGGGCGAATGAATGAAAATTAGATAGGACATCTAGTGCCGTCAATGGCAGCCAATGAGTAATTAAACACAGTTCATTTACCTGGAAAATTTTGCAACCTGTTGGTTCCTTTATTAAATCGTCACACCCCTTTTTAAAATGATATATTACACAGGTTCTTGGAGGTCACATCCCTAGTCATAAGGCCAACAGAGCTTCTTCTCACACTCGTCTCATCTTGATTGATTTCCAAATGAGCGACCCCACCTCCAACAACTCATTGGCTGACATGTGGAGTTTGTGGCTGGCGTGGAAGGTACATGTGCGCCCGGGGTGAAGTACACGTACTATGTGTGTGTGTGTGTGGAATGGGATTGTGGGGGCAGTGCCTGCTGGATGGATGAATGTCCTTCCGATCCCTTATCAGCTACAGCAGCTCCTGGCGGGGGTGGCGTTGGGGGTATGCCTGTGTCATAATTGCCCAAACACACACGCACACAGAAGCGTGTGCGCACAGGAAGATATCAGCATTCACACAGGGGCCATATACAACAGAGAGAGGGAAAGCCATTCCCAAGCTATTCCCACCACCAATAAAGGCACTTGAGTGGGACCAAGACCTTCATTAGTAGTCTTACAGTGATAGGATCAGTAACTGTGAGTCCCATGGGTGCTGTTTCTATTGTTACTTCTGCTCTAGGCAACGCGCAATTGGAATAGTACATTTGTGACGAATTAAGTGAGCGATGAACCATAAAATAAAATAAAATTAAAAATCACTGAAAAATTTAATTCTTTCGAGTATGGAATGTTTTTAATGGCAGTAAAATGATGCGGAAAATAATAGGGTGAATGAGGAAAATAAGGCACTCTGAAAGGATATTTAGAAGATTAACAAGATGGAAGTTGTAGTATTAAAACATTATATTTAAAATACATTATTATACATTCTTTGATTTTCCGTACAATTTATCTTCACATGGGTTACGGGGGGTGCTGGAGCCTATTCCAGCTAACTACAGGCACCAGATGGGGGACACCCAGAAGTGGTGGCCAGCCAATCACGTGGCAGAAGGAGACAGACAACCATTCACGCTCACACTCGTACCTAGGGCCAATTTAGAGTGTTCAACGAGCCTACCATGCATGTTCTGGGGATGTGGAAGGAAACCGGAGTACCCAGAAAAAACCCACCCAAACACAAAGTGCAAACTTTCCACTGGAAAGTCCAGACCCGGGATCTAACCCTTGACCTCAGGACTGGGTGGCCGATGCACTAACCACACGTCCACCGGGCAGTCTAAATACATTATTCTTATATTTAAAACATTTTAGACGTGTTTAATGGCTAAGTGCATTGACAGCATTTAGATTTTGACAATTAGGGGGCATGGTCAATGCTGCCACAAAGTAGTAAGTGTCAGTAAATTTGTATTCACCGTTTTACATTTTTTATAACCTTCAATACTTATTTATTATGTTGGGTCAATAATTTGGGATAAAAGTGACCAGAATGTCATTTTCAAGCTACTTTAGTTGGTCCTTTTGGGAGTCTTGCGCTGACATGCTGTTATATGCAGTTGACCAGATGTAGTTTGAATATTCAATCAAATTCCAGTTGTTTTCTCTAATTGGCCATCCATGGAGTGGGTGTCGGTGGGATGCTCGTGGGCTTTGGCAACGCGTGTGGTGATATTGACTGGACACGGGACTCCAATCGTTCTTCAATGACTTCGCAATTCCAAAATAATACCAAAATTTTCACTCACTTCGCACTACCATTGCATGCACGATTCTTAATATTTTTTGGGAGGCAGGATTCTAAACTTTGCTGCAAAATTTGAAAAAATATATCATAGAATTTCCATACTGGAAAAAAAAGACTGTTCAAAATTTTAATGGCACAGATTTATTTCCATATTCATAAGTCAAATAGCCTACATATATTGAGTGGAGTGGAGTGGTTAGTGCGTCGGACTCACAGTGGGACACCTGGGTTCAAATCCAGGTCGGTCCACCTGTGTAGAGTTTGGATGTTCTCCCTGGGCCTGCGTGGGCTTTCTCCAGGCACTCCGGTTTCCTCCCACATTCCAAAGACATGCATGGTAGGCTGATTGGACACTAAATTGCACCTAGACATTAACTGTGAGAGTGAATGGTTGTCCGTCTCCTTGTGCCCTGCGATTGGCTGGGCACCAATTCAGGGTGTCCTTCACCTGGTGCCCATTGTGGCCAGCCAATTGCAGGGCATAAGGAGACTGACAACCATGCACACTCACACTCATACCTAGGGGCAATTTAGAGTGTCCAATCCGCCTACCATGCATGTCTTTGGAATGTGGGAGGAAACCGGAGCTCCCAGAGAAAACCCACACAGGCCCGGGGAGAACATGCAAACTCCGCACAGGTGGACCGACCTGAATTTGAACCCAGGTCCCCCACTGTGAGGCCGACGCGCTAACCACTTATCCGCCGGGCTGCCCTCGAAAAAAAAATCTCGGAATTGAAAATGAATAGGGATATTTATGTCCAATTTATGGTGGCAAAAACTGAACACTTTCTTTGTGCCTTGATTATCAGATTTTGTTTTATTACAAATAAAAAGGTGACTCATACTTAAAAAAAGAACGAGGTACATTTCGAATTTCAAAATGTTTTTGTAGAAACAAACAGATCTTTTTTGTCGAAAAAAAAAAATCAAGCTGTTTTTGGGGAAGAAATCAAAAGAGATTGTGTCGCGGGAATTTTTGTAACCTTTCAAAGTTCCAATGCTGAGAATATAGATCAGAGGACAGGAATCAAATAATATACGTACAGATCTTTTCTTCTCTAAGCATCCCCACGAGAAAGACTGGGTTTTGTTCCACTCGTATGTCATGAGCTGGAAACATGGTCCAGTGGCACCTGCGCTCCCACCCCCTCCCTCGCCACCCCCTCTGTCCAAACCCTACTTGAAAGTGTCTTCAGACAACAGACCTTGCTCTTTCTCGCCCGGTGGTGCCACGAAGCATCATCCCCACTGTCGCCATGCCTCGAGGATTCCTGGTAAAAAGGACCAGGCGAGGCTCCGCGTCATATCGACCGCGCAAAAGCAAGCCACTCGCCCAGTGGCACGATGGCCAGAGCCGCTGCGGGGAGACCGAGCCTGTCAAGGAAAACCACGTGTGGGGCGTCCCGAGCCCCGACGTGGCGCCCCCGCCGGCCCCTCGCGAGGACTCCGCGGGTGTCACCGAAGTGTGGAATCTCCACGTGGAGTCCGCCGTAGAGGCAGAGGAGGCGGACCGACGAGCGCAGTTGCCGGACCCCGAAGTCGACATGACCACCCCCGCGGGGGAGGACTTCTCCTGCTTCCTCTCCCCTCTGCGTCCATTAGTCCAAGCCCGCGCCGAGGTGGAAAAGAAAGCACTATTCACACAAACGTGCTTGTCCTCGTCCCCGGAGACACAATTGCCGTTTTTGGTGAGTTCGACGCGGACGTCGACGGGAGTGACGTCCCCCGACACCCGCTTTTCGTCTTACGGTCCTCTTCCGAAATACGAGTCTGACATGGCGAGCTTGTTCCCGCCGCTTGTTAACCCCGGGCATCACGCAGGTGGGAGAAAACGCTCTCCCCCGGAGTCGAACAAACAAAACCGAGTCAAAGCCAAAGTGAACAGGAAGCTTACCTTCGAGGACGAAGTGACCACCTCTCCGGTTTTAGGTCTGCGCATCAAGAAGGAAGGTCCGGAAGCGACGAGGCGACCACCCCGCGACAAGTCGTCGACCGGAAATCAGCCACTGGGGGAGTTCATCTGCCAACTTTGCAAGGAGGAGTATGCCGACCCGCTCTCCCTGGCCCAGCACAAGTGCTCCCGCATTGTGCGGGTGGAGTACCGCTGCCCCGAATGCGACAAAGTCTTCAGCTGCCCCGCCAACCTGGCTTCACACCGCCGCTGGCACAAGCCGCGTCCGACCGGAAGTGGGTCTCCCTCGGTGAAGCAACTCGAGGTGGACGGGAGGGAGACGGAGTCGCTGCGCGGGGTCAACCGGCACCGGGCGGCCCGGGACAACACCGCGACCTCGGACTCCTCTTCGCCTCTTTACCCGCCGGACAGCGGCCCCCCGCCGGGCCTGTTCGTGTTCAACGCTGGCCCGTACGAAGCTCTAGAGTTCGGCCACGAGGAAGAAGAGGAAGCGGAGTTGTACGACTGTCGCTACTGCGGCAAAAAATTCCGTCGACAAGCCTACCTGAGGAAGCATACGGCGGCGCACGAAATGGCGACTTCGAGCCGCCAGGTCGCGTTCGTTTGTCACCTGTGCGGCGCTCGCTTCCCGTCGGCAGACGTGCGGGACAAGCACCGCGTGTGGCACGCCATGCGGGACGAGCTCCTGGGAAGAGACGGAGGGGGACGCGGCGGCTTCGCGGCGGAGGGATACGGTGTCAACCGGGAGCGCGAACAGCAACTCTTCGCGTGCAAACTTTGTTCCGCCGCCTTCCTCAGCTCGCCGGGGCTCGCGAGGCACGTGAGCAAGTCTCATCCCGGGGAGAACATGCACGTCATCATGCACATGGCCGTCACGAACTGATACATTCATCTTAATAATGTGTTAAATATTTTTTGTTGTTGTTGGGAAGATATGACCAGAATTTGCATCCAAACGCGTCGTAGTCTAGTATTGGGAATTTACGTTAACGCAGTAGTAAATTAGTACTACTTTTTCTTTGGTATGGAAAGCATTTCCAGACCGGGTATATAAAATAATCGAGAAAAAACATTACATCGGTGTCAGTTTTTTATATATAACCCTGACAATCTGTAATCGATCGTGCCTTTCAAATCGTAGGTGTAATGATCTGTCGGCACTCTCGTTAAATTGACCATCCTCTGTAATCTTAATTCAGTGCAAATTAATTTTGGATCTGTAAATTTCCATTTTAATGGGAACTGTTTGCTTTGCTTGAATTTATTTCTTCGCTGATCTGCAGTTAACTCATTCGTTGTTTATTGTTTTGACAGTTACAGATAGAAAATCCATTTAATCTGGAATTGAGTGATCATTGACGGCGATAGACGTCCAATACAGTTTGACTCGGCAGGCAGCCAGCGATTGTTTGGTCGGGACCAGATCCCCAGTCAAATTCTCTATACTAACCTAAATATTTTGTAATTATTTAAAGAAATTTGTAACAAAGATACAAAATTTAATAGAAAATAGAATTGAAAAATACAGCTAACATTTTTACTTGACCAATGGAGCATGTTTCACTGCCATTGACGGCGGTAGATGTCCATTTCAATTTGACTGGGAGGGGCGAATGGACGTTCCGTAGAGCCAATAGGCTAAATAAGGCAACCGTAATATTAAAAGCAACACACAAAACAAACAACATTAGAAAAATAAGATAGTGAAATCAATACTCTGCCAGTAAAAAACAAACGCGTCACAATGACATAATTAAATTTTTACTGCCACTATAACGTACAGTATTTACACTTAGACACGTGAAGAGTCATTCGCTATCCGTGGTGCTGAAAGTAACAGGGGAAGAGGAAATTTGAACGCAAAAAAATAAACACGCCTACTTCATTCATTGATAAGAATTACCATGACTCTAGTATGTTTTTTTTCAAATACTGTGTATATGATCATCTTTGTTATAACAAACATCATGTGTTATATATATTTTATATTATAACAAATGATTAAGCAACAAATTGTCCATTTTGTGCAACTTGAACGGACCCTCCACAATGTTAGAGACATTTTCTGCAAGACTGGACTGTAATATAATCCTGTAAAATACCTTTTATATTAAATAAGCCAATGGACGTAGGCATAAAATATTTTCGTACACAAATGGAAATTAACATTTGTCGCTATAGTACTACAATGTCTTTGAAGGGTATAAACTACTGTTGAAATATATGTATCATTTAAGGTAGTTTTGTATACTGTATTTTGATATGTTTAATGTGACATGTCAATAAATATCAATGCTGAATAATGAACCTGTGTTATTTTTAAGGAATTTTAAACACACCAGTAAATAATGTGAACAGTTTATTGTCAATACATCCATGCTTCTTTTTTTTTAAATGGCGTGTTTACTGTAGATGTTACACAAGGTTGACAGTAAGTTTGCAAGGTGTGTGACCTGGTTACATGGTCAATACATGCATTTGTAGTACTGAGCTGGCATCATGCAGTAGTCTATATATAATGCCTGTTACATACAGTACCCAAGGCAGTTTCAAATTTGACCATTTTGTTAAGCTCGTGCAAATCGGAAGTCATTTTGTGATAAATTGGACCTCCTGTTTAATGGGAGGCGACTTGACACATTTGAACATTTGAACTAAAATTTGTCTAAAGCAAGGGCACAATACTGCAGGGTTACAAGAGATCATAGAATTTGATGTTAAAGTATGTTTTGCATGGCCCAAAATGTGCTTTATGCTTTGTATATTGTACTTTTTGTTTTGTTTTGGTAAAAGAAAAGACTGACTGAAGTCAAGATCCACAACACAGGCAAATCTTTTACTCATCGGCTGCCATTGCCAGCTCTAGACGTCCAATTCATTTGAAGTGGGAGAATGGCAGCAAATGAACGAAAGTTAATTCGCTGCCACTCTCCCACTTCAAATGGATTGGACACCCACTAGCGATTAAGTAGTGATCGACTCATGTATATAACAGTACTGGTAACAATCAAACAAACAGTGAAGTTCATCAAAAAAGAGGAAGCTCTAACAACAAGAAATTGACCTTTTCTCCATTTTGCATATTTCTGAATCTAACAAGTCGCACATCGCTTTTGTTCTGAAACGGTGGAACAAAAACACAGGAGAAAATTAACAGCAGATTTCCTGAAAATACACGGGGGGAGAAACTTTGAGGCTGTTCAGTGCCTCAGATATTTTCAATTGATTTTAAGGCACTTCTACTTTTCTTTGTGTTTAGCAAGTGATCCACAAGACTTGAGCTCCTTATCCAATGAACACATCACAATGTAGTGGAGTGTTTTAGTTAGATTTTTGTTCCTGCGTTTAACGGAAGTGCTGTAATAAAAGCATTGAATGTTGTCATATGAATCCACATTCGGTTTTTGCAAGGACTGTATTTTCACATAACAGAATCGCCACAAATAATATATCTAATATATACATTTAAAGTTAGGCGCAAAGAAATCTAGGGAAGTAGTTTTGTTCCGTTGAATGACAAATGTTGACAAAAGCCTTGAAAGGAGCAAAATATAACCAGCAACTTGTTGGTAAGTGAAAGAAAAATAAAAGTAATAAACATCAGTGCTTTGCAGCAAAAACGACTACAACTCGTTTGTTCTATTTGACCTTTAAATTTACAAAACATATTTTTTTCCGGCTCGGCTTTTCTATTGTTGGCAAATAATTGTTTTTTTTTGTTTCTATGTACATTTGACCTTTTTTTTTTACCAACTTAGAGACGCAACACTGCACCGAGAACAAAAATACTTATAGCTTCATGCACCTTTCCACTGAAATAAAACAATTATACAGTATCTGTCTTCAAGATTGATGAATCTCTGAACCGATACCACTTTTTGGTTTTCAATAGTGAGGAGTGGTATGTTTTTAGGGGGATACAACTTACAATTTATTTCTTTTAACACTAAATTACGGTGTACTCACTTGTTTGTCAAGTAATTGCTATTATGGCTTGGGCAGAGAGATATTAACTCCTTATCCTCCATTGACGGTGGTAGACGTCCAAACCATTTGAAGTTGGAAGTCCCTCCCACTTCAATTGGATTGGATGTTTACTAGGGATAAACATAGTGCAATTTAAAGCAGGAGGATGATTAGCCGTCGCACGATTGGACGTCTATCATCCGGGTAAGGGTGACAAGTGCTCTTTTTTACGTGGATGTGTGTGGCGGGCGGCCATTTTGGGTAGAGCGACCAGCAGTTGGAAAATTGAAGAGAGTTGAATTGAGCATGTTATTTCTGAGTACTTGCCGATATTGATAAAATGGCTGAATTCAAAAGCAGGCGGCTGAGTGCAGTTGGAAAAAAATGTTAGGGTTTAAAGTATAGTAGAGTCCACAAATGACAGTAGAAAAGGTAGCCTAGGGCAATTATTCTGAAAGAATATGAGTTTGCCATTCAAACTGAGTCAGGAGTAGCCAATGACTTTTCATTTTTTTGTTTTGTTTTTGAATTGAAGTCTACTTTGAATCTTATTCGGGTCCAGAGAAAATGGGTTGTGATATGAATGTTTGGCATCAAGTCTTATTGGTCGATCCGGACGAACGTCGGAGCTTCATGGACATGCGGGTCTTGCTAGTTCGAGGAGACATGGGGGAGGCCGAGTCGCTCCCGGCCTCCCCAAGTGCTGGACTTTCTGACCGAAGAATCTCGAGGCAGGAGCCTGTGGAGGATGAGGAATATGTGTGGGAGGGAAGGGAGGGACGATAGAGTCGAAAATGGATAAAAAGGCCAGGGTGAAAGGAATGAAGGATTGCAAAATTCATATCACTCTTACATACACAGCTAACACTATTTGTTCCGTGTAGTGTTGCATTGTTACCATTTTATGGCTACCGATACGGATTCCAACAGCTGTGTGGTATCGGTCGAGCTCGTTACTGTACCGATACATTTTTTAAATAACGTTGTTTATTTACGTTTAATACTAGATTAAAGCATACAGTGGTACCGCGACATACGAGTGGCCCGACATACGAGCCATTCGAGATACGAGTAAAATTCTGGGCAAATATTTATCTTGAGATACGAGACAAATTTTGATATATGAGCAGACAGCAGATGCGAGATGATGCTCCTAAGAACATCATGGGCATTGTCTCTCTCCCCGCAACTCCCTCGCGTAATGTCTCTGGTCGCAACTCCCTCTTTATAATGTCTCTGCGAGCACTGGGCGGAGCATTGCATTTTTTCAGTGTTTTTTTCCCTGTTAGTCAATGCGAATGGCGTATATACTACTTCTCGTTAGCAAGTGGTCGTGCGTTATCCTATGTGTGTGCATCATTTTGGGAATATTTTGAAGGAAATACAAAATCAAATAACCCTCGATATTGACTGAAAGTCAGTGTGGAGGCGGGGCAAAAAGAGCCAACCCGGGAGAAGAAAGGTATCAAAATGTCAAACAAAATTAGAATTAAGTTTAGTGTTAGGTTTGATTAAACTTATTTTTGAGTGTGTCTTCATCGTAATCCAAGATCATTTAAATTTGTTTATGTTATTTTATCAGCGCATTGCCGTGCAAAAAGCCCCCCTCCTCTCCCCCCTCTGTCCGTCTCTCTCTCTCTCGCTCTCTCTTTCTCTCCCCCCTTCAAAATCCGTATAATTTTAGTACTATTAAACACATTTTAGTAATATTACACAACTAGTTATGTTTTACTTTGTTAATAGATGGCGAATTAGAACAAATAAAAATGTTTTTCCAATCCAATATCGTCTTTTGGGTGTTTTTTCAGAGCGCTGGAACAAATTAATTTGTTTTTAGTTCATTTCAATGGGAAACGTTCGTTTGAGTTACGAGAATATCGACTTATGAGCTCAGTCCCGGAACGAATTAAACTCGTATCTCGAGGTACCACTGTACTTAGTTGAATGTAAAGATATTTCTATCATTGCTTGGTCATATACTGCAAAACTTATTGTGAGGGTGGAAAAAACGGTCCAATCCATCCGAAGTGGGAGAATGAACGAAAATTTGTGTAGTGTACTTATTTTATTCGTTTTTCAGGTCAAAGTATTTAAAATTTACTTCGTGGCTGCCATTGACGGCACTATACGAATGTTTATTCGCTGCCATCCTCCTACTTCAAATGTATTGGACGTCTACTACTGATAAATGTATTTAAAATCAAAAAGTAAATATGGCTCCCCGATTCCGCTGACATCATTTTAGTGGCGTATCGGTACCTATACTAGTATTGGTATCAGTGCAACACTAATTCTGGGTATTTTCTAACTCTATAAACACAAAAATGTGACAGACACACGAGGAAACACTACTGGTGAGAGCAACACACTGGACATATAACAGTGGAAAGGTTACCTCACACTTGATCGTGTGTGTGTGATGCTGAGAGTCTGCCTGTTCTTATGCTATAATTTTGGTCAAGTTGCAGTCGTTAAAATAAAATAGTTATGAAAGCCCATTACACGCTCATTCATTTACTGTACCGCTTATCCTCACGAGCGACTGGCGCCTATCCCAGCCAACTATGGGCACCTAGGGGCAAATTAGAGTGATCAACCAGCCTACTCTGCATGTTTTTGCCATTTTGGAAAAAAAACGGGGCAGCCGGAGAAAATGCAAACTCCATACAGGAGGTCCGGATCTAGGATCGGACCCTCGATATTAAAAAGGTGAGGCCGAGGCACTAACCACTCTCTGGGGCGCCCTACAAGCTCATTTTTAAAAATTGTTTCCAATGTTAAAAATTACCTCATTAATTTTACAACTTTTAAAATTTCAAATACAGTTCTATAAAATACTAAAAGAAAACCAGAAGATAGGCAAAACAAGTACCGTATTTACACAAATATAAGGCGCACTTAAAAGTCTTAAATTTTCTCCAAAATAGACAGGGCGCCTTATAATCCAGTGCGCTTTATAGATGGACCAATACTAAAATTGTTATCACAATAAAATAAAATAAATCAGTCGATAGGGTACACCATCCTCTACAGCTCTCACAACTACGGCAAGCAGCCCCCATCTCTATTTTCCCCGTAGAAAAAGTACTGCGCAGTGACTGCTGGTATATATAGTTCTTTTGTCAATACACCCAGTATGACGGCTAGCACACTAATTCGGTGCTCGCCGTCATTCCGGCGGGATTTACAAAAGAACTCCTGCCGCTAGATGTTGGCGTGGACATCGACATCAACACAGCTTTACGAAGGGTGGCAGGCAGCGCCGGGCTAGTTATGCTAGCTACTAGCTAGCTACTATTTGCGAATGGATTGTGGCCGCCTGGATGAAAGTATAAAACTCAGCGTTTTCGATGACCCGTTTGGACAATTGTTCAATTCGGACACAGAAAATGAGGACTTTGATGGATTTGGCTAAATAAAGTACAACCGAACTCAGTTTTGCTTCCGTTGCCTTTTTAAAAACATGTTTTTAGCGTGTGTCCGTATGTTTAAGCTGGTGTATGTTTTTCCATGCCTGACTGCGTCTTTAAAAATGGTGCGTACTGTGTGTGTAAAATACATAAATAAATAGCACTTGTTACTGACACTGCGCCTTTAAATGCGATGCGCCATATAGTCGTGAAAATACGGTAAAAGTAAATATAGAACATTAATTTAAGATGTATATTAAAAAAGATTTTAAAATAAAAAAGGTTGAATGTATTAAAAATTTTCAACATAAATAGTATTCCTACTTAGTTTCCCCCATATTTTCTTGAATTGAATTTATTAAAAAAAAACTAATATTGTATTTTTATTTTCTTTGTTATTTATCTTATAAACTTTTCCAACTTTTTGTTTTTGAATTTAATTAGTAATATTTTGTTTATCATTATTATTCCACTTCATAAAAGGGATGCTCAGTAGTGGTTTTGTTCCAAGGAATATCTATTTTCTATTTTTAATCATATCTGTATTTCTGTAATACCATTCACAGCTGGCGTGAAGGACTTTCTGCTTCAAACCTTTGCCCTTCACCCGGAGTCTAAAACTATCCAGCGGTTTTGGCACCAAAAGACACATAACACTGTGCTCGTCTACGTGGGAGGATGAAGAACATAAGAAGGTTTAAAAAAGTAAAACAACAAGGAAACAATGAAAGGGAAACAATGAGTAGAGAGAAAGGTCCATAAGGTATAAAAATGGCCAAAATTTAGTGAGGGAGAAAAAAATCCAACAAAAAAGTAGTCAAGAAAGAAGACGATGTGGGGAAAGTATGGAAGAAAGAAAAAAAACAAGCAAGGAGGGGAAGGATATCGATGAATGGAAAGGAAAGTGTGGAAAAAGCATGAGATGAAAGAACAAAATTAAAATGAGAAATAGTAAAACAGGACAAGCACAAAAGCGAAATGGACAGAAAATGGAAGGACACAATAATGTGATGTAACAAATGATGTAAAAACTTGATACCGTATTACTCTGAAATCTAATGTATATAAAACGGCAAAGTTCATCTACATTGGAAAATGTTGACCTGCTGATCATATGCTGAATTTACATGTAATTGAGCTACATTAGATGACGATAACAGACAATAAACACATCGAAAAGTCTATAAATCTGTCTCACGCCAAACATAACGCTTTGTATTTGGATTATATTTGTTATGCTAAATTTGTTGGCGTTGACTGGATTTGCCTGAACTCCACAGATGTCTATACTGTGTGTGTTTGTGTGTGCATGGCAATACATCCAAACCAGAAGGAGAGGCGCAGACATGAGGTTAGTCAAAGTACCACAAAATCCATGAGATCAAAGGTCGAAGGAACGGAAAGGAATTGTGTTAAAAGTGTTAGCTTGAAGGATTAAAAAAAATACTCATTCCTCACGTTCAAAGAGAAGGAAATGTCATATTCACATAAACAATGTTGTTTTGATGCTATTAAAAAACTAAAGAAGTCATAAAAAGTAACGAGAATGAATCACAAAATTCCAAATTTGGAAAATTGTTTTTTAAGTGAGCCTATCCAAATAAAATTGGTAAAGAACAATTTGAATTGAACTGAATGCATTTATTGTCATTATACAAGTATAATGAGATTTAAATTCTTAATTCTCGAGACATTTACTTTGCACCAAAATGCTGAAACTGTTGAAAATGACATTTCCTTCTGAAAAACCCAGCACAAAATCCTAGAAATACATGCAGACCTGCAAGGGCAGGAAATACACAAAAGGCGTAACAATGATGCGTAATTAGGATGGAAAAAAAAAGCACAATTGATGCTGGACTGTGAAAATAAAGAGCCAATCAGAATGTTGTTCATCTTACTGCTCTTACCTTTTTACCTATAGGCAAGTGACACAATACGATCTAAAGAGCAAATGAGAGGGGAGAAAAAGAAAGACAACAAAGGAAAAGAAGAACCAAACAAAAAGGAGAACAAATGAAGGTGAGAAAAAAGGGAAATCAATCAAAGAAAAACCAAACAAAAAGGAGAAGCACGTTTGATCACTGCGTTGTTACAAAAGGTGCGTTAAAGAGGTACACTTATTTCAGAGCACAGGATGGCTATAAAATCGAATCAAATCGAATGAATTACTAAATGCAACAGTCCAAAAATGATGAGGCTTCATGAATTCAAAAATGTCACCCTGTGCTCTGAAAAATGAATATTCGGGGCTGAAAAACAAGCAGTATGATTTTTTTTCAGGGCGTACGCGCACAATGCAATTAGCACAAAGTCATTTAAATGTACTTTAGTAGAAGTGTACCCCGAGAAAACCCACGCAAGCCCGGGGAGAAAATGCAAACTCCACACAGGGAGGACTGACCTGGGATCGAACCCAGAACTACGAGGCTGACGCGCTAACCAATTGTCCACTGGTCCACTTGTCATAATTATCATTGTAAAATAAAAATTCTCATAGATGAGATAGTTCATTTAACCTTAATTCAAAGCACATGTATAGTTGAATACATATATACTATATCTATAGATACAGATAAAGTATCTCACAAAAGTTATAAAATTATCGTCAACTTGATTTCACATGGGCCGGACCATTTTAGATATAATATTTAGATTTTTTTCTTTCTATAAATGGATTAAAAGAACTGGATTAAAATCCAAGAATATTCAGTTTTTATAGATCTAAAACAATGTTTATTTTAGCTTTTTTTTAAATATATTTTTAGATTTTACAAAATGATTTTTGAACCAAAAACACAGAAAAACATGGATTAAAAAATTACAATTAGTGATTTAAAAAGGGGAAAATCAGGAAATTTAATAAACATTTATACTCTTCATTTTAATTTGATCCTAAAACAGAAAGTCGGCACTCATGATTTACTTTCCCGGGCCACACAAAATGATGCGGCGGGACAGATTTGCCCCCCGGGCCGCCACTTTGACACATGTGCTGTATGTAAATATATATAGTATATAATATATATTTAGTATTTATATACAGAAGGTGATTGAAAAGTGACTCCCTATTTTAAAAAACAATTTATTCATGTTAAATTATGTTTCACGGTGTATGGAAGTTGCGTTTTTGCTGTTGTTTTCTTTTAAAATCTATTATTTTGTTTGAAATTTGAAAGCGCTGCAAAAATGGCTAGACGTGTTACCGTACAGGAATATGGCCAGCTATCAGCCTCAAATCTGGTAGTGATCTGGTAGACATATTTGTAGGTCTTAAACATTTTCACCAAAATAAGCATTTAGAAAATAAAACTGAAATAAATGTAATTCCGATATCTCCTCAAACATATACAAACACACACACCAAAAATGAGAAAGATATTAAAGCAAAAATCAGTGTTAAGTATTTTAAACTACGTAATTACGTTTCAATCACCCTCTATTTATATACCTAATACATTTGAAAACATTTAAAACCACATTTGTCCTTGAGAATGGAGCATAATTTTGAGGGGTAAAAAAATTAGTCCTGAAATGAGCCATATGCCGTGAAAACTTTCTGAATGCGCAGTAGCCCGTTAGTTTTCATAACAGTCGTTGCATTTAAGTGTAATATAACCTTGTTATTAAAAAAGTGTGACTTTATAGTTTAACAACTGTAAAAAAATACACTTGAAAAAAATTACATTATATAGGTGTAACAGAAAAGCCAATTTGAAATGACTTTATCTGGGGATATAACAGAAGACTGAATCACTCCCTCTTTCCCTGAATGTAAAAGTTGTGGTTAGAAAGAGAAAGAGTATCACCAAGACTGCAGTACCTGTGTCAGTAGGCAGGTGAGTGCAGGGAGCTGGACTGTAGACACGAGCAGCATAATCCTCAAAGGTGGTCGGCTCCTGATGGTGCTGCACAATGGTTTCCAGATATCGTGCACGCTCCTCATAGCTGACGTCAAATGTCAAGGTGAAATGAAAATACAAATGGATGTACTAACGAAGTAAAAGCACAAAATGATAAATAACTTCTAGTTGTGTTGAAAAGGACACTTTCAGTGTTACTCCAACTAGTGGGGAGCTTGATAAATATCTTTTCGCAACATACTATTGGCAAATTTGAAACATGGTCAATGACATTGAAATTGATTAAAAATGAAGTTTAATGGAGAATAAATGGAAGCGTGCAACATATCAAATACTTTTTAGAACTAGCTAATTTGTTTCTGCTTTAAATATTGCTGACAACAATTTTAAAATTGAGTTTGACACCCCTAAAAATTATAAAGTGATATTTGTAAATTAAATTTAATTGGTAGGATAAAATTATTAATTAGACCAAGGGTGTCAGACTCGGGTTGGTTCGCGGGCCGTGTTAACGTCAACTCGATTACATGTGGGCCGGACCATTTTAGATATAATATTTAGATTTTTTTATAAATGGATTAAAAGAACTGGATTAAAAGCCCTGAATATTCTGTTTTTTATAGATGTAAAACAATGTTTATTTTAGCTTTTTTTATATATATTTTTAGATTTTACAAAATGATTTTTGAACTAAAAACACAGAAAAAATTGATTAAAAAATGACAATTATTGATTTAAAAGGGGGAAAATCAGGAAATTTAATATACATCTATACGGCACTCAAGATTTACTTTCCCGGGCCACACAAAATGATGCGGCGGGCCAGATTTGGTCCCCGGTCCGCCACTTTGACACATGTGAATTAGACTATGAATATTAAATAATATAATGGGGGAAAAAACAAGTATGAATGTTTTTATAAAACAGTAATGCATCAAAAACCTAGGCAAGTGGACAAAGAAAAAAGAAAGAAATACTTGCGTCACACTAGCTTTTGAGTTTAACCATGAAAAGAAATAAAACCAGTGCATGTTGAACAATCGTCCCTGTACAGCAAATATGTTTCATGTATGAATCCATAAAAAGAGGAAAAAGAATGCAAAAAAACATTCTCCAAACAATTTATCATTTGAATTACAGCTGTCAGCCATTGAGCGCAGGGACTTGGCAGATAGCAGAGTAAATGGAAACCAGGACTTCAACTGTCTGTCCATCTATTAGCGATAATCTCATTGATAGAATGACATTTATGCTCTTGTCCTCAGTCCGAGTCATACATCCGACAATAATGACATCCAGGCAAAGGGGTCACGTCAACACACACACACATCTACCTATAGTATTACCATTTACTTTCCCGGCTCCAATAACTAATGATTTTCAGTGAGACCAAGTGTGTGTGTGTGTGTGTGAGGACCGCTGAACATGATGAGATGCATTGTGATCAGGAAAATGCGGCTCGTAAGTGCATGTGTCTCAATTTGAATGTAGGAGGGCAGGCAGGCTAATGAATCTTTAGAATGAAATCTGCGTCTGTACCTCAGTGTGAGATAGTGAATGGCCAGTGAGCCATTTACAATACCGCCCATGGCTTTTCTATTGGGTTAGAGAGATGGTCTAAGGGCCTCAAAAGGAGAGGGATTCAGGTCTAATGGTAACTGATCCAGTTAGAGACAATGATTATAACAATAACTTCTTCAAAGCAGAGAGCTGGGGGGAAAGGATGAAACAAATAGAAGTGAAGGTGAATAGAGGAGCATGAAAAGAAAAACTAGCAAAGGTTATATTGTGATTTACTCAAGTAAACCGAATTGAAAGCTCAGTCTCGGGGTTTTGGCTTTCAGTCATGGTGATGGACCTTTTTTTGGGACAGAACGGATGATTATTTTGAGAAAATTCAGCAAATGAACGTTTGTTCACTCACAGCCAATTTCCCCATTCTGCATAGATTGGACTAGACCAAGGGTGTCAGACTCGGGTTGGTTCGCAGGCCGCTTTAACGTCAACTTGATTTCACGTGGGCCGGACCATTTTAGATATACTACATAATATTTAGATTTTTTTAAATAAATGGATTAAAAGAACTGGATTAAAAGCCCTGAATATTCAGTTTTTTAATAGATGTAAAACAATGTTTATTTGAGTTTTTTAAAAATATATTTTTAGATTTTACAAAATGATTTTAGAACTAAAAACACAGAAAAAAATGATTAAAAATTTACAATTATTGATTTAAAAGGGGGAAAATCATGAAATTGAATATACATCTATACTCTTTATTTTAATTTGATCCTAAAACAGAAAGTCAGCACTTATGATTTACTTTCCCGGGCCACACAAAATGATGCGACGGGCCAGATTTGGCCCCCGGGCCGCCACTTTGACAAATGTGGACTAGACGATAAAGTCATTTAGTGATAAAGTCATTGAAATTCACATTAAATTCACAGTAGTATAGTGAAAATTGCCAGATGATTGGAGGTGCTGGAGCCTATCCCGGCCAGCAAGCGGGGGACACCCTGAATTGGTCGCCAGTAAATGCAGGGCAAAAGGAGATGGACAACCATTCATGCTCCCACTCATACCAAGGGGCAATTTAGAGTGTTCAACCAGCCAAATTCCATACCATTGTGTCTATTATGGAGTAATTGATACTGAAATGTTGTATCCGGATATTATTTTACTTGATCGAAAAAGTATTTATTTTTGCAGTGGATTAAGGGCACCAGAAAGTTATGCAATGGGGTAAACAAAATTTTGACCTCTATATAGTAATGGAGGATATTTTTGCATCAACTACTTTGTTAACTAATTTACAGCCATTGATAGCACTAGACATCCAATCAATTTGGAGTGGGAGGGGCGAGAGCGGATGAACAATCTAGTTTAAAAAGAGTAAACATCTACATTCATTTAAAGTGCTGCGTCGTGAACAAAGCAAACGGCACCCTTATTTCATAGCAAAGCATTTCTGGTGGGACTCCCCCCAACAAAATTATTCCTGGGAGTGAAGGGTGGCAAAGAAAGTGAGATGATGAGACATGAATAGAAGTCCTCGTGTTGCACAAAAAGGAGGAAGACAAGTGAAAATCCATTGGCAAGAAGAGAATGAAGGGCGGCGATGAAACAACACGAACCATACAACAGTGTTAATAATGTCAATGCCATGTGAGTGTGTGTGTGTGTGTGTATATGACTAAGGAGAACTGCAGTCACACAGTTTCAAAACTTCCATATCATACCAGCTCCATATGTGATTTTATCACCCGTCTTTTTCCACTTCCCACTTTTTTGAGTAATATGAAATGTGTAGACGCAAGGAACAAATACTGTTTATACCATAGTAATGTAATCAAACCTTTACTTATATATATTCTCACTATTTATTGATCAATAGAATTTCTCTATGCGTTTAACAAAATATTAATTACTTGATATCAGTGGCGAGCTGTCAGGGCCTTCAAAGCCTTCTCTGCTGGCCTAAGAAATATCTGAATCATATTTTATATTTTGTCCATCAATACTTATTAAATAATTCCAAATTGTCTGTTAGCTTCCTTTCATTGCTTTTCCCCCTGGTTGCACTGCTTCCAGATGTGTGTTTTCATATTGAAGCATTTAACCAATCACATTTCAGCCATTATTTGTTGCCAGGGTCAGAAATCTGCCTCAAGCCCTTCACAATCAGTTCTGCAGGCTCTGCTGCATTAAACAAGCGTCGATAAGACTGTTGCTTTAACCAATCAGATTTCGAGTTGGCAACACCACAATGCCTTCTCGCAGGCGTAGGGATACGTCATCGCTTTCACCAACTATGATTGGCTAGTGATTAGCCAGAGCTACCAAACTGTATCAGGAGCGGGCTGCACAAGCAAATATATTGTTGTGTTGATTTAAAGCCATTTTCAAGACGGACTATGCCAGAAATTCGACAGGACAGGCTCGACTTTCAGCATTAGCTTCGATGGAGATAGAAAAGAAGGAAGAAAGAAAGGAGGATGGATATTGTGTACAGTTAAAAAGGATTTTTGGTGAGTAAAATATGGCTAGATTCCTAAATAATATTTCAATTGTGGGCCTGGTTCTGATATCTGAAAAGCTCCAGTGTTTGTATTTAATCACTAAATGCTGCTAGGAAGTGGATTTTACCCAATTTTAGTGCAATTTTTGCCATTTCGCCATTGACGTCCATCGCTGTCTTTTCCCGGGGAAATCACCCCTGGCCCGGTTGTAATGTCTGAAAAGCTCCAGTATTTGTATTTAAGCAATAAATGCTGCCAGGAAGTGTATTTTACCCAATTTTTGTGCATTGATTTATTGATTATTTTTTATGTGTCACAGCTGTCGCTGCAGTAGAGGTTTTATAGCCATAAAATAGTTTTTGAGGGTTGGATTGATTAGATGAAGGCGCTACGAGAAAATGCACGGACCGCCACTGCTTGATATATAGTTTGCAGTGATGTACTGTACATTTGCACAAGTCAAACAATATAAAAATACAATTTGTGAATTGTCATGCAAACTTAACTCTTTCACTGCTATTGACAGTAGTAATAGATGTCCAATCATGTGGCTGATATCATTCGTTCGCTGTAAAATAAAATTAGCTGGAAATCCTTCCAGTTTCCCCCCAACAGATTGGACCTCTATCACTGTCAATGGCAGTTTGAGATTTTCAGTGTACCTAGACTAAGTAAAGGCTATAGTTGAAACGAGAAAGTCACATGAAGTTAAAAAAGGGCTTGATTTCTCACTAGCCACCATGAAAATATATATTATATTATTATAATTTTGGTAATCCTGTTTAACCTTAAACAAAACATTATGTCAGAGATTGATTTATAAAAAGTGTGTTTTTCCCACATCACATGCAAGCCTCTGGTTTAAAATGTACATTTAAAATTATCCCTGATTATCAGAAGATTGGAATCATGTGAAAAATGTATTCACTTACTTTCATGTTTTTTAAGGCCTACAAAGCAAAAAAAACATCTATATGAGCAAGCAAGCTAAGTTAGCAACAAGCAAGAGTATCTGCAGTATTGAAAATTTTATACTTGATCAACTTTTTTTTCTTCTTAAAGGTGCATCTTGATCATGTTGAAAAATGAAAATGACTGCACAAATGTAATTTCACATGTTAAAAAAACAAATTTAACCATTACATAGTTATTACACTCAAAGCATTACATCAGGTAATGCCCAGTTTTTCCAGTAATTCTGGCTGTGACATCTCAGCCAGAATTGATTATCCCTTCTAGCTTTTTAGAGTTGCAGAGCTAGTACATGTTGACATAACGCTCACACATTAACAAAAGAAAAACGTGCTTATGAAAAGCATGGATAGTATGTAGGCAGCAGAAATCTGCAGCTCATTCTGGACATGATATCTTCTGTTAGGAGATTTTTTTTATGGGCAGGGCCAATACAGTTGATAAAGGAAGACTAATTATAATGCATTCTCATTATTAAGCCTTTGTGACAATTTTTTGGGATAGATTTGGTTCCAAATTATGGTCTGCTTTCATTGTAAAGTCACTTGCTTTAGTATTTGATAGGCCTTTTAAACACGGCAAATGTATCCAAAAGATCAATTGACTTGGACTCAAGTGTAAAAATATGCGATCATATCCATATTTTTAATGATTTTACTTTGTCCAAAGACTCCCTCCAAAATACAGTATTCTACATTAAATCATTGCTAATATACAAATATCTCATTATTGTGTATGAAGGCACAATGCAACAAAGTATTTTTGTTTTGATTTGTTGATTGCTAATTGAATAATTGAAAAAACGCAATTCCCCCAGCATAGTAACAATGAATGATATTGCCAATCATTAGAGGAGCAACCCATAAAATGAAAAGGGTGTGATATTGTTGGGGTTATTCTGGGATATAATTATATATGTGCGTATTAATCATTATATGTATGTGTGGAATATTAATCATTATTTGTAATACATTAATCATTATAAGCAGACGAAAGCTCAGTATAACAAGGACACTTCCCCCCTGCAGCTGGCTCCGAGGACATTTAATTGTTTTTAGGACTATTGACCTGACAGATCACCAAGTTCCGGGCCGAGGACTGTTGATCTGAGTTCGCAATGAAGATCTGTGAAGGACTCTTAAATTCCTTTGACTTGGATTCCGGCAGATGGCGCTAATCGAATCAACTTCCGAAAATACTCGCATATTGTTTTAAAATACTGTCGCTCGGTTCACCTTTTATGGAAATTATTATGCTTACTTGTGCAAATTCTTACGCAGCTGTTTTTGGTTTCCGATCCGCTCGTTTCACCTTTTATGGAAATTATGCTTACTTGTGCAAATTCTTACGCAGTTGTTTTTGGTTTCCGATCAGATATGCAATTGTTGTTGGAGTTGTTTTTTGACCTTAATTGTGTTATTCGGTTAGCTTGAATAAGATAACTTTAAGTGTTTTGATTAAGTGTAACTAAATGGACAGAGGAGGATGCCTTTCTTCAGAACGCTCCGGTGGCGAGGACGAGCCAGGATCGGTTCTCACTTGCAAGTTATCACTGGATTATGTCAACGATGTCTCTCCTTTTATTAAAGTATATCTATTAATAAACCTATCAGAGATGCAACCTTCACAACATTAACATTAACAACCGAACCAAATTTATTGGGCCCAAATAACATTCGTAACTATAAAATAGTGCATAATTGAATTTGAGACTGCCCCCTTTACGGCATTAGTAGAAAAATATCTAATTTCCCCAAGGGAAGACAAGAAGGAAAGATTATGATGGAAGAAAAAGTAGCGCTAAGAAACCTAGGAAGATAGACAAGAGTAAGGATGGTAAAATGCCTCTTTTGTATTCAATAAGAAACTCATTTTCTTTGGGGAGGTTTCCGCGAGTGAAAAGAGTGACAATTCCATGTCTATCCATTTTACCCCTTTTATCCCCTCTCTCCTGCAGTGCAGCTCACTGTGTCAGAGCCCTGTGATCACTTGCAACAGAGTGGGAGCAGAGGCGAGCAGGCCAAAGAGAGGGCTTGTTAGCACATTAGGAGCTGGCCCACCACTGCTGGGTGTATGTGTGTTTGAGAGCGAGCATGTTGGAATACAAGTGTGGTCACACATACAATGTGCTGTGTTAATAGAGTTACTGGTCGTGCTATCTGGTGTCAGGCCCTGAACTGGGCGTCTGGGAGGTGTGGTCTCCATTCCAATTACAGGCCCAGCAATAAACGGGTGAAGCAGTGACATGTGGTACTAATCAACATCACCATTAGGACAGCTGACCGTCCATCACGGCGCCGGATCGTCTCTATCATTTACTACGACAACGCACTCGTAACGAAACAAACAAATTTAAATGAACTTGGATTAATATATACAGACACTCAAACATACGTTTAATGTAACTTTACACAAAACTGAATTCTAATTTTGTTTTAATCTTTTTTTACCTTCGTTTTCCGGGTTAGCGGTTTGCCACGCCTCCACCCTCACGTTCGCTATCGATGTGCTGTTTGCTGTTGTATTCCCTTCAAAATATTCCGAAAATGATCGACACAAATGTCCTCACAATAGGATAACGCACGACCACTTGACTACGAGAAGTAGTCTTGAATAAGCGATCGCGGGAGCTAACAGGCTAAGGAAGGAAAAGCAGGAAATGCAACAGCTGCCTACCTACGTATTGATTGTGGGTAATGAAGTTTTATTCTGAGAAAGGGTGCCATTGGCTATTGGTGTTGTGTGCACGAGTATACTTCATTACCCAGAAAGCCCTCTTTTTGCACGCGCATGCGTGTTGTGCGTTTTCTGGTCCATGTGTAGGGGAGAGAAACCGTTCAGTGATAGATATCTGTTATACACGAAAGAGATGCGGCAAGACAATGCCATGGCCACCTGGCTTGGTCGCACCTCGAAATTTTGATCGTATCTAGGGCAAATTATTCGATCGAAATTTTCATCGTATCTCGAGCATGTCGTAGGTAGAGCTGATCATAAGTCGAGGTACCACTGTAGTGCCTTCTCGCATTCTATACCTGTGACTTTTACTGATCATCATCCTCACCTCCTTCAGTGGGACCTGGCCCACATCTAGCCCCTCTAGTAACTTCGTATTGGCATCAGCTACGGAGTTCAGGTCTCTTTAGCAACACGCCTGGTACCCTCTACTACCCTTCATAACGGTTCTCACTGTCTTACCTGGCCCATGTCTGGTACCTTCACCTTGGCATTTGCTACAGATTTCACCACTCCCGACTACCACAATCCATGTTGCACAAAACTGTAATAATAAATCACCATCAACCTACAGCCTGCCTTGTCCGTGGCTTGCTTAATTGCGCTCTTGTTTTTCAAGCTATTTATTGAGAGTTATAGTATATGATTTCACAATAGAAAACAGCTATTTAATTAATGATTTGTCATTAATTAAATATGAAATAATGTGTTCTGGGACCGAGCTCGTATGTCAATTTACGTGTATCTAATTTAAATATATATATATGTATATATGTATGTATATATGTATGTATGTATGTGTATATATATATATTGACATATGAGCTCAGTCCCAGAACGCATTAAGATCGTATATCAAAGTATTATGTACATGTACATATATATATATATGTGTATATATATGTGTATATATATATATATATATATATATATATATATATATATATATATATATATATATAGACATATGAGCTCGGTCCCACAACGCATTAAGATCGTATATCAAGGTATTACTGTATTGCTAAATTGTCTAGTCGTGTCCATTCAAGTGATCAGTCAGCCCAAGTGTGAATGGAATGGCAATATATAAAATAGAAGTAGATGACCATCTCTAACATGTATGGACAGCCAACAAACTGGTCTATTGACAGCAGCTTTGATTCTGCTTTGTGTCGATCAATAGGCTTTGACTTTGGCTCCTCTTAACAACTCAACCGTACCATAGCAAATAATGTCTGAAATTACTTGCCACATGAATTGCTGTCACGCTTTCAGGGGGGAAAAAACCAAATGATTGCTACGGTTGGCAGACATTTTGACTTTGAATTTTTTTGAAAAATAAGTAAGTACATTACTTTTCCACAAAGGCTTAAACATCTGAAGTTACATTCAAATGTAAAATATATATATTTGCAATACTTGGCATAGTCCCAGTACTTTAACCTCCTATGACATGGTGTACACGTGTGGACATCACATTTTTGGTTGTCAAAGACTACAATAAGGAAATGTAATATACATCTATACTCTTCATTTTAATTTGATCCTAAAACAGAAAGTCGGCACTCATGGTTTACTTTCCCGGGCCACACAAAATGATGCGGCGGGCCAGATTTGGCCCCCGGGCCGCCACTTTGACACATGTGATTTAGACCAAATACTACTTTTTAAGGCAGCTATTCCACAACGCTCTTAAAAAAAACGATCACTTTATATAACTTTTTTTTTTCTGTGCAGAATTTTTTACTCTTAATTTCTTTAAATTCAACACCAAAATTACTTTGTAATTCAAACGGCAGAGTCTGCACCACAAGGTCAACTGTCTTCTCAGAAAGAAGGCAAAGTGCTCAATGTTGGGGACAACATAACCTTTGGCCCTATCGCAAGGGTTAAAGCGCTCCTCTGAAATAAACGCTTGTATCTCATTCGGCATCTAACACAGCACCACCATATCGGTCCTCCCCACCCGAGGCATTGGAACAGGCAACAGAGAGAAGCACATCAGAGGGATAATACAATTGGAAAAGCTTTACAGCGTGTAATGATAAACCTATGTGTACATGCGTGTGTGTCCATGCCCAAAGGGACAAGCTAATGGGTTTATATCTTTCTGTGATAGCAATGATATGGAGGGCTTTGTGATTTCATTATGAGACCGCACGCGCATGTGTCCACGTACGAGGGAGACGGGTTGGTCTAATGCACGACTCGCATGGGCACACACACCACATATAAACATATTCAATGCCATATTTATCCCAATTAAGCTGTTTTTTTAACTCAATGCAAAAGCAGAAGCCATGGAGAAAAAAGTAATTGATACATTCATTACACTTTGATACACGTTTCATATCCTCCTTTTACTACACAGTGTAGTTACAATGTGTTCCATGGAAACGCGCCCATTTAACACACCCACACATGTTGGTGCATGTCACACACACCATGGCAATAATTCCCAGATTAAAGAGATGCTTCTTATTCTTATCTGCAAGCTCTAATAGTTCAGATAATATTTGCCGTTCACACGCACATCAACACCCACACACAAAAGGTTAATATTTAGCATGATGAATTACTATACAGTGGTACCTCGACGATGAAAATTTAGATCGAATAATTCGCCCTAGATACGATCAAAATTTCGAGATGCGACCAAGCCAGGTGGCCATGACATGAGAGGCTGTTTATCATTGTAGCGCACTGTCTTTTTTTTCCGCATCTCTTTCGTGTATAACAGATATCTACGTGCACTGAACGATTTATTCAGACGAGTTTCTTCTGCGCATTGACCAGGAAACGCACAACGCGCATGCGCGGGCAAAAAAAGGGCTTTCTGGGTAATGAAGTATACTCGTGCACACAACACCGATAGGCAATGGCACCCTTTCTCAGAATAAAACTTAATTACCCACAATCAATACATGGGTAGGCTGTTATTCCTTCCTTAGCCTGTTAGCTCCCGCGATCGCTCATTCAAGACTACTTCTCGTTGGCAAGTGGCCGTGCGTTATCCTATTGTGAGGACATTTGTGTGCATCATTTTCGGAATATTTTGAAGGGAATACAACAGCAAACAGCCCATCGATAGCAAACGTGAGGGTGGAGGCGTGGCAAACAGCTAACCCGCCCAGAACGAAGGTTAAAAAAAAATTACAACAAAAATAGAATTCAGTTTTGTGTAAAGTTACATTAAACGTATGTTTGAGTGTGTCTGTATATATTAATCCAAGTTGATTTAAATTTGTTTCTTCGGTTACGAGTGCGTTGCCGTGGAGAAAGTCCCCCTCCAAACCCCTTCCCCCCCACTGCTTCTATGTCCGTCTGTGTATCCTCCGCGAAATGCGTCTAATTTTAGTTCTATTAAACACATTTTATTACTATTAAACCACTAGTTATGTGTTACTTTGTTAATAGATGGCGAATTAGAAGAAGTAAAAAATTTGTCCAATCCAATATACTGTTTTTGGTGTTTTTTCAGAGGGTTGGAATGAATTAATTTGTTTTTAGTTCATTTCAATGGGAAACGTTCGCTCGAGTTACGAAAAGCTCGACATACGATCTCAGTCCCGGAACGGATTAAGATCGTATGTCGAGGTACCACTGTATATTTATAGAAAGGACTCGGAATTAGGAATTAGAACTCAAATCGCAAAATGTCAAACAGAAATAAGCAAAAAAACTTGAGCTTGGTTATTTGTTTTCTTTGGCTTTGTAAGCTTAAACAAGACTATGATGGATATAAAGTGATAAGTATGTTTTTTTAACTCTATGAGAACACGTTTTAATGAAGATTCAGTTGGCCTGTCGAATCATTGTTTACAATTTTTTTTGAAATAAAATGTAGTTTTGTTAGACTTTCATCTGGGTAAGAATTCTAACAAAATGTTAAATCAGTGTGGGTACAGTAATGCTTAGAAAATACTGAAACAAGCGTTATTTTCCAATAAATAACTGGAGTGATTTAATTTCTGTTAAGTACTGAAAAGTGGAAGGTACGGTGAGGTACTTTACGCAGATTAATTGGTTAATGGTAGTAAATGTTTTTGATAAAAAAGTGAGTTACATTTATGATAGCCACCATTAAACTATCTGTGTTGGTATTATTTAGTTAGAATATATCAACTAATAGAATTCATGTTCTTTGAGCTCAGCTGTAACCCTAAAACTTTTACCATAAACACCTTGGATTTTCTAAACACAGGGCAGATCAGGCTGTTTATCTCTCAGAGGGAGGTCTGCTTTTGCAAAGGCTTGATCAAGCTACTGATGGCTTGAGCTCATGGGTCTGCACTCACAGTTCAGTGGTACAAGATGTGCATGGGCACAATCAAGGCAGGAATCCGATATTTGGGAAAGTAACACTTCAAACAAATAATAGAACTTGATTGATATAACCTCATTTTTACCTTGTTTGATCATGTGGACAATAAACATATATGGAATCCTCAGTTGAAAGGCAAAGATTGCATTATATACAGAGGTTACCACACTACCAATTGTTAACTCTTTTAGTGCCATTAACGTTGGTAGACGTCCAATCACACGGCTCTTTTCATCCTTCTCCCGAGAGTTGAAATGAGTTTATCACTAGCAGACGTTCAATCCATTTAAATGCAGAGGGTGTCTACCACTGACAATGGCAGCCAATGAGTAAAAAGCGGAATTAAAATTTGTGAAATAAATAATTATTATTTGTTGACAAATTGCATACAATAAAATCGGACCCGTGTAAGAACCACGACGACCAACAAGGCAATTTTCGCTTATATGGTAGTGAGTATGTTGGACCTTGGCGAGGTTAAGGATGGCATGACTTGATTCCAGCAGGAACAATAACAAAGTGTCTTCAATTTGTGAGGCTGTACCCTCACCTTTCTACGATTGTGAGGGACACACTCTTCTTGTCACATGCTGCAGATTGTAGTCTTACAGGGACAATGGGCTCAATTGAGGGAGCTGGCAACGAGAAGCCAGGCAGTCCGCTAGCGTTTGGCTGCTCTAGTGTGTGTGTGTTTGTGTGCCTCTTTGTATGTGTGGGGATAATAGCGCTACATGCCCAAAGCTGCCATCATTTCACTGGGAACACAGTGTGACAGAGAGGGAACGGCGGTGACACAACATGCACAGACAACACACACAAACAACTGTGCTATCACACTGAGCCATATGCTGACCCCAGCCACATTACATCTATCCCTGCCAATCAACAACTACATGCACACACGCATTCACTCACACAATAGGACTAATCCTGAAAGCGCAAAGCAGCTCCACGTAACCCTGTCATATTAACACCCTGAAATTCGACGTAAATTATCAATGACATACATTCAACTATTTATGCCTACACAAATACTTTTGCTAAAACTGGATGCAAGATGTTATTGTGTGTTTCTGTGTGTAGCAGCTTAGCCTCTCTCCAGTATTGTTCTCCCAGAAGCAGAATCATCCCCAGCCCAGATGGAGACCAGCCACAGCTTGCACTTTAACCCACACTGCAACAACTATCACATGGAAATATTTACTCTGCCATACACATGGTATGAGATCATACCATAAGCGAGCATAAATAATGACCAAGTCCAGTTGTTTTAAATGTAATTGTGGATGTCCTATTCCAAATTTTTCTAGATATTCAAGCAATCATCTCTGGACACTCAGAATTAGTGATGTCCCGAGCCAAAACTCAGTATCATTGTCGGCACCTGATACATCTTTTCTCAAATGTGGTCCCAAGATCAGATCCCATCCAGTAGTCATGTTTTCAATACCGTGGTGCTTTTAAGCTGCAGTAAATCAAACCCCTAAACATGTTTGCTGGGTGGCTCTACTTCTGTTTAGAAACTAATTATAGTAACATAGTATCATATAATATTTGTAAGAAAAAAATTCCTGAGGAGGCACCAGAAGGGCTCATTTTAATAAGGAAAAAAAAAATAAGATTTATCATCTACTGGTGACCTAATTTATTTAATATTATTTTACCTGGTATAAAAATATGGGCCAGCAAAGCAAATCTTGAAAAATTGGATGGGATTGGAAGTGAAAAAAAGTAAAAAATCAGCATCACGACACCCCTAATTAGTATGAGGGTAATTTTGAAAAAGGTCTAAATTCATTCTTTACTGTTTGTTGCACTTTGTTATATTGCGTTTTGAATGTTGTGCAACGAAAACTGATGATACCTTGCACTTGACTTTGCAAAACCTGTTACTTTATCTGCCCCCTTCAGAGCAGGATAGTACTGTCAGCCAGACATTGCGTTTTACCAATGCTTTTCTGATCAGACTAAATGATAATTCTATTCTTTTGAAACCTCTGCCCATAAACCTCACTCCAAAGAATTTTGAATGGAAATATCACTCATTTGAATCAAATTAAAATAACTCTGAGGACTTTTGCACAGAATCAAAAAGGGGCAAAAAAGAATGATTAAACTGCATAAAAGATACTTCAGGTCACTTTGATACACTTAGCTAGCAGAAATTTTTCCTTGATAACACATTTTGGTGATTGCAAAGTTGGCAAGATTAGATGTGTAAAATAGTTGTTTCTCTAGAATGCAGAAAGATGTTGAGAAACCTTTGATTTGAGCAACAAGCTATGTATATGTATATATATATATATATATGTGTATACGTGTATGTGTATACGTGTATGTGTATACGTGTATGTGTATATACGTGTATGTGTATATACGTGTATGTGTATATACGTGTATGTGTATATACATGTGTGTATATACGTGTGTGTATATACGTGCATGTGTATATACGTGCATGTGTATATACGTGCATGTGTATATACGTGCATGTGTATATACGTGCATGTGTATATACCTGTACGTGTATATACGTGTACGTGTATATACGTGTACGTGTATATACGTGTACGTGTATATACGCGTATGTACGTGTATGTGTATATGTATGTATATGTGTATGTATATGTATGTATGTATGTATGTATGTATGTATGTGTGTATCTGTGTGTGTATGTGTGTATGTGTGTACGTGTGTACGTGTGTATGTGTGTATATGTATATGTATATATATATATATATATATATATATATACACACACACATGTGTGTGTGTGCATATGTATGTATATGTGTATGTATATGTATGTATGTATGTATGTATGTATGTGTGTATCTGTGTGTGTATGTGTGTACGTGTGTACGTGTGTACGTGTGTATATGTATATATGTATATATATATATATATACACATGTGTGTGTGTGCATATGTATATACATTTGTATTTTAGCACAGCTGCCTCAGCAACTTGGCACAACGCATGTGTGTGCGCCCATGCGCTGGATGGCTGTGTTCATGGTGAATGAATGATCAGAGGGAGTTGGAAGGCAGATGGACTGCCCCGAGGGCCAAGAGACAGAAAGCGAGACACAGGCAAAAAAAATAAAAATAAGAAGGGCCAGTAAATCACTGACTCCAATTCTCTTTTCACTCCAGTCTTGTATATTCTTGTATGTCTTGACCACCTCTTTGTGATCATTCCTCATCGCCCAACGCAGCAATGAAAGAGAAACCTACAGTACAAGAACGCGCTGTAGAGATGAATAACACCGAGGACTTGTCAATATAGCGCCGATGTAAAGGTTCAAATAAATGTGGCCTGTTTCAACTTCCACCGCAACATGACTACTTATTTGTGTGAACTTTATGGTGAAGCTTTAAATCTCGTACTTGTATAAGTGTTCAATTTAAATTCAAATCAACAATTCTGCCTCCAATATCTAATTATATGTTCACCCTAATCCTGAAGTGAATCATAATTGGTTATGCTTTTCAGCATTTAAAAGGGGGCGTTGAGTGAAATTCAATTGTTTTCCCACTGTTTCATGCATAATATAGATTTAAATAAGTGTGTGAACTGGATTAAGTTTGTCATCTACTATCTTGTTTGTAATTTGAATTCAATCATGTTTGTACATTAAACCACTCTGGGAAAGAACTGCTGTATTCATGAAGTGCAAAGCTGCTGAGAGAAAGTGAATATCATAAATGGATTCAACATGATTTTGTGGAGAAAAGCCTAACCATTTCGAACCCAAATCTTACCCTTTTCAGGCCAATTTCATGGCATTTGACAAAAAAAATGTACACTTTTCCTGGTTCTCAGGGGATCTCTGACATTTTTTTTATGGTTTACTGCAATACATTTGTTGTATGACCCTTTCCTGTCTTCACCTGTCACTATTAGTTATTTTGTAACCTCTAACCCACCTGTGTCTGTCAGTGGCGGCCCGGGGGCCAAATCTGGCCAGTCGCATCATTTTGTGTGGCCCGGGAAAGTAAATCATCAGTGCTGACTTTCTGTTTTAGGATCAAATTAAAATGAAGAGTATAGATGTGTATTAAATTTCCTGATTTTCCCCCTTTTAAATCAATAATTGTAATTTTTTAATCATTTTTTTTCCTGTGTTTTTAGTTCAAAAATCATTTTGTAAAATCTAAAAATAGATTTAAAAAAAAGCTCAAATAAACATTGTTTTAGATCTATAAAAAACTGAATATTCAGGGCTTTTAATCCAGTTCTTTTAATCCATTTATAAAAAACAACAACTAAATATTATATCTAAAATGGTCCACGTGAAATCAAGTTGACGTTAAAGCGGCCCGCGAACCAACCCAAGTCTGACACCCTTGCTCTAACCTCAAGGGGTGTTTGAGAGACAAGTGTCTAACCAATCCCAAATCATGCTTCTCTCCCTACGTATGCACTGGCCCGCACTAACACATAGAGTTGTATTCGTTGTTGCTACTGAAATATTGGAATATTTCCAAATTGTGGGGCTATCACATTAAGGTTACGTCATCTGATTTGAGGAATAATGTACATTGTACCTTTGAAAAAGTGTCATGGTGTAGTGGTTCACTTGTCTGAACTCAGTGAGGGCAAGCGTGGAATCGATTCCCGCTCGGTGGTGGTATAATTCTGAGTGCAAATGGTTTACTGTCACTATGTGTGCCCTATGACTGACAGGCAACCAGTTTAGGGTGTAGTCAGTCTTTCACCTGAAAGTCGGCTGGGATAAGCTCCAGCACCTCACAACCCTGACCAGAATAATCGGTGTTGAAAACGAATGAAAAATGTACCTTTGCCATACATTTGATTTGAATGACTGTTACGTCTGACTCATTCAAAAATGACTTTTCTTTCATTGCATCAACAAATTCTAAAAATATTAAGTCACCAAAGCTTCTGTCACTTTTACTCAGTGAATATCAATGGAAAAACAACAAATTCTAGAGTAAGACAATGGAAATAATTAAATCATGCAGGAAGCAGATAATGCAACCGATAAAAATGAAGCAGAACAGGCAAAACAAATCAGAGAAGACAAAAAAGGGGGCCAATTTAACCATCAATTGTTAACACATGCCAATCATGACAAAAATAATGTCAGAGAACAACGCTTTTGGAAAACAAATATCATCTTAATTTAGTTAAGAATTCTTTAAGTCAAAATGGGTTTGACCACAAAAGCTCAACTTTGGCTTCATAGAAGATCAAGTCAAGTTCAGAAAGCCAGACATTTATCACCTTGCAATGAGAAATGACGACAAAGGCGACAAAATGTGGAAGTGTCCAAAAAAGATGAGTACGACTCATGTAGAAGTGTGAAGCCAGAGTAAGGGAAGGCAAGAAAGATGTAACAGATGTTGAGACACTAAGAAAGAAAGACGTGGTGTGAAGTAGACCGACCGAGAGTCAATAATGACTGATTACTGTAATTCAGGCTGTCAGAAACATCGACCTGCTGTTGCCACCGATCAATACTCACCAGGACACCAGAAGACACACAAACATGTCTAAAGCAGACTGTAACGCAGGGGTGTCAAACCCAGTTTGGTTGTCAGGCCACATTCATGGTGACAAGATCTCATGTGGGTCGGACCATTTTAGATATAATATTTAGATTTTGTTTTAAATGAATGGATTAAAAGAACTGGATTAAAATCCCTGAATATTCAGTTTTTATTGATCTAAAACAATGTTTATTTTAGCTTTTTTTAAATATATTTTTAGATTTTACTAAATGATTTTTGAACTAAAAACACAGAAAAATTTGATTAAAAAAATTACAATTATTTATTTAAAAGGGGGAAAATCAGGAAATTTAATATACATCTATACTCTTCATTTTAATTTGATTCTAAAACAGAAAGTCGGCACTCATGATTTACTTTCCCGGGCCACACAAACTGATGCGGTGGGCCAGATTTGGCCCCCGGGGCGCCACTTTGACACATGTCCTGTAACGTGTGACATCACTACCAGTCCACATATGGCATGGATGCACACATAAGCCGTACACAAACATCTTATGCTCCTGAGTTTCAATCTCTCCACTGTGTCCCTCTATAGTTGGCCACAAAGAAAAATAGATTTTTCAAAACTTTCCGCATTGCCTCCGTTCAACCCCCACAACCACTTTAGGTGTCACCTTTGTGCAATTGAGATAAAAATAGTATTGACACCAGTCTACAGCACTGACACAAATTGGGACATAGAATACTAAGCTTTCAAATATTTAATTCCTTTCTTCCCTATAACCATGATGAGGAAAATGTATGATATGAAAGGTGGGGAAATAAGATTTTTTGTGACTTACGTTTAGCGTCCATTCAGCATATTCTGAGTAGTCGGCTTTTAAAAGGATACAAATTCTGGTATAGAGGAATGAGTGACTTCAGTGCTCGGCTGGCGTTTACAGCTGTGGCTCGGACCACTATCGGCAAAATCTTCATGTCCACAATGGCGCCGTCAAACAGTGGACCAAAAAAGGGTACCTACCGTGACAAAACATGTTACATCATAAGAAATCGAGTGAATGATTCTACATAATGTTTACACCATAAATAAGAAGTTAATAAACAGTTATTGGATTTTTTTGTTAGTGAAAGAATCCTCTCTGATAGTCGTGAAAAAATAACGAGGTTAAGGTTTCGAAAAGTTGCTTTCATAATAAACTATTGGATTGAGGCTATGCTTCTTTTCAGATTTTATTTGATATTGTGCTTAAGGAATCCACCCGAGAGAATAGGTTTTTTATTGAATCAATTTCAAGGCCATGTCTCCAGCCTGTATCCTCCATCATCGAACACTGTGCTTTCAGGACAACAATACAGAAAATATCTTATCTAACTTGCTTGCAGATTCATGATAATTCAATATTTTGCTTGAAGGATGAATGAAACAGAAGATGGTTATGTTATTATTGCTGTGGTATCTATGTCATACAGAAAAAAACAAACTTTTATTGTGTTAAACCTTGTTTAAAATAGAGTTATGCTATCAGTGCTGTGGTATTAATGTCAGTGCTTTAGCCTTATACATAAAACAGAACCAAATCTCCCTTGGATTGTCAGACAATCTGGATGCATAACATTGTTGTCTGATATGATCTTGTGCCTTTACAGAAATACAGTTTTGAAGTAAGAAAAAAAATCCAAATTGTCGCAAAGTGAGTTCATATTTTAGCAAAAATATAGCAGTCTATACTCATACTCTATACTCATACTCTATACTATTTACTATCTATACTTCATACCTGTCAACCTCTGCCGATAACTGCCCTTATAAATGATTATGATTCCCCTTACAAACCCCCCAAAAAACCTTACAAACACCGTACGACTCGTACGGTGTTTGTAAGGTTTTTTGGGGGTTTGTAAGGGGAATCATAATCATCTATAAGGGCAGTTATCGGCAGAGGTTGACAGGTATGTGTACTGTATGCAGTATATAACCCTGAAAAGATGTTTGCAACACCCACCCAAAGTTAATATGCAATAAATGCACGTTATAGTACTTTTAGTTTTTTTTTCTCTCAAGTTGTAGTAATTATGAATGCTAATACTTAATGGAAAACATCATTGACCTCCCAAAATCTCTCATCTCATCTCATTTTCTGAACCGCTTTATCCTCATTAAGGTAGCTGGGATCTCCCAAAATAAATAAGAAAAAAAACAAGCATTGAGCTAGCAGTATTTTTAACCCTCAAAATCCTAGGGGAACAATCAAAGCCAAGCAATTGAGTACTCATGCACAGCCTCACGTTGTTAATCCGGCATTAACTTAATTATTGAGGTGTTTTTTTTCAGTGAAGTTATCTGTTCAGCTATGCAAATAAAATGCTATTAATCAACATTAAGTAATTACAAAATCTACAATACCTCAGGTTTTTTCAGAATATGGATTGAATACATGTGGTTTTTCATCGGGTAGATCACGATAAGGACGTCACCAAACTCGGTAGGGATAATTCCTCGCCGATAGTCTCTGGAATGTTCTGACCAAACAATGTGGACCTCATCATTACCCAGGTGTCTCAGCTGGGGAGAGAAAAGGAAGAAAAGAAACAGTTGAATTAAAAAGATGAGTAATGCTGTACACTTGAGCAAAACACAACATCTATCAATACTTTTTTTTATATAAATCCTTCAATGCCAAACATGTACTGTATGAAAGTATTACAGTGAGGTAGATTGTATGTATTCATCATATATCCAAGGTTTAAGATTTGTTGTGTATACAGCTCGGTGTGTGCGATGTTTGGCCCTGAGGGGGACTGAATGAATGTTTGAAGATGGAGAGTAGACAAGAAGATGAAGTGAAGCTTTGGATGATGGAGTACAGACAAGAACACAGATAAGATTTAGTGTGTGCGATTTGAACCTACCTACTCATACCTATGGTACAAAATTGGGTACATACAAGATGAGAGAAAAGTTTTATTTTTATTTTAATTTTTTTAACAAGGTCTGCTACAATTCACTTACATGGTTTTCAATCGATTTAGTACATTATTATTTACACATTGAACACAATCAGTTACATTTCACCTGATAATAAAATAGAAAGCAATGTTTTTACATTGCCAAATACATTTGAATGAATACTGTTCTGTTATCAAAATGATACCAACGTTGATCAGTATTTTGCATTTTGGTCTTGAATGGAACTAGCATAATAATCCATATAGTCGTACCTTTACTCACAAAACTAATTGGTTCCAGAACTTTTTTCGTAACTTGAAAATTTCGTAAGTAGAGCAGTACTTTATATGTAAATTCTCTAATTCATTCTGCGATCCTCACACAACTACCAACTGAATCCTTTAAAATTGGTCAAAGCTTACCTTTTGTATGAAAGATGTGAGGAAACACACAAAAATGGGAGAAAATTATAAGGACATGATTTATCATTGTCTTAAAATGAATCAAGCATATGAAAATGTGCCCTGCACCGCTGAAATAGTTCCCTCCGCGGCGGTTATGATGGGAGACGTAATACCCGTTTGTCCGCCAGATGACAGAAAGAGCCCGTTCTACCAGGGCCGAAAGCCGTCCACTTTGTAGTAATTTTTAGACTTTTACGAGTGCCCTATGTGTGTGTGTGTGTGTGTGTGTGTGTGAAAACATGTGCTGCGTTGCATTTGTACGGTTTTTAATCGCTTAATAAGGGGAATTCCGATCATTAATAAGGGGAGCAATTACCTGAGGTGGACAGATATGTAAGAGAGAATCTTGAAACATGGATAGTGGTTGCTGTGAGACAGCCAATTGAATTGAATTGAATGCTTTTATTGTCATTATGTGAGATAGAATGAGAGCGATCAAATGAGAGCCCAGTAGAGGGTAGCGAGGTTCTAATGTGAGAATCAATGCATCCGCGACAATATTTTCAAAATAAAATAACGGATAACGAAATGCTTTTACTTTTTGGGGGATTTCCTAACTTGGATGTTTTTTGTATCTCGAGTCACTCATTTGCATCAATCCAGCAGATTTGATCACTTTTTTTCTGTTCACCCATAATAAAGTCATAAAAGAACCAAACTTCATGAATGTTTTTTGTGACAAAGAAGTATCTGTTCCAATCACTCCATCAGAGAAAAATCAGAGTTGTAGAAATAACTGGAAAATCAAGAGAGCCATGACATTATGTGTATGTAAACTTTTGAACAAACTGTATATTGACTCAGGTCGATGTATCGTTACACCTCTAGTGACCCGAATTGTTTTGTTATATGCTGAACTCCATCTATCCATTTTCTTGTAGCAATTTTAACAAATCAAACCCAACTGCATGTGTGTATGTTTATGCGCACGACTATGAGTATGTGTGTTTGACGGAGGCATCAGCTGATCAGAGAAATGGATGGTGCTGCACCAGGCAGCAATAATCCAATCAGAAGCCTGCAGCGACATGATAGGCCGACAAGCAGGAAGTTTGATCTGATTAAAAGGACATTATGGCCATGTGCAGAGTGCCCACGGCCTAAGGGTTGACAGGTGTGCACACAAACACATACACCATCTCAAACACACTAAACCTGCTAGCTGCGGCGCAAATTCAACACCACGCACAGATATAAAGGTAATTTGCAATTATTGCTCTGAAATTCGAGCAATTGGTGGAAAAAAATCTACGAATTAATTACATTGTGTGATTTCTCGCGTCTGAACAATTGTCATTTGGAATGTCACTAATAGACATGGTGAATGGCAAGGAGATCTTTGTCGTGGTGTCAGGTGATCTCCTATTTGTTGTATTATAATGCTGGAGCATAGTGAAAACACATTTTATGTAAAGTATAGTGTTTTAGTACTGTTAACATTATTTTGCAGTGCTTTTCCAAACTGTTCCATTTTCCCCTTTTATATTTCTAGCATTTTAAATGGTTTATTCTATCAGCATTTGGCACATGCTATCAATGGCTAAGTTTTCTCTTCCCATTAAATTACCACTAAGAATGTTTTTAAATATTAGCAACTTCTCAACACAGAGACCAAAATCCACTTACTTACACAGAATCACTTTAATTCTGCTGCCCCCATGTACTGAATGAAGAGTAAGAAATTCATGTTGGTTACCTTTTTAGTGAGATTATGGTCTTGGTCGTGTGGCATTCGTGTTGAGACGTGGTAGATGACCTCTGTTGTAGATGTGGCATAATAAGGTGTGGTTTGGCCTGTACTGCGGTTCTTCTGAAGTCCTCCCATGAAACCACAATGAGTGGTGAGGTCCACCTATAGAAGAAATGTTTAAACAAACCACCTTCATGGTATAGTAGATATTCAGGATTAGTCATATCTGGGTATATCTGTTGATTTATAATAGTTACAGAAGATGTCTGAGATCTTAAAATGCATTCGCACAGGACAGGCAGTCTCTAATTTGGTCTATCTCACTGACATTGCGACCTCACACTTCAACATGGCAAGGTGGTACCCTGAACATTAGATACGACCTGCCAATAAAGTATAGTTAAAAAGGACTGAATTTAGTATATTCTGTGAAAGCAGAGAAAAAGCACATCAGCACTTCCTGACAGACAGTATAGTAACATCACAGAGTATGAAAGGCACAGGATTTAAGATCTCAGGCTTCCTCCGTATCTTTTATGTAGGAGGCCCCTAGTTAAATCTCGTTATACTTATAACTATAATGACAATAAAGGCATTCAATACTAATCCTGACAAAATTCCTTTCTTTGGGGGAAGAATTCTTAAATGCCATGTGGCAGTATTAGGGAAAAAAACTGAATTGAATATCAATATTTTTGTAACCAGGCCTATGGAGAGGATAGCTAGACATTGTTTCAAAAAGTTTCTGTTGATAATATTTATATATTTATATCTCTTGCTCAAATGTGAAAATATCAGTTTTGGTAAGAAAATTGAGAATAAATGTCTGTAATTTTATTGTGACAATGTTGGGCTACGATATAATGTTTACATGACTGACTTGACATGAGAGTCAGTCATGCTGGCGATATGCAAAACGGCCATTACAAAGAAATAGCTCATCTGGGACATTTGACACCAAATGATTGGTTGACGATGGAACATATGAGTATGTTGGTAATAATATTAGTAATAATATTATTATTGTTGATTATAGTTACTTAGTTGTTTAAGGAAATAGTCATGTAGAAGCAGATTTGTTTATACCTCCCAACCCAATCCAGAAACAAAGTCTTCATATGCTTGGCTTCCTGTGGTGTTGGTGAGTATGGAGTGTTTGTCCTCTTGTCCTTCAGCTACATAAAAAACTGCTATTTTATGTGTCTCCCGACTACAGCAAAGGAAAACAAATGCATTACAATAGAAAAAACACTCAGAAAACAAAGTTGACATAAAACGAGAGATTATCTCACCACTGCCGTGAATCGAGGTTTTTCAGCTCTCTCAAAAGTTTCTCGTTTTTTCTCAATAAATGAAAGTTACTCCTGTAGGAAACAAAGTTTTGAAATAATTGACACTGGTTGTAGAAAAAAATATAGGAAAAATGTCACCAAACCAGTAATACAAAAAAACAGACGTATATAACTTGAGTGAGAACCTGTTTTTAAAATTTTGAAAAGTATTTCGCCAAACAGCGACAAAATGGACATAAATACAGATGTTTCCCCATTGGTTGTCCTTTTTTTTAATACAGAAAACGAACCTGATAGCCCAAAACCATACCATTCGATACTTTTGACAACCCTAGAACATGTTGAAAGGAATTGTTGAATCCTAAACTGTTACCTAGAGGGAGCACATTGTGTTCTTAGAACTGAACAATCATCTATTCAGTGATGACACCAGAAAACTGTACACAGAGTTGTGATGTGATGCACATCTTTCAATCAATAGCATTAACTCCTCCTGGCATTAAAAGATCGGAGCCAGCCAATGTTATCTCCCCTTTAAAGATTGAAATGTAAAAAGACAATCTACTTCTATTCAAGACAAAGGTCTCTTTATATAAGATGAAACAGGGATCGTTTAAAATGTCCTGCGACGACCAGCCAATTTCAGCAGCACTGATCTCAAACCAGGACTGAGGGCTTGAAATGGACTCATAATGACACATCATTCATTTCACTTCGAGAGAAAGTGAGAAAAAAGGAAAAGCAAGAGAAAGAGTGAAAGCAAAGAGCCAGCAATTTGCTCTTTATTAAACTGATATGTGGTAATGGCCTCATTCACTGCTCTCAAAGACTCCATTTACACTTTGGATTATTGAAAAAAAAATCGCATAAAAAGAAACTGAAAGAAGAATGTCAGTATCTCACTGTCAGCCAGTAATATCATACAAAAACATGCTACCTGGAAAATAAATGATGAAGAAAAAAATTATATTATTGTTCCAATCTACTGTAGATCCAGCTTTTCAAGCACCTAAATTATTTAAACTCAACTTCTTCCTTTTGTTACATTTCCATGGATTTTATGCATCCTGTTTTCAGTTTGTTTTTCACCCTCTCCATTCTCATCTTCGAGTACCACCCTTTATTCTAGCTCCAGATGGGTTGATTTTGATCAATGGCCTGCTAGGCTCATTACGACACTTCTACCCGCCCCCCCTCCATACACTCACACACATGCGTTAAGAAGTGTTTTGTGCTAGCTGAATGCAGACGGTGTAATTCTCTGGATAAAGAGCAATGAGGATCCATTAGCGGGCTAGACACATTTATACCCATACTTTAACATTGTGTAGTTAAGCCCATAGTCATTGAGAAGAAAAACTGATGTGCCACTTGAAATCAGAAAATAAAGGACATGGACCTTAATTAGAGCAGTGCATAATTCAGATTTTTTTTTGCTGCCTGAAACTTTGGCAAGGAAGAATATAGAGAAACAAATACAAGCTTTCTCTGTACAGCATAGAATAATATCTCTAGTCCTATTGAACGGTAGTAAAAGAAACAGAGTTGTCACAAGGCCATAACTCATGACAACCAACAATGATAGTAGGCATTCCAGTCCGACAACATTTGTGTTATACATTTCTAAATCCTAAAATGATTTTGGAATTGTACAAAACAGAGTTTCAACTATTTTTTCAATAATCTAGGTCAGTGGTGTCAGACTCGGGTTGGTTCGCGGGCCGCGTTAACGTCAACTCGATTTCATGTGGGCCGGACCATTTTAGATATAATATTAAAAAAAAAATTATAAATGGATTAAAAGAACTGGATTAAAAGCCACGAATATTCCGTTTTTTATAGATCTAAAACAATGTTCATTTTAGCTTTTTTTAAATATATTTTTAGATTTTACAAAATGATTTTTGAACTAAAAACACAGAAAAAAATGATTAAAAAATGACAATTATTGATTTAAAAGGGGGAAAACCAGGAAATGTAATATACCTCTATACTCTTCATTTTAATTTGATGCTAAAACAGAAAGTCGGCACTCATGATTTACTTTCCCGGGCCACACAAAATGATGCGGCGGGCCAGATTTGGGCCCCGGGCCGCCACTTAGACACATGTGATCTAGGTGATTAGGTTCCAATAGAACTATACTCAGTGCAAGCCAGGTTATTCATTCATTCATTTTACAAACCACTTAAACCTCATAAGGGGTGCTGGAGCCTATCCCAGCTAACTGTAGGCACCAGGCGAGGGACATCCTGAATTGGTGGCCAGCCAATCACAGGCCACAAGGATACGGGAAACCCCTCACACTCACACTCATACCTGGGGGCAATTCAGAGTGTTCAACCAGCCTACAATGCATGTTTTTAGGATGTGAGAGGAAACCGGAGTAGTTGTACGAGGAGAACATGCAAACTTCACAAAGTGAGACTTGACCTGGGATCGAACCCTCGACCCCAGAACTGTGGGTCGATGCACTACCACTAAACACCTGGGCGGCCATAAATCAGTTAAATTAGCAAAAAATATTATTTTAGGTCGCATGTTGCTTTACATAAAGACTTAAGCCCTCACACCAACTTAGTTGGCAAAAGGCACAGGAAAGAATACTGTGTTTAATTTTCTATTGGTAAAGTTTCTTAATTGTTTAAATAAAAACAACAACTTTGCTAAGTCCTTAGCTGCAGAAATAATCTTTTTGTAATAAAAACAGGATTTCATTTTTTCTCCTTTCTAACAGCAGAGAAGAACATTCAAATATATTTGCCGGGATTTATTATACTGAGATTTGGATATACATAAAAACTTGGTCGATTTTCTTTTTCATGACAGTTATTTATACTGTGTTTTGTCTTTTCCTCTAATTGTGCCAAGATTAAGCTCACTTCTTCAAAGTCATCCAGCAACCTCACCTCTTTTCCCATGAGTTTAGTCCCAGTATGTTGATGAGTAGTCTGCAGTAGTAAAAGGCTGACTGAGGTGTCTGAGTATCTGGTTTGCTGTGTTTCACTGCTCTCATATTCAACTCCTCACCTCTCTGAAACAGAAGAAATTCCAGACACTTGAGAAGAAAAATATAAACCACGCTGATAGTGTGTTCTTCGGAGATAAGATTAGAGGCCATGCAAATGTGTGAGGTGACCAAAAAGGAGGGCTCCCTTTTTGTAAAATTAAAAAGGCCAAATCTACTAGATTTAAAAAAAAAAGTGTCAGTCTCGGTCTGTACTATATCATAAACAAGAGGTTGAAATGTTCAATGCAAATGAGATAGGAACAGAATATTGTTTTCCTACATCGTATGTTATGTCATCTGAAATCCAATTGTTAAAAACTAACCAGCCAACCCCAGTAATTGATTTTCCCATGATTGTATGAAAATAACGCACATGAAGGACAAACTCTTGCTCTGCTGCACTTTGCTTCAAAATAGCATTGATGACATCGTTCTCCTGCTTCTCTGAAACACAAGCTGGAGGCGGGACTGGGATATTTAGGGGCGTTCCTGTGAAGATAATCACTAAAGTTAAGCTATGCATTTCAACTAAGTTTTGTATGTGTTATCCTAAGTGGCCTCGTTTTAAATAATTCCAAAGTGTTTTTTGTGTACCGGCTCTCTGTAGACACTCAGGGCTTGAGTATCCAAGGTACTGCAGCATTTCATCCAGAGCATCATCTCCATCTGTTAGTGTATTCCATGCTGGAACCACTTCCCGACATACTCGTTTTGCCAGTGGTGGTGATAGAAGTTGCTCAAAGCCTGTATCGACCGTGTTCACATTTTGTTCCTTGCTCCCCTCCACCTCTTTCTTCTCTTCTCCTTCTCCTAGCCCTGGTTGTTGTCGCATAGTTTCTTCATCTGCGACGTGGCTCACGTCTTGGTCCTCATCCATATCTCCCTCCAGCTCGGGAGTCTGTGCATCGATTGCACTTCCTCCGTCGTCTGATTCCTGGCTGTCTTCTCTCCGCTCCTCTGTGATCTTTTGGGGTGGGGTATGTAGATGGAGATTAACACTATGAGGGGTTTGATTGTGTGTCAATATTGTGTGTGCAGGGCTGCTTGGGGAGCATGGTGGAGGCCCATAGAGTACAGCAGAATCCCAGGAGTGTTTTCCGGCTGCATCCCGAATAATAACACGAACACAAGCAGGGGCAGAGGACAGACCAGCTGTCATTCCACCTCCCGGTACACCAGACTCTGACCGAATCTAGGAAATGCAGAGATAAGATTAAATAGTAATTACAAAATGCAAAAAAAAAAAACTCTCAGTGGACCAGATACTAGTAGTTTCCTTGCCATCCTATATTGGGCTTGCGTTGAATTAAAACATCTCGGAAAGCATCATTAGAGCAGATAAACTATATTTACATTGCTAGTACCTTAACATTGAGGGAAAAGAGTCACCTGTAGCACTGAGAGCAGTGTAGAGCCATTCAACGACAGGAACTGTAGATTTGGTGAGTGAAAAAGCTCAGGGCCAAGATCTGCACTCTCACAGTAAGGGTTGTCCTGGTTCTCACATACCTAGTAAGAAAACAAAGAACTGTATTTCACAGAACCCCCCCAAAAAATGTAGGTGTACCTTTTCATTAGGCAAAGGTTATATTGTCTGACTGTTAGTGTTCAAAATAAATCAAGAATGAATAAAGGGATTATTATCAAACTTGCTAGTGGACTTCCTGTGTGTGGCTTCAGTTTTTTTTACCTAGGTCTACAATGTCGTGTGTCTTGTGTCTGTCTTGCTACTGCAACCAAGAAATTTCCCGAATACGGGATGAAATAAAGTTCTAATCTAATCTAATCTAAAATAGGTTTGTAATACAAAACAGAACTTTGGCCATTCGCTGCAGTCGTCCCCGTCCAAAGTTTGAAGTTATTGAGGCTTCAGAATATGCAAATACAATTGTCAAATCATAAATGTGTGCAGTGTTAGAAAGCCTATGTTATTAACAGTACCTGGCTGGAGAGTGTAGCAGGTCCGCCAGACATTGGGTAATGCCCTAGATGGTTGACAAGATGGGTGATAACAGTCCTGGCTGCAATGGACACCAGACCCTGTTGGATACGACTACGGACTACAGAAAGAAGACAAAAAGAAGAGCACAAGAAAAGAGAGAAAGAAGAGTAAGGATCAACACATTAAAGATTTCATGTGTGGGGGAGATGTCGATACTACGAGATATCTACATTTTAGTTGTTGTTTTCATGTCCTCTGAGAGAATGCTGTGCTATAAACAGAAATCTGTTGTGAATAATATGACACACTAGTCATTTTTTGTGTACATTGACTAGCAAAACTTTAGAATTTATTCCAACAGACATTGTGGATCAATACATAGCCACCCCCATGCTGGTAAGCAGCCAATGCTATCGCACACTGAGCTGCAAGAGGATCTTACCAAATTAAGATAATTATAAATGCATGCACAAACACACAGGTAGGAAAAGAAAAAGAAGATAACAAAATATTTGAAGTGAAGACAAACTGGCATTGCAGTCATAAGACTCAATGCTTTGTCCTGGAGGGCCACAGCAGGGGACCGACCGCACTTACACTTGGACATACAAAAGTGTCTGTACATGCGCATCTAACCCTTCACTCTTTTATAATTGGCACTGCCATGGTGACGGTGGGTCAATTTCTCCAAGCTCTATGAGTCAGTAAGACACTTTAATGTTTGGACAAAATATAAGCCGGACTACAGTGGAGATTTGTGCCATTTGAAATAAAGATAAGCATTTGGCAGAGTTTAAGAATCAGCCATAAACACACATATGGTACATATTTAAACAAATTTTATACCAATGAGTGTTGCATCTTTATAAATGCTGGTACCGGTAGAGCACTGAAATGCCATAATCGGTATGGGGAGTACTAAGAAATGATGGCTGATGGTGTGTAATATGTACTTAGCAAGATATAATTCTAAACCAGTCATGAATCTACCCAAAATAGCAGCGTGGTGTCCAGTCATTCTTCTGCTATCAATTTCAATTAGTTTATTACTAGTAGTCATTAAAGCTATTTGAAGTGGGAGAGTACCAGGTTTGTTCATTCGCTGCCAGGCCTACCACATCAAATGGATTTAACGCCTAGCGCAGTCAATGACAATGAGTTAGTGTCGGACCAAGCCATGATAGAAAATATTTTTGCAGTCAAATGAGTAATCCAATATTAAAAAGATGAAGACTTGTTTAGTTTTTATTTTAAAAGGTGGTAATGGTGCAGTTTTAGCATTGGCCAATACCATAAAGCCGAGTGTCAGAATCAGTGTCATAAGAAAAAAAATGGTATAGGTGCCACATTAATAATAATGGAAGATTGTTGTTCTGTCTAATCACCGTCTTGCTACTGTCACAATGAAATTTCCCGAATACGGGATGAATAAAGTTATCCAATCCAATCCAATCCAATCCAATGATCACAAAGTAGCCCCAAAAGCAGTTTTATCTTGACAGACTCAGATCTTACACGCACAAGCTATACTAACTCAAATATATACAATTTTTTTCTGCTGGTTTCAGTCACTCATTCTGACCCAAACAATTCAAACAAATATCTACTTGAAATGTAATAAAATACCTTCTGTTACAGGCTGCAGTTTGCTGGAGCGTTCAGATTCTGGACTGTGCAGCGGTTCAGGCTCCCTAAGGCTTTCCAATGGCAAAAATGGATCATAGTCTGAACTTGACAAATCTGACAGTTGCAGCGGGAAATACTTGGGGCTGCTGAAAGACTGGGCTCCATAGACACAGCCATGCAAGACCTGAAGAAACACAAGAAGAAAAAACTTCTGAAAAATCCCAACTTGTACTTTTTGTAAAGATATTTTATCAAAAGTAGACCTTATAAATGCAGCTGAGCAGGGTCTTCAGAGGCTGATCCTTATCTGGGGGACTTCGTGTTCGAACAGGTTCAAGTAGTGTCTTTGGAGGGAGAGCCATCACCCAGTCCAAAAGACACAACAAAAGCGATACGACCAGCTGCAGCACATGTGCGTAAAAGGTTATACTCTCAATGTTAAAAAAGCAAAATACAAATGATTGCATACTGTGCGTGTACCCTCTTGTCCAGTTCATGAGGAGAGGACTCAGTAGTAGGTAGCAAGTGTGTAATGGTGGCAATCAAAATCTAGGAAAGAACAACATCAGAGCAATTTGGATACATAAATACTGTACATAAAATTTACAGAATTTACAATCTGAATAATAATCAATTTGTCCTACCTCCACGATCTTTTTTGGAGTGTCAACTGGAAATTTCTGAAGATGATCCACATAACTGATCAAAAGGTGAAGGATGTCTGATGCCACGAGTGCCACATTCTTATTTGGGTACTGGGGAGAACACCAAGGTTCGTGTAAGCATAATTAGTGGAGTTGTGTTTAAGAAATTAGATTAACAATGTTATTATATGTTAATTTGCCTCATGGTCTCTCAATGAAAAGTGATGATAAGCAACTGGAGTAGAAGCCTGTCTTGGACCTGTAACTGATGTGATTGCTTTTCATGAGAAGACTCTTCGACAGACAATTATATTCACCTTCTGCCGACTTTCTGCTGGATTTTAGGTCTATTTACTAAATAACCCTAAAATTAAATTGGTCCTAAGAGATCAGGAACAATACGGGACCGGATTGCAGCCTCACCATGGAAATTGTGGTTCTAATTGCCAAGCTGAAGAGCTATTCCAGTGTGTTTTGCGGCTGGTTGGCTAAGTTTGGGTCAATTAAGGGTCTGGTTATGAGTACCATTATCTCTATCACTGTCTGCTGCCATACTGATCATTTTTGGGTGTTGTTGTATTCCTTATTACATCCTCGTTGAATAAGCTCATCTCAACAGCTCTTGAATCACTCTGATCCGTCAATAAAGCAAATTTTTTATTGATTTATATTAAGAATTGGATGTTTATTTACTGAAAGGTAAGTAAACATTTTGGTTTTAGATATGGATTTAGAAATGCTTTCTAAATGTTTCATGCCTAGATTCTCGAACATTCACAAAATGTGTATTCATGACTGAGTACTTAAATTTGAAAGAAATTACTATTCATGATGTCTTGAGCATAAATGTTCAGAAGGAGGGAAATGTTGGCGTGATTGTGGACGCATTTACGCTTTTCTAGCAGCAGATTAGGAAGATTCTGTGTAGTTAGTTATTCTTTATTTTGGGCTTTGAAGCCTTCATGTATTCTAGTTAATTTGCCTCCTTTTCCCCCACCTTTGCCTTCCTCTGCCATTTTCTTGTCACCTCCAGGTCTCTCAATAATAGGTGTTGATAAGCAACTGATGGGGAGAAGGCTCTCAGGGTCCTGTTAATGATGTCATTATTTGTCTAACAAAGTATATTCACCTTATTTCTATATTTTGCCAGATGTTAAGTGTATTTACTAAATAATCCTGACAATATACTCACTACAGGAAGACTGGGACATGAGTACAGTCATTATCAAGTGATCCATAAAACCAGTCAATGAGTCAAAGGTTCAAATTAGGAAAAATGGTATTAAGATTAATGGTCCTGAAGAAAAAAATATTGCAATAACAACATCTATTAAAGTCAGCGCATAGACTCCAAATGGGATTATGATTTACAAAAGAAAAATCCTTCTAGATCAAAGGATACACTCAGATGAGAAATAAAGCAAGTGGCAGTGGATGGAAAAATGACAATCCCTCAAGCATTTTATGTGTGTGATTGTGTGTGATAATGTGGGCATGTCACAGAGCCCATGGCTGGTTCGACTGGCTGCCGGTACGAAGGCAAAAGTAGACAAGATGTGCGCGTGCGATAGCATAAGTGCGTTTGTAACAGAGCTTGCAGCGTCCCCCCTGGATGGACCTCCTATCGGAAGAAAGACCAAACATATTGACAGTGCAGGGTTTGTTCCCAGGAGTCCGTGAATGCAAGTGTGTTTGCCACTACTGGCTCGATTAGGCTATTGGCTGCCGATACACGAGCTAGGGATTCCAAGGTGGAAAAGGTATGCGTGTGCGTGTGTGTCTATGTGTGCTTGAGTCCACTTGGCTATGGATGACACGATACAATTTGGACAGCATCTCTCTGATGCACAGGCCTCCCAGTGTGGTGGTCTGAAACAGACCAAGTCTCAGATGGTCTGAGGCAGGTTCACCAACCAACATCTTTTCCAGAAACATTTTCCATCATACCTTGGCTTCATCCAGGCTACAATGTTAAATCCACAGACAACCCAGCTGTTCTGTTTGCAGCCAGAGCTTTGGTGCAATTCAATGACCTTCACTTTGGTTTTCATACATTCATACATTAGAATATGCAACACTTAAAATCCAATTACTTGTGTCTGTAACCAATTATTACAAAAAACACCACCCTCCGGTGCCTTTTGAGAACATTTCATGAACACGTGCATATGAAAATTACATTGCAGAGCATTAAATATTATTCTCTAACCCCTCCTGAGTTCTGATATTTTATGCAGTTTGATGCAATTTTGAATCCTCAAGCCAAGCAATCAGTGTCAAAGTTCATATAAGACACTGAATGCAGCAAGAACCAAATTATGAGCACATTGACTGTGCTAGACATTCAATTCATTTAAAGTAGGAGGGTTAGTAGTGAATGAAAAAACATTCATTCCCTGCCACTCTCCTTTTTCAGATGGATGGGCTGGTGATAAACTCATTTAAATTCACAGCAGAAGGAAGAAAACAACCATGATTGGAGAAGTATCAGCCAAGACATCATTAAGGTCAGACACTTGCCCTCACGAGAATGTTTCATGTCTTATTACCTTACCCACGACAAGTTTGCTTGTTGCCCAGAGTCATCAAGAAGCAAATACCTAGCTTAGCTCTGTGTCTGAGTTTTTTGAGTGCCAAAATTGACTTTATATTATATACAAGCAGAAGCCCACGTGCTTGGGCGACAAAGCCTCTCCACTTCCAAAGCAGCTGTGGCGGCAGTTTCTCATGGTGCCTCCACTTATGTCCTCTCCGTATTGAGGTTGATACGGAACAAAATTGCCGCCGGGCCGACATTCCTTATTGGAGGTGACTAGAAGAATACCGAAATGTTTCCCAAGTGGATCCAGCAATAACGACAAAGTAGTTGATTCGCATAATCCCTAACCTAACCCTTAGCCCCCACAAAACGAAATATAAGGACGCAAGTGTGCGAACCACGCAAGCACACATTTGACCAATTGATTTTCAAGGTGAGCAGTAAGAACCGGGCAAATGCGTGCCCAAGTGTGTGCGTAAACGCGCGTCCGTATATTTCGTTTTAAGGGGACAGTGTGGGGACGTCCTAACCAAGTTAAAATCTTGAGGCAACCAGTAAAATTTCACTGAAAAGTTTGAAATGAAGCAGAATTGACCAATCAGACGCCTTCGCGCCTTACCGCTCGCCAGTGTCTTCTGCTGAGAGGGGGGGGGGGCAAAAGGCGCCTACGCCAAATGTCAGAGGACTTGTCATTTCTAAATACATATTGACATTGATTTTCTTAGGTCCTAACTTGCTGGATTTTTTTTCAAATTTGTTTTGCCATAGTTGGATTTACCACAGTAAGTGGTTAGTGCAACCGTCTCTTGTGCACGTCTGCGATGCAATTGATGAACCCTTCCCGTTTCTCCTCATATTGATTTAAAAAAAAAAAACTGGGGCCCAAATTCAATTCAATGGAGCACGGTAACATCCTAGATCCGTACATTTGCAATTGTTTGTTCGGAACCGCATTCAAATCAGATTTGTCCGATGTTAATGGACAAACACACTAACGCACACATTCTCAGAAATAGAAATATGTAAAGATTTCTACAAGATGGCTGGAATATTATTGACTGAATTAGAGTAAAAAGCAAATGTTTACTAACCTTTAGAGTAACACCGATGACATTAAGAGCATCGTTAATTAGTGGATGTTGAGTCCCGTGAGCCAGCTCCTCAGACAGCCAAATGCCCAGACTGCACAAAGCTACACACCTGACAGATTCAAATAAAATAAAATTAAATAAAAATAATGACTAATTGTATCTCACTCATCTTGATGTCACAAATATGTGAAGTGAGATTATGCAAATTGCGATTTTCCCTCTTTTCAAAGCTTATTATCGGTTTGTTGTCCTGGTCTTGCTAACGTCTAATTAGCCTAAGAAAAGTCATGCGTTTACCTTGCAGGAGCCGAAGGTTCATCCCTGGCTGAGGTCAGTATAGTTTTGACAATGTGCTCCTGAAAAACAAAGAAGTATGTAATTGGTCTCAAGATCAGTTGATGTGCACTTAAAAACTTGATGATATGTTCATATTACATACACAAACACTTCCTGTCTCTTTGGAAATAATGGCTGCTTAGTGATTCAAAACATTTCTGCCTAGTACAGAAACATTAAGCAAGCCTGAGACACTGCCATGCATGACATTAAGTGTTCATAAAGCAACAACAACAACATTTTTTTTCCCTTTGACCGTTACAAAAATGATTCATAAAACATGAATTTGTTAAGTGTGACACAAGTGAAGAGAGGACATGCTCTGCAGTGGGTTTGTACGGACCTGGAGTGGCTGGAGTTTTTTGTTTGTTTGCTTAGTTTAGCTTAAATGTTTTGAATAAGTCTACTTTTTTGAGCACCAAAGAAAAAATCACTATGGATTACTGTCAATTTACCTTGACATCAGGGAATTTTGTAAGTGCGACATCAGCTGTGGTGGGGTGAAGGGCAGGAAGTTCCCCAAAGAAATTTGGAAAACAGACAAGAGATCCGAGAAGGATCTGGGCTTCTACTCTTGGAGCCTGAAAAGAATAAAGAAAATAATATTTTCACGTGAAAGTCGGGAAGAAGCAAGTCCAAATTAGATCTTTTTTTCCACAAAGCTATTTCTTTTCTTGTCTTGTCTTATTTCACAGATAATTGAGGTATTGATAATGTTAACTGTTCAAATCCAGGAAGGTCCACCTGTATGGAGTTTCCATGTTCTCACTGAGCATTCGTGGGTTTTCTCCGGGAACTCCGGTTTCCTCCCACATTTCAAAGACATGCATGGTAGGCTGATTGGACACTCTAAATTGTCCCTAGGTATGAGTGTGAGTGTGGGTGGGTCCCCCACCTCTGGCCCGAAGTCAGCCGGGATAGGCTCCAGCACCCCCCGCGACCCAAGTGAGGATAAAGCGGTTTAGAAAATGAGATGAGATAATATTACCTCTTTTTGACAATGCAATATTAACAGTTCAGTAAGCATGGCTCTTCATGAAGTTCTTGATATGCATCTGTTTTTGTTTTTTATTTGTTTTTTTAAAGAATTATTGTTAATTATTATTTCACACTGACTCCACACAATTGAGACATTTGTTCCAAAATAAGAGTGGCTCAAACTAGCTAGACAAATTGCCGGTGTACTTAATACATTCTGAGCCAATAAAGATGTTTTTTTTAGAATTTGAAGATGAGAGGATGTCACCCAGCTCTGACAAGGATCCATTGTATTTTATATTAAAACAAAAATAGAAGAGGTTTTAAAATATATTGTAGAAAATGGAAAAAAAAGCTCTGTGGTATTGATATCTTCTATTTTGGCATGAGCTGTACAATTCTAAAGAAACTATGTAAAGTGGTAGCTTCTTAACTCAATCGGTGCCATTAACAAAGACATCAAATGTATTTTAAGTGGCTGGTATTGAGTATGTTTTTCTGCCACTGACAGCGAAAGACGTTCAATCAAATTTGAGTGGGGGGCTGGATTGTTCTAATGATTGCTGCCAGCCATCACACGGTCAAAACGGGTTGGTTCGCTATCGCCGTCAATGGCAGCCAATGAGTTAAACTACATTGCGTGTATAAAACAACTTTCAATATGATTACATTTAATGATGAGCAAGAGGTTACTCGTGAAGCTGCGATGATAAAATCAAGAATCAACATTGTGGCTCCAGGAAGACCAATACTGATGAACCTGGGACTGCAATGCTTGATGATGGTGTTCACAATGTCCTAAATTGAGAAAAAACAGAGCCGTAGTCACACTATATTTGCTGGTCATTCATTTTAAATGCAAATTTGAATGAAGGCCAATTCAAATAGTAATTCTAGTACCTGGTCTTGGTGCAGCAGTCCTTGATGCATGATGTTGTAAAAGTGAGTAAGAAAGTCCGTGTTTGGTGACACATCTTGACGTCTTTTCATTATCCTGCAGATCAACTTATAGGCATGAAGCTTTCCCTGTTTGTAACGTTCAGTCAACATGGTGGCCTGGGTGAGAAGGCACGTATTTTTTACATTATCAGATTAGGGCAATTATATATGTGAGAGACATAAATCTGGTTATTGAGAATCGTAGCTACGGTGACAAGGCTATTGAATATAGGTATTTGTTACTATATAAAAAACTCATTTTCTAATTGTTTACTTTGCTATACTTCACTATCAATGGAAAGTTACTAAACACCTGCATGCACTAAATGACGCTGTCCCTGGAAACAATTCCTTATATGGTATCATGTCTATTATAAATTCAAAATACATTTTGGTGTAGTTGTCTCCACCTTTTACTCTGATCTCCTGGGCCCACGATGCGAGGAAAAGCCTGTTTTGTCTTTCTTTGTTGAACTATTTTTAGCCCACTTCTCAGTCCTACCTACCTTAAAGAGCCATGGAGTAAGGATTCTAAGAGGTGGGATCAAAACAGGTGGTGGTGGAGATGACTGGTTATCATGAGAAATTCCCAAATTATCTCTGATCTGTAGAAAAATGAAAACTGGATTAGAAATAGTTATTTTAGAGTGGTTTGTGACATTAGTGTCTCTTTACACACCTTTGCAAGGTTTTGCCAAAGCTCACACAGGTAGTCAAACACCTGAGCATGGATCTCTGGGTCTTTGATGCAATTCACATCCCCTAGGATACCCAGCATTCTCCGCCACATTACTGTCGCAACATCTGCATGCCATCCAATGAGGGAGCCACCTGCCATGACGCTGCAATCCTCCCCGGGGAATTCAGTGTTTTCTAAAATTAATCCAAATGACAATGGTCAATTTTGTTTCTGCTTTAAAAAAAGAAAACACAAAAAAAAAACATTACCTAGATCATCAGGAGTCTGAAGCACAGAATTGTGAAGTTTTTCATCCAGTTGCAAGTGTGTGTGTGAGTGACAGTGTGTACGTGTGGTGTGCTCCGCTGTTAATGTCGCCGGGGAGGGGGTCTGGGAACGAGAGCACCCGAGAGAATGCATGGGAGATGCACTCTCTGAACCTTGAAATAAAAAGCACAAATTAGCTTAGAATCATTTAAAAAAATATTTCCCCTAATGTAATAAAGTACAAAAACAGTTGACACAGATTTAAAAATACAATGTGTTTTAAAGAGCTTAACATAGTTTAATACACAAACCGGTGACAGTGACTGTGTGGCTAAGGCTACTGGTCTCAGAGTCAATATGAAGCGTTGTCAAACTTGCTACTTCATGTTCATCACAGGCAACACCACCTCCCATACTGTCCTGGTCCAACGAGCTTCCTCCATCTTCGCCGCCACAGAGTTCAGAATTAAACGCAAAATCTACACAATGGGAAAGTGGAATACACGTAAGTTTTCTCCTGTTTAAGCTTAAAAATACTGAAAATTAAGAAAACAGAGAGCAACTACACAGCCAAAATGTGGTGAGATATTGTTTACAGTACAGGTGTCAAAGTGGCGGCCCGGGGGCCAAATCTGGCCCGCTGCATCATTTTGTGCGGTCCAAGAAAGTAAATCATGAGTGCCGACTTTCTGTTTTAGGATCAAATTCAAATGATTATAGATGTACATTACATTTCCTGATTTTCCCCTTTTTAAAATCAATCATTGCAATATTTGCAATCCAATTTTATTTTGTAAGATCTAAAAAAATATATATAGATATTTTCCGCTTTCCACTTTAATATTGAACATAATTAAAAAATATATTTTGTTTCCATTTGAAATGAAAAACATTATTAAAAGAAATTTTCCATTTCTAAGAAAAAAAAGCTCAAATAAACATTGCTTTAGATCTATAAAAACTGACTATTTAGGGCTTTAGACCCAGTTCTTTTAATCCAATTAAAAAAAAAAATCCAAATATTGGATCTAAAATGGTCCGGCCCACATGAAATGTAGTTGACGTTAATGTAGCCCGCGAAGCAACCCAAGTTTGACACCCCTGCTTTACAGGTATAAACCAACAGCAAGAAATGCATGTTAACAATAACACAAAATTGAACAACGAAAAAAACACATCAATCTTACTACAAGTCTAGGATAATATTCAATATTGCGGCAATGTGGCCTCTAAAAACTGAGGCATATGATTTTGCTGACCCTAAGCTGTCAGATTTGATTGATTTAACATTCTCACTCACAATGTGAGCATCTTTGACGATCACAGACAACAGAAGGCTGCTGTTTTAGTTGTTTTGTGTATTCTTTGCATGATATAATGCCAATTATTTCACTGGCTGCCATTGAAAACGAAAGACAACCGATTCATTTTATCTCGGAAGAGGCGAATGAACTGTGCGTCTGGCATCGGTCAATGGGAGTCAATGAGTTCAATTTGGATGGAAACATACCATGATTTCATTCTCTGTATAGCCAAGCAAGGAGAAGAATTTTGAGGGAGCATTAGGTTGCTATATCATAGCTAGTCATTAAATGTTAAATACTCACTATCAAACTTGCATGTAGGGTATTGAAATGCATTAAACGAGTCAGATTGGCTGTCAGAACTGACAACATCTGAGCCACTGGCACTGGCAGGAGATGTCCACTCTGAAGGAACTCCAGGATCATCAATTGGTCTGAGGTCATCTGGAGGTCGAGATCCAGGACTCTGGGCAGCCTCTAATAACTCAGGCAGGTCTTGAGGAACTTCTAAACTACCTGGACTGCTGCCACGGCGCTCCTGTACAGAGAAGAAATCATGACAACTAAAGCAAAAAAAACTGTAATGGGGTATAAGAGAGATTTTTTTTTTTAGGTATTAAAAAAAACCTTTGAATATAAAAACTAAATGTGACACTTGTGTGCAATGTTCCCTCTAAGCTGCGCGCGTGCGCAATTGCGCACTACTCTCGTCTTCTCTGCGCACAGCAAATCATATGGAGCGCACAAAATAAAATCCCAATTTTTTTATTATTTTTTTAAAGCTGTGAGGCCGACGCGCGAAGCACTCATCCGCCGGGCCGCCCATTCATAGATATTAATCATTACATTTTATTATAACTAAATCATTTATGTGTAGTAGACATGCACCTGCTTATGGCAGGTGTGATACTGGTGTGTGCCCATAGTGAGTAATGATGATGATGTTGCTCACACCGGTACTCAGTGTGCTCAGGGAGGTTGTCTTTCTGCCCAGACAAACAAAAAATTAGAGGGAACATTGCTTGTGTGTACATGTTTGGGTACTGACCACTGTTCCTTTAGCTCTTAGCCTTTCCTGGATGAACTCATCCATCAAATCAGAGAAATTAGGATTGTTGTTTCCAATGTCAGTGGAGACTGGGCGTGCCTTCTGTTGCACCTCCTCTTTGTTGGCTACATACATAGAGAGAAATTGAATTTAAGCAGGGATAAACTGTGTAAACAATTAGATAAATACATAGCTAGCACTATCACAGTAATAAAAGCATAGTAAAATATGTGGAGTAATGTGGAGAATTATAAAATTGTTTTACTAACATTATAGTACTTCAATTAAAATGTGGAACTTTGTTGCGTATGAGCAATCTTAATGTAAATGTACGGGAGCCCTCGAGTAAGTGAATGACCAATTGTTAAAAAAAAGCCACGACACACCAGGCAAACCCACCAGAGAAGCAATGCACTTAAGTTAATACACAACACCATGCACAAAGAGCAAGATTACATAAAATAAATAAATCAGCAGCATACCAGTGGCCGGTAGAAGTTATCTTGCCATTAGATGCAATTATGAGTACATTGTTGACGGTAGCAGGCATGATTATTGCTTTCAACTGGTGAATCCCACATTTTTTTTCATACGTACATGGATTGAGATATTGGGAGACTAACATCGGTGAGCTAACTTATGTGGTTAAGGTCTTCCTATGATTTGTTTCTAAATACATGAAATATGTATAAAGGTGCGTGCAAACAGGTTGCAAAGAGAGTGAGCAATTTAGTACCGAATTGCTGAGTATTACTCTCCTCACTTGGCACGATTATTTTTGTGTAAGACAAAATAGAGTATCTACTAACGTCAATAAAAATGTGTTCCTGCCATGCTCCTCCCACAATAAAAAATTAACAATTTCGTCATACGCAGCTGGGTATGATGACAATTAGGCTTTTTGTCGAGTCAATGATGATGACAAAGCCCATGTCCGATTATTATTATTATTAACAAACCAGGGGCTATACAGCGCAAGAGCAAGTTCCTTATTCAGCTGGCTATCGAGCATCCATTTTCCACATCTAGTACAGGTAGTTGATTGACATTTGGTACTGGAGTAATTTGTTGATGTTGACAGTTTATAAGAACCGCGATAGACATCCAAACCATTTCTGCAAGGAGCAATCTTTCGATCACTGCCAGCCCCCCAGCCAAAATGGTTAGGGTGTTTATTGGCGTCAATGGCAGTGATACATCACTCCAAGCCAGCCAACCCAGTTGAAATGGATTTGATGTCTATGACTGTCATTGGCAGGGAATGAGTCAAGGGTCAACGTCAGTTTTAAACTAAAAAGATGGGGAATATTCTTCACAGACAAGATCAGGAAAAAAAACGGTACTATTGTGATTCAACGTCCTGAACAAAAAAAAACTTTAGGTAGGGGGAAATCAGCTGTATCAAAGGAAACACTATTAAAATTGTTTTCCACGTTCAATTAAATAAGAAAGTAGGCTATATGCGGCCCCTTGACCATAGTTTTCTCATCTCTGACAAATGGAATTGATCAAGTCACTGGATAAAATAAAATCTCCCTACATTGGACGACATTACAATGGCCAGAAAAATATAAATGAAAACCTAATAATATTACTGTTTCTTTCTTTTTTCTCTTTTTAAACTTGTCTGCCTTGTACAGAAAAAAATAGTCACACAGAATAGTGGAGTGAAATGCTTTTTTAAGAAAGTTTTCTGTCTAAGAGGGGAGTTACTGTAATTCTTTCATTGCTGTTTATGGTACTTGGCCGTTTGGTCGCCGGACTTTTGGTCGCCGGAAGGTATTGATAATTACCTTTTAAAATTGTTGCTCTAATTCCCTAAATACAAACTGTGAATTATTATTTAGTCATACTTCATGCCCTATTAATTATTAGGCTAAAGAAAAGCTCCAAATTTCCCGTACTTTTGTGTTTTGTTGGAGAACTTGTTAAGACCCTGACTGACGTAGCTTCTTAAAGGGACGACGCATGTACATACAAACTCTTATACACTCACACGTCCGCTCAGTGAAACTGCTCAGGGCCATTGTTGGCTTTTATTGATGCGTAGACCGTGTTGTTTTACCTTGTTTTGTTGCCGGTCTTTTGGTCGCCGGTCTTTTGGTCGCCCGTTGTTTGGGTCCGGGCGAGCAAAAGTCCGGCGACCAAAAATCCGGCGACCAATCGGCCGGTCACGGCTGTTTATAGCAGTGCTAAAATTTACAATCCTTCACTACACTATATGGACAGAATTGTTTATATACTTGCAGGAACGGAGAATAAAGTTGCGATAAAATCTAGCTGTTTATTTCCTCCTTAGGATTTTTTTTTCTTTTTAAACTATTAATCAAGGGTCAAAGTGACCCCCCCCCCAAAAAAACATCTAAACCTCTTGATCGACAGAATTATAAAATGTGTCTTAAATTTTGTCCATATAGTGAATGTAAACCATTTGACTAGTGTAACGTAATAAAGTTCCCAACTAAATTAAATATTAAAATATGGCCATGCAAATGTTAAGTGCAATTATGCTTTCGGTTTGAAGGGATGATTTTAAAACGCATAGAATCATCAGAAGCCACAGAATATAACAAAGTCAAAGGCCAAACAAACAGCCATATAAACAACTATAGCAAAAAGGGATTGAGGGGGAAAAGGTGAACTACTTCTATGTAGTATAAAAGAAACTTGTGGCATCATGCAGATGAGAAATTAAAATGTGGATAAATGCCTGGGAAAAATATTTGATACAAATTAGCAAAGTAATATGATATAAATTCAATTTGGACTTAAAGGTGACTTATATGAGTCACTGCACACTACACATATGCTACTATATATATAATTATATATAGTACTGCTATAAAGTATGCATTATCTTATCTCTAAGATTCATCAAAAAACTGTTATTTAGAAGTTGTTATGACAAGAGTAATAAAAATGTGCAGCTATAGTTTTGCGTGCCACATTATGAGGATGCCTGCAAACAAAGAGGTTTTGGCAGAAACTACAAATAATATTTGTGACAGCTTCATCATTTAATCCTCCCCTGACTAATTTTAGCAACAAAATATATTCTAAAAATGTAAACAATGACAAAGGTTGGAAGACTTAAAATGGAATTGTATGCTTTTTGAAAATTAAAAAATAAATGAAAAAGGTGGACTGTTGTTTCCTTCTGTGGAGCTGAGGCAATCTCGGAAGGAGGTGAAGGAGGCACGAGAAGGTAACATGCAATTTTATGGCGAGTGGGAGAGGAGGACGGGGTAGAAAGGAGGACATCAAAATCCCACAACCCTTAGAAAGAAGACAGCAAGAGGAGGAGGAGTAGGAGGAGGAGGAGAAGGCCCCTCAGATTGGGGAACAGTTGGGAAGTTATGGGAGAAGGAGGGGTTCTTCAATAGGTGGCAGGCTGGAGGAAGGGTTCACGTTCAAGTGGAAACACTTTCAGTCCAGCAGCAAGATGATGAGTTTCAGCCCAAAAGAAAATGTCATTCCATCATAACAAACCAGTTATAAACAGCCACAAAGGAAAAAATGCTTGTTGGTGTCTGGGTTTGTGAGTATTTGTCTATTCCACTGATGTTGTTGGACTGTTGTTGTGCCCGTTGTGACCACTTTGTCCACTGCGATCCTCACCTGCCGTGGAAGACTTTCGTCCAAAGTAGCCGAGGACATGGGAGTAGAGGTCTCTTAATGACGCATCCCCCATTGCAGCCCGCCCTTGCCGCTGTGGCGACGAGCCTTGGGATGACCCCTGACCTCGGGGACGGGGCTTGGTGGATAATGCGTGAACAACAGTCTTATACACACCACCGAGAAGAGCCCCTTGGTGGTGTCGGGAGACAGAGCTGCCGGGCTCCTGGGAGCGAGAGCGGGAAGCCCGAGAACGTAAAGCAGACCGTCCCAATCGCCCTCGCATTCCCGATGACAGGGCAGAAGTGCTTGGTAAGACGTCAAACTGTGTCTCATGCACAGAATTGGATCCAACATATGATCCTGGATGCTGTTTGTCCTTGTCCCCTGCTCCAGTGCCAATACCTGCCGTACTTTGAGCCACAGTGACATCCACTGCCAGTCTTTCATGGCCCATTACTTTGTGACCAATAGCAGTCACAGAGGCAAACTTACCTGTATTTCCTGCTCCCTGCTTCCCCCCTGTTCCTGTCCCTGTTCCAGACCGCTCACCAGCTGAGTGGCTATGTGTGTGAAAGTGACTGAGCCGACGCAGTCTTGCTTTCCAGTGGGCTTCTTTGGTCTCAAGGGGATTGTGGAACTGGACTGATTCAGTGGAAGGCCTGAAGCTAACATGGACACCACCAGAGTGATGCTTTTTGGCGTTACGGCTCATCTTGGGCTTGGCTGAATCTGAATGTTGGTGAGTACAAATTGTCTCACTGCTAGTTTCTGCTGCCTTAGGTTCTGGTTTCATTAAACAGGGCTTTTTGGTTGTGGCAATGTCTTTATCATCTCTTTTATCTCCTCCCATTTCCCTCCAGTTATCACATTTTCCTCCCCAATCTGCTCCTCCTGTGGTATTTCCTTCACCTTTTTCCTTCTCATCATTGTGTCCTTCAAAGCTCTCTTTCACACCAAACGTGGGCCATTGACACTGCATTTCAAGACATTCATAGATACTGCGCTGTTCTGCCTCAATCTCCTCTGTTGATTCAACACTACTGTGTTTAACTGAATTACTTACCTGCCTATCTTCCTTAGAAATCTGTTTGTCAACCACCTTCTGTGTTTCTCGCACGAATTCTGTTTCCCCAGTGGTTGAATCAGTTTTAAATGTCACTGAAGTTTGAACGTCATTTTCTAAAGGATGACCAGTTGCTAAGCTCACTGCCTCATTTTTCTCCATTGCTTTGTTGGTGAGATAGTCCCTAATTGAGGAGAACAAATCGTCCTCATTTGTTGCAGAGCCTACTTCATTCTCCGCTACATCATTCTCCTTATCGGCAGAAAAATTAAAGGCAGAATCCCAATCGCTTACCCAGTCGGAACTGGAACCTTGGCTTTGACAGCCAATGTGATCATACTCACTTACATCTTCTAGTCCCCCTGATGAAACAATACCATTGCGGAGTGAAAAAGGGGTAGGAGAGGAGGAGTGGAAAGGACATGGGGGTTGCGGAGCTGCATGGCTATTGTTTGCAAGTAAGGTGGTAGCAGTGGGGTGACAGGGTTTTATAATTGTACTGGGATCCCCCTGTGGGTCTTCACCTTTGACCCGCTCAGCGATAAAGGGCTCCATGATGTCAGAGGCACTGCTGCTCCTTGCAAGCGATGCAGGGGCCGGGTTATCCGGTTCACAGGCCCCACTCTGGAACACCTCTGAACAAGAAGTTGGAGGGTTCTCCTCGCTCTGGGAGGAGTGGCGCATTCGAGATGAGCGGGATGTCAGCGTGATTGGCGGGTCTTCGAGGTCTGTGAAAAGTGTTAATAGATTAGTGTATTTAATACTAAAAAAACAAAACTACAAAAATTGACACTGAAGATTTTCTTTAGTGAATTCAAATGTTTATAACCAGTAGATGTTCAAACCTTTTGAACTGGAAGGTCGACAGCAAACGTTCATTCATTTGCTGTCAACCCTCTCACTTCAATTGGATTGGATGTCTATGGCTGTCAAGAGTTGTCACTAAGTTAGAAATTCTTGAACTTGAATTCTTTCAATGAACAATCATTGCCAGCCCTCTCAATTGAATTTAATTGAATATATATTACCGCCAATGGCGGAAAATGGGTTAATAACCCGGCGAATCAAACCACTCTAAAAAAACTATTATTTTAGCTCCAAAGCAGTATCCCTCAAGTCACTGGTAGAAATCAACTAAAACATTCAATATATACAGATTACAACAACAACAAAATCTAATTTCACATAGGAACATGCACCATGTTCAGGCAGAATGAGGAGAGATGTCATTTGTAAACCAACAAAATCCTCTAAAATAGGTGGCGAAACAGGTGAAAAAGATGAAAAATATTACATGATTCTTCACAGACTGGGATCAGTTTGTAAAGGTGAGAAAATCTATACAAGCATATGTTCGTCAGTAAGATGTGTGAAGACCTCAGGCACACAGCAGGCATAAAGCAGGCAGACAGGAAGTGCAAAGAGAGTGTACCTGCCAGTTGGTCAGCGAGGGGGGGTAATAAAGGGTGGTGGTGGTGAAGGAGGACAGGAAGAGGCGGGGCCAGAGCAGGAGCACTCTTGGCACTGCGGATAAAGGCTGAGGACAGCAGAGAGTCCCCTGTAGAACAGCTACGCAGGGCTGAAGAGGAAGGACGAATAGTAGAAGAAATAACAACGAAACCGGTGAGGAAAGTTGAAAAGGTGCTTCAAAAAGTGGAAGTGTCGAAGGGGTGTGGTAAGATGAAGAAAAGAAATAGAAAAGAAAAAAGGGTGGAAAGTGAGATGAAGACAAAGGGAAGGTGAGGGGTACATAATAGCTGGTTTGAAAACCTTAGTACTAAATTATCTTCAAAAGAGGCCAGTATACTTTGAACATGCAGACACACCACATGGAATAGTGTCCCTAACTAGGGGCAGTTCTAGGAGGCGACCCTTGAGGAGGCCTGGGTCTGCAGCGCAAAGGGGGCCCACTTGGGTGAGTGGATGGGGCTAATGAAAGCATGTGTGATAATACAGACGCTCCCCTACTTACGAACATACGACTTACGAACAACGGTACATACGAACATGTCTGCAAATTGCGTTTATGTCGAAAAATGTTCGTAAGTTCGATTTTGTATTGCGCGCCTTTTTCCGAGTAGTGCTTCTTTCCGCCGCTAATACCGACGCCTGGCGCTGTGAGCGCTCAGCTCACCCAGCATCCACCTTCCTCTGCCCAGTTCGTTGCAGTGCGTAAGTTGCGTAAGTGCGTGACGTATCTCCAGTGCGCAAAGAACCTTTTTCATTTTTATCATGAAATATCTCGTGCAGCCATTATTCAATATGGTTGGTGAAAAGCGAAAGGCTTCTAGTGAGGGAGGTGCAAGGAAGAGGCAAGCCATTTCATTTGAAACGAGTGGCAATAATAACGAAGCTTGATGCGCGTGAGAGTGGTGAGCGTTGCACGGTCATACAACTTGAATCGTTCGACCGTCAGTACCATTTATAAACATAAAGATCGAGCAGCAGGACCCAAATATTGAACGTTGCACAAAGTTTGCAAATCAATTGAATGATGCCATACAGTGCTACCGCATCATTTATGATGAAAAAAAGAAGAAAACTGTGCAATCATCGTTAGATCGCTTCTTTCGGCCAGTTTCTAATACATAAATCTCTCTCTATATATACAGTACTGTACATATTCTCTCCATTTTATTAAATGTTTTTTTAGTACAAACCAATGTGTGTTACTTATACAAGCCTTAAACATACAAATGCACTTATATAAACCTTCAATATACTTATATAGGCCTTAGACATAAATTATAATACAAAATATAGCACTGAATCAACTTACAAACAAATTCAACTTATGAACAATTGCTCGGAACCTAACTCGTTCGTAAGTAGGGGAGCGTCTGTACACGGAGCTTCATTGGTGTGTTGAAGCAAGTCAACATATCACACCTGGCAAAATCCCCCGACCCCAATCAACCTAATGCAGTTAAGACACGTGACGTTCAGTGTGTAGTTGGAGCAATGGCACAGTTGTGGTAGCGGGTCTCGCTCTTTTTGATATACCAACCACCCCAAGCCAACCCCCCCAGCAAACTCTGAGGGCCTCAGGTCAGACACATCACATCTAGGCCCAGTTAAGATTTGTTCCGCCACTGTCCCTCACCCTGCAAGAAAGTGTTGGCATGCCTCTATCATCATAGAAAATCTCAACAAAATCCGACAAGAGCTGTTGGCAGGCCAGAGGCTAGTCAGTCATGTCCCAAAAATAATGTTGGAATTGAATTTGGCAGATTTCCGCAGCTGTGGTGCCCACTGGACTCACCTGCTAGGCATAGAACAAGACCACCAGAAAGTGCTCAGGAAACCTACAATGAGGGTCCAGTGCACTCACCTGCACCATTGTACTTACCAAACTTCCAAAAACAAATAAAAATTTGCTTAGTTAGGCTGGGGTTTACCCTTAATCCCACATTTCGGGGGTGGAAATAGAAATCATGCTGTTTAAACACCGGTGCATTGTTAGATGTGAATTATCCATTATGCAAGAGAAATCATAGGTGTTTAATGAATGAAATATTTGTAATTGTTTCATCGACATATCTCAGCTCTCATTTTCTGAACTGCTTTATCCTCACTAGGGTCGCGGGGAGCGATGGAGCCTATCCCAGCTGACTTCGGACCAGGAGGGGGGGGGGACACCCTGAATTGGTGGCCAGCCAATCACAGGGAACAACCATTCACGCTCACACTCATACCTAGAGGCAATTTAAGGTGTCCAATCAGCCTACCATGCATATCTTTGGAATGTGGGAGGAAACCGGAGTACCCATAGAAAACCCACGCAGGCCCGGGGAGAACATGCAAACTCCACACAGGAGGACCGACCTGGATTTGAACCCAGGTCCCCCACTGTCAGGCCGACGCGCTAACCACTCATCCGCTGGGCTGCCTCATGGACATATAATTATTCGGAAGTTATAATAACAGAGTTTCGCTGTTTTGTCATGTTCCGACATTTGTGTCGGCAGTTTAATGACACTTTGGGCGGGGCATGTTACATTTTTTTAAATTAAAGGTCTGGAAATCTCTGCAATTACTCTAAACACTACCAAAGTTTAGAACGAGGATGACCTCACACAAGGTACTCACCTACTGTCTTTTGGCGGACAATGCTTCGGGCCTTCTCAATACCTGGCGAACCAGCCGTAGTGGCGCTACGTTGTCTCATGGCAGCGGCCTGACCTGGTTGGTCTCTGCTCCAACCTTTAGAGAAGGAACGATCCACTATGTGGCGTTGGCCTTCTGAGCATATACCTGAAATATTGAGAGAGTATCACAAGTACATAATAGTACAATGTTTAACACTAGGTCAGGAAAATACAGTTAACAGTACCTAGTAGTAATAAAGTAAATTGCTGCAATGAGAAATGAGATTAGGCTAATAAAAAAAGAAAACAATTGAAATAATTTCAAAAAAGGAATTAAATTATACGAATATTTTAGATGAGCAACAAATAAATCCAAAAATGTTTTTCAAAAAGCTTCTTAAATGTCGAGATTAGGCTAATAAAAAAAGGAAACAATTGAAATAATTTCAAAAAAGGAATTACATTATATGAATATTTTAGATGAACAAGAAATAAATCCAAAAATGTTTTTCAAGAAGCTTCTTAAATGTCACCATACAATAAATTTGCCCCTGTCCACATAAGATTTAAAGAATGTGTACTCTTCTTGACAAAACTAATTCTAAGATTATCGGAATTAACCTGAAATGTTTGCAAAAGTGTAACTATGAATCTAAAACCAGTGAAATACACTGCAACTTCAACTGTCTCTAGATTTTGACCCTTTCTGAAATGTCCTAAAATGGCACAAGAACCCTATACAATATTAAAAAGGGTTTGGCGCCATCTTGATACAAATAAAAGTACATTCAAGTAAACGGTGATACTTTTTTTTGACTAAAGGCAAATGTAAAAATAGTCTTTTAGTGACATCTTGTGGCATCCATTTGTTATGAAAAAAATTAAGGTAGGTGTCTAGGCACACATTTTTATTAGTTGTTCCTTTGATAAACTAACCTTTTCCTTTGTGTTTCTTTTGTTTTTGCTCACTGAGCTTGTCGAGGGGTAGTTCGTTCAAATCAACGGTGTACAGGTTCCTGGCCAACACCTAGACCACAGGAAAACAAGCTTGAAATGTAGCACCAGCGTGAAAATGATGATATAACATAATAGCTTATGTTCAATGATTAGTCATTCATGTATTCATTTTCCGTACCACTTATCCTCAGAAGGGTCGTGGGGGGTGCCGGAGCCTATCCCAGCCAACTATAGGCACCGGGAACCCTGAATTGTTGGCCAATCAATTGCAGGGCAAGAGACGGACAACCATTCACGCTCACACTCACACCTAGGGGCAATTTAGAGTGTTCATCAAGCTTAAGATGCATGTTTTAGGGATGTGTGAGGAAACCGGTGTACCCGGAGAAAACCCACGCAAGCCCTGGGATGACATGCAATCTCCACACAGGAAGGTTCGAACTTGAACCCTCGTTTTCAGAACTGTGATGCTGATGCGCTAAATGAGCACTCCCCATCGGACCGCCTGTTCAATGATTAATCGGTAGGAAATCATTTTTTTTCTTTTACCTTTGTGAGAGTTTCCATTGTGAGAGACCATTCAGTTACCAATTCCTCCCAGGAGGTAAGAGAAGAAAGAACTGAGAGGAGATCATCCCATAGTTCCCGGCTTATGTAGACATTTAAATTTCCTTTAATCCAGGCTACAATCAATGTCTGTAAAAAGAGAGTTAACTATTGTCAAGATCGTCTTAGAAAAGAGGAATGTTGAATAAAAAAAAAAATACTAGATATGATTTTTGATACTGGATACATTTTTAAAAAGTAAAGGTTATTTATTTTATTGACTCTTTCAGTGCCGTTGATGATAATGCATGCTCTTAAAATCAAACAAAAAATATTTAAATAACCTTATTGCTAGTAGACATTCAATCCATTTTAAGTGGGAAGGTTGGCAGCAAATGAACCTTCATTCGCTGCTAAACCTCCCACTTCAGATGAATTGGATGTCTTGAGCTGTCCATGAAACGCAATGAGTTAAAAAGGAAAATGCAAAAATATCCTTCATTACTATCAACAGTAGTGCAAAATCATATTTACCCTATGACAATAACATTTCTGGTGACGTGTGGCCAATAAAATGAAATAAAAACAAGTAACAGTATACTATTCTCACCCCTAATATATGCCAACTATGGGCTCTCCCTTTGGTCTCCAGCAAGAATATGTATAAAATACCTGAAAGATTGGACCAGCCAGCCTTCCTGACAATGTGTTGTTCTTCTTTCCTTGAGGCATGATGGATGGAGGTCTCTTCATCACTGACTCTGTCACTCGCAATAAAACAAGTAAGATCTGCTCCCTACATCAAAGGGAGAATACATATGCATACATATATTTTTAAGCAGGGAAGCAATTAGGTGTGATGGATGCACACATTCTCCAGACATGTAATTTTACAAAATGAATAACGGTTATGTATTTATTCATGGATTTGTTTCCAAGGAACTCCTATTTCATTTACTTATTGCAAAAAAGCAAGTGAGGACAGTGTGTCCATCTTGTCTTGTGTCGTTACCATGTTTTCTGGTCCATCGTCTCATGCATGACAAGGCTGCGATAGATGTTTAATACTCGCTTGCACATGTCAACATGCTCCTCTAAAAGGAACTTGATATCGTTGGCTGGCTCCATTAAAAATACATTGGAGGAATGGGTAATAAATACCTACAATGATGAAACAAATGTAATAAGTGGATCCAGCAAGAACAATTCAACAAAGTACTTCAAGAAAATGTCATCAGTATATTTGGATAAAATACCTGTAGTGTAGTCTGAACTCCGGCATGAACACTATATTCCAATAATTCGCTATCAATCATTTTATTTATTCCCTTAAGAGAAAAAGAGAGAATATATAAAGTCAGGTTAAAATACATTTTAAAACATTAAAAAAAACGTATGGCTTTTACTCAATTATGGCTTTCTCAAATGAAAGTAAGGCATTACAGCTTACAGTTACAAGAATTTTGAAAGAAATCAAACTGTACTTTTGCTGCCATTGTTTAAAAATAAATAAATAAATTTTAAAAAATGACCATCCGATGCAGCACTTCAATTCAAAGATCTGGAATGAATAAAAATCACATTGATTTGTAACCCCAATTAATACATTAATTATTTTGTGGGAGCGGTCACCTCATCATCCTTATCCGAGCCAGTGTCCATACTACTGACTGTTGCTATTGGATATAGGCCTTCCTCTGGCTCCTTCATAAATACAGGCTTGTCTTCCATGGAAATCCACTCTTGATAAACACGGACCACTTTCCGCATTGCTGCAGCTTCACACATTGGAAGGAGAAATGCCTGCAATGACAGATGGAGAGGTTCCAACCATTCATATGTAATAATGCATGTTCTGTATATCCATGAATGAGCTCAGTAGTATTATCCAAAATTCTCAACTGTTAATAACAATGCTCCTTCACCTGTCTGAAGATCTCAGTGATGAAGTTGATGCTGGTTCTGGAGCTGGTCAAGACTCTTCTCACCACCTCCATGTCTGTCAGCTGTTCTTCATCCATAGAGCACAGTGAAGAGGAGCTAGGCTCCCGCTCTGTTAAAGTAGATGTGTTGGAGTGGCATTGCTCCGATTCCCCCATTGGGCCGGTACCGCCAACTAGACCAATGCTTCCTCCCCCTGGTCCGGAAAAATTCCCGCTCCCTTCAAGATGGTTGTCTGACCGTATACCAGAGACAGAGCCATCATCTGAGCTGCCAGCTGAACGAGCAGCAAGCCCAGCAGCAGCTCGCTGGAGAAGAAAAAAATGATATTGTGTAATGACATAATTACATCTTTGATACCTTGTATATAGGTTTGTTTCCCGTCATAAATCGGAAGTCGGTATTTATCTACAGTAATCTGGATTTACACTGCATGGGTTCAACTTAATTTATATATAAACTGCAACTTTTACAAAACTATTACTGACCCAGACATTCAGGGATTATCTATTGAATTGCCGTCTTCAAGGTTTTCTATACAGTAATACCTTGATATACGAGTGCCACGACATACAAGGAACTTGAGAAATCAGTAAAATTTCAAGCAAATTTTTACCTTGAGATATGAGACACATTTTGAGATACGAGCATAAGAGACGCTGCTTATGATTTCTCCCCGCATCCCCCTCGTGTAAAGATCTCTACGAGCACTGGGCGGAGCATTGCATTTTTTCCATGAGTGGTGTACGCGTGACGGAGCTGGTTCGCCAATACGAGAGGAGTTTTACAACAATATGCACCATCCTGAAAGACTAACCATAACTTCCAAGCTGCACAGTGACATTCATAACGACATGGAGAGCCTTCCTTTAATATGGATAAAGGATAAACAGTTAGCGAGAGTTAGCGTGACCAAGTCGATAATATGCGAAAAGTGGAATTTACATGAATTTAAAAGCAAATCAAGCATCTGAAAAAGAGAAGCTTTCAACACCACCAGAACCCTTCATTTAAGTTACATTTATGTTTTCGTATGTTATCTTACGAGCGCGTTGCTGTCCAACAAGTGTCTCTTTCTTTCTTTTGCTCTCTTGCTCTCTCTCTCTCTCCCTACTGTGCACACCATGCGTTGTACTGAATGTGTCATTTAAGAATAACATCATAACCACTAGTTATTTGTTACCGTTAGTAGATGGTGAATTAGAACCAATAAAAATGTTTTTTCATTGAAATATCCTGTTTTTGTGTTTTTTTTCAGAGGGTGGGAACAAATTAATTTGTATTTAGTTCATTTCTATGGGAAATGTTGATTTGAGACACGAGTAAATCGGTCCCGTAACGCATTAAGCTCTTATCTCAAGATATTACTGTACTTTTTAGATGTTGCAAAATCTGTATAAAGTTGCTTCATATTCATCCTTTGATGTTAAACCCAAAGAAAGTTAAATTTCCATTTTAACTTTCAATTTGTTAATCACCTGTATGTTCTTTGGGATGTTTTCCCCTTCTGTCCCTGGAATCAGTGTTTGCGTGTTGGGCCGTGGCTCCAGCCAAAAGGAAACCAGCCAGCGGATGAAGATGACTCGGGCCTGAAGGAAACTTTCCTTAGTACAATAAATAACTTCGCCACCATCCTGCTCTCTGCGCACCACACTGTAATAGGGCTTGGGGCGCATTGGAGGGACATCTGTGAAGAAAAGTATGTGTTTAAGTTTTCTGCATGTTACCGAGCTGCCACCCTCAGTCGACCCCATTTCAGGAATACTCTTGCCCCATTTCCGGAGTTTTTCTGGAGTGAATGCGATTCACGCAAATCGACACAATATGTAAAAAAAATAGCATAGGTTAATTTAAATAAACTGTTATTATCATGTTTTTACATTAATTGAAATATTGTGTTTTGGCAAACTATTGAAAAGGTACAGCATAATGAAGATTTTCTTTGTGTTTGGGTCCTTCTACGTGCATTTTACAGTCGGTAATGTGTCCTGCTGAAGTCGCACATGCATGTTGTGCAAATGTCAGTACTTTTGGAGACGGCTTCAACATGGGATATTTCGTCGAATACGAACCAATAAACTTCTGCTAGTGTCTGGGTTTCTGATTAGAAGTTTCATCCAAATTGCCATCCATTTTGCGCAGGCATATTGATAAGACTTACCAGTGCCGTGTACGCCTACTTCCTTTAGAAAAACCCCGGAAATGATAGGATTTGTTTCAAAACAAAAGACTGGTGGTTTAGGGACCCTTAATAATACTTCCCTTATGAAAAATTACAACAACAAAAAGTTGATTTCCGGAGTTTAGGAAGGGTGTCTGGGGTTTGCGTTGTTTGTCCGGGTAAACTCCGGAAATTCCATATAAGTTGGCAGCTCTGATGTTAGCTCATACCAAAAGTTTTAAATTTACCTACCTAGTATGGGGTTGTAGAGGCTGGTTTCGAAAGCAAAGTTGGGAAAGATGTGGTGAAGGTAAAACTTCTTGAAGTGATCAAAAAGGAAGCTGAAGCCACGTTCATGGTTCTCTTTACAACGCCACTCCAGAGACTTCGCCTGGTTGGAAAACAAAAATTAGGATTGTTTTGTATAACAAAAATAAATATATGGTGAATTGAAGCTTGAGTGAGAATGAGATCAAGATAGAAAATGCAAAATAAAAAGACCATTAAGGATTGGAACAGTAAAGGTGAAATTTCAACAGATTTGGAAAAGCTGAGATAAGGTAGTGAATGTTTGTTCATTTGCTGCTACTCTACCATGGATTGGAGGTGTATCACCATCAAAAGTGTGCAATGAATTAAAAAGATAACACGTGAAAAATGACAACATGGGCCATCGTGGCTCAAACACTGGGACAGGATGGCAAACTGATGAATTTCATTGTTCATAAATAAATTTAATTAACCTAAATGGTGCTGCAGCTTGAGAGTATTCTTAAACTGTAGACGATAATGTAATGTCTGTTAACTTGGGCGTCTTCCTTTAAGATATGAAGGGTGTAAGGAAAGTGACAAAAGCGAAGACTTCAACTTCGTAATATTCGTTAGGCGGCCCGGCGGATGAGTGGTTAGCGCGTCAGCCTCACAGATCTGGGGTCCTGGGTTCGAATCCAAGTCGGTCTTCCTGTGTGGAGTTTGCATGTTGTCCCCAGGCTTGCATGAGTTTTCTCCGGGTACTCCAGGCTCCTCCCACATTCAAAAACATGCATGGTAGGCTGTTTGAACACTCTAAATTGCCCTAAGGCACGTGTCAAATTGGCGGCCCGGGGGCCAAATCTGGCCCGCCGCATCATTTTGTTTGGCCCGGGAAAGTAAATCATGAGTGCCGACTTTCTGTTTTAGGATCAAGTTAAAATGAAGAGTATAGATGTATATTAAATTTCCTGATTTTCCCCCTTTTAAATCAATAATTGTAATTTTTTAATCATTTTTTTATGTGTTTTTAGTTCAAAAATCATTTTGTAAAATCTAAAAATATATTTTAAAAAGCCAAAATAAACATTGTTTTAGATCTATAAAAAACAGAATATTCAGGGCTTTTAATCCATTTATTTAAAAAACGTCTAAATATTATATCTAGAATGGTCCGGCCCACGTAAAATCAAGTTGACGTTAAAGCGGCATGCGAACCAACCCAAGTCTGACACCCTTGCCCTAAGGTATGAGTGAGCGTGAATGTGGCCAGGTCACCCTTGCAATAGAGATCTTGATCTCAACGAGTTCTATCTGGTTAAATAAATCAAATAAATTCATAAAGTATTATCCGCAAGCATAGCTTTCATTGACATGCCGATGATTTCAGACTATCGTGGCCCTTAAAATTGACTAATATGAGTAATTGCCGTATTCTGGAGGTGTGTCTCATTGAGATTAAATAATACGAGAAGTCCTGTAATTATTTGCGTCATGTGAGAAATATGAGAAATATCTTTAAGACTTGTCACAAGAAATCACATCTAATGGGCGTTTTATGCCTGTGATTTTGATACACCTGCCGTGCCGCTGCCAGATCGCAGTGCAATTCCGGGGGAAACAGTCACATTATGCGTTTTGCCACATTTTCGTTAGGTAGAATTTAGTAGATAAAGAAATGTCATGGGTTGTGATTATGCTGTTAGTTGTGTTAGTTAGAAATAATGATAATACCTGGTTTACCATGTATTTCAATAGCGCTTCCAAGAAGTAAGCAGTAAGGTCCTCCTGGTTCTTGTCACCAGACTGGGGATTTACCAGTGGGGTGATCTCTTCAGGTGTTACTTGAGCTGAAAAATGGAATTTAGAAATGATCTCACATAAAAGACAATCATTCAAAAAAGAAAGGATAGTAAAAATAATTTTGGCAATTTAATGGCGCATGTCCATGAACTAATAATAATGAAAATGGTTGTATTTATGTAGCACGAAGACAAACACAGTTTACCTTTAATATGAAATTTAGACCACATTGTTAAATAACAACAGTACTTGCGACGACAACTCCCTTTGACTTACTCTCAGTTAAGCTCAGTGGTGGGTTAATTAGTGTGTCTAAAGTGCGTGGAGTCCCATGGCAGAGTGGAGCCGGGAAGCCAGGAATTAGACAGGCAAACATGCAGAGTTGCTCTCGTTGAGCATTACTCTGTAATGCCTGCATCCACAGCAGGAACAAGCGCAAACCTTCCCGGCGGATCTGCATTGCAAAGAAGCAAGTGTTTCATGAGTGTAATTTGCTAACATAACCAAATGAAGGAACATAATCTTAATTGGGGGTCATATGGAAATAAAGCACCTTCAAAGAGTTACCAGTGTGCAACAATTTCTTCAGGATCAGTCCTGAAAGTGAAAGATGTAACCAATAAACAATACTGGGTGATGTCACAGTTTAGCTATAGGAACAGGTTTATCGCATTTTGTATAGGAGTTCAACAGATGGGTCTGTTACCGATGCTGTGGAACTGCCATCGACTCTGGATCCTCTCTGGCAGGAGCTGGAGAATTTTCTGAAGAAGAAATAAACAGAAAAAAAAATTACAGCGAATCAGTTCAATTGTTTTGAATAGTCACCACTTTGACCATTCATTCATTTTCTGAACCACTTATCCTCACAAAGGTGACAGGGGGTGATGGAGGCTATCCCAGTTCACTTCGGGCACCAGGCGGAAGAAAACCTGAATCGGTGTCAAAGTGCCGGCTCGGGGGCCAAATCTGTCCCGCTGCCTCATTTTGTGCGGCCCGAGAAAATAAATCATGAGTGCCGACTTTCTGTTTTAGGATCAAATTCAAATGATTATAGATGTACATTACATTTCCCGATTTTCCCCTTTTTAAAATCAATCATTGCAATTTTTTAATTATTTTTTTCTTTTGTGTTTTTAGTTCAAAAAGCATTTTGTAAAATCTAAAAATAAATATATAAATATTTTCCTTTTTCCAGTTTAATATTGAACATAATTTAAAAATATATTTTGTTTCCTTTTGAAATAAAAAAAACATGATTAAAATAAATTTTCCATTACTAAGAAAAAAAGCTCAAATAAACATTGGTTTAGATCTATAAAAACGGACTATGAAACGGCGTTGACGTTAATGCGGCCCGCGAACCAACCCGAGTTTGACACCCTTGATTTAGGGTCTTCAACCAGCCTACCATGCATGTCTTTGGAAAGTGGGAAGAAACCAGAGCACCCGGAGAATACCCACGCAAGCTCAAACAGAACACGCAAACTCCACACACTGAGGACCCACCTGGGATCGAACCCTCAACCCCAAAATTGTCAGGCCGACACGCTAACCACTTGGTCGCCGGGCCACCGTAACATTGACCAATCATGAATAATTCATTCAAGCTGCTAAATAATAGAACATATAGGTGATGTACCTCGAAAATGAAGAGAATTGAGTCCAGTTCCTCCCTCTGAGACTTGTGACCTAAAATAGGGACATGATTTTATGAATCTTCTTATTTTATGATCGTGAATTACTGATTCCATCATACAGTGAAAATGGTAACAATACAATAGTAATAAATTCCAACTCACCTTTTTGCTTGAGGCTAAGCTCAATGGTGACAAAGTTCTCAAAGAAAACATAATATATATGGGAGTAATTGAGGTCAAAGAACTGCTTCAGCTCCGGTGGCTCTGCATTTTCTGGAAAATAAAATAACAAAAAAAAACAGATTGAGGGGGATATTTCATTTTCACAGAAACAAAGTCATAAACACATTATTCTTAATAGAGTTGGCTATATCATTTAGAATATACATTGGAATCTCTACTTACTAAATAATTTCATTCCTGAACCTGTATTTTTCTTAAATAGAGCAGTATTTTATATGTAAATTCTCTAATTCCATCCGCGGTCTTAAAAAAAAACTACCAAGTAAAGCCTTTAACATGATCAAAATGTTACAATTTTGTATCAAAGATCTTAGAAACATACAAAATTCTGAGAAAATGATAAGAAAATGATTTATTGTATCAAAATGAATAATGGTTAAAAACATTTTCTATTAAGGAGGAAGCTAACGTTGGGCAACAGACAGCAGATGAACACATCTAAACAACTTTAAATTATGAATTCAAAACAGCTTAACATTAAATAAATGCTTTTTCAGATATAGTCGAGTCCAAATTGTCTTCCAGGGAGACAGAGAGGCCATGAAACGGATTCGCCGCTTTTAAATCTTCCTTCTGCTTCAATATTCTAGGTGGATTATGATTGTATTGCCTTGCAATTTAAATCAGTCATGGCTGGAGAACAGGGCCCACTTCATTTCATTTGCATAATTAATTTTAAATAAAGACCAAATTTTCTCTAAACATGCTAAAAAAAACTTCACTTCAAAAACCGATGGGAGGCTAGTGGAGTGTAGGGCGATTGTCACGCAGGATGCAACGCTACCACGACAATTAAAAAAAAACAGATACAGGAAATGTATTGAGGTTTTGGGGGGTTTGTAACTTTGATCTTGTTTTTGTATATTGGAACAGTGATTTGCATGCATTTCAAAGAGTTTCAGAAACTGTAAGTTTTGTATGTAGAATGGGTTGCCAGCCAATCGCAGGGCACAAGGAGAGAAACAAACATTTACGCTAGCACTCATACCTAGGGGCAATTTAAAGTGTTCAACCAGCCTACATGTTTTTCAGGATGCATTTTGTGTTGGGTCAATAGAGTTATCCCATGAGCCAAGTTTACTCAACAGCCGAAATGCACAGGGAATCAAACATTCGGAATTTCTTAAAGTCTCATCTCATTTTCTGAACCGCTTTATCTTCATTAGGGTCGCGGGGGTGCTGGAGCCAATCCCAGCTGTCTCCGGGGCCAGAGGTGGGGGACACCCTGAATCAGTGGCGAGCCAATGGCAGGGCACAAGGAGACGGACAACCATGCACACTCACACCCATACCTAGGGGCAATTTAGAGTGTCCAATCAGCCTACCATGCATGTTTTTGGAATGTGGGAGGAAACCGGTGTACCCAGAGGAAACCCACTCAGGCCTGGGGAGAACATGGAAATTCCACACAGGTAGGACGTGACCTGGATTTAAACCAAGGACCCCAGAGCTGTGAGGCCGACGCGCTAACCACTCGCCGCCCTTTCTTAAAGTTACATACAGTAATCCCTCAAATATCGCGGTTAATGTAGACCAGTCATGGCCGCCATAATCGAAAAATTCGCGAAGTAGGGTCATCCCTATTATAACTACCTTTTTTTATTCTTCAGTGCTGAGTCCTAGTAGCAAGAGTGGGTTCCGCTTACGAGTTACAATGTGGATTTTCACATTTTTATAAACTTTAAAAACGTTTTTTAATCATTAATATCAGGGAAAAAAAACACAAAGAAGTGAATTCACAATAAGTGAAGTCGCGATAATTGAGGGAAGACTGTAAAGACAGTACCAGCTTTCTCCACCTATGACTTTAAATCAATGACCCCACAAAATGCTTCATCAAAGCCCAAAGGTAAGCAAAGCGGCTATGATTTTTTTCTAGCATTAGGTGGTAAAGAAAGTGGTTTCCTTGTGAGAAGTGTGCCAACAATAACATGCATGGTTTTAGAAAGTACCATAACATATTATGCCAAAGGCAATTCTGTCCCACACATGCGGTGGCAATGTAATTTATTGATATTATTGAGCAGTTTGTGGTTCTTCTGAGGCATTTGCAGTACAACCGTGTGTGCTTGATTTTAAGTGGTCTTGTCTTCCCTAAACAGTCAGGGCAGACACACCTCTCTGCCCAGTGAGAGCGTGAGGTTTAACAATGGAAACAGGAAATTGGGCTACTGTACAGGAAACCAAGAGAAATAACTAGAAGTTGTTTTCCTCTCCAGTCAGTAGGCATGGTGGGGGTATGCACTGTATTTTTTTTGAAAGACAGTGAAGCATCAAAGATGTTTTTCACTATTATAGCTTCACTCCACTGATACTTTTAAACATGATACAATAGATGATACAATAATCAAGTGCTATCACAATCCAAATATCTTACAATACCCCACCCCCTAAAAAACAGACAATAAGACACACCCCAAAAGAAACTATTTTTATTTGCATTTCGTGACACTAGTGCCCAAAGAAGATTTATTTTTCTTTACTTCTATGTGGAAGCTTCTAAAAAAAATTAACTCTTTCAGTGCCATTGACGATGACAGACGTCCAGCCATGGAGGTCTTCATCCTTCTACTGTGAATTTAAAAGAGCTTGTCACTATTAAACTTAGAATCCAATTGAACTGGTAAGGATGGCAGTGAATGAACATTTGTTCAATTGCTGCCAAATCTAAACAATTGTCCCTAAACCAGTTCAAATGAATTGGACATTTGTTGTCATCAATGGCTGCCAATTGAATTTTAATATGATTGCTGCATGGTGAAAATTAAAATATGTTCATTCTAACTCCAAATGTATTCAAATATATTCCCTAAAATAATCCTAAAAAACAGATTTGAGTTAGAAATGTTTACATAATAAGGTGGGGTGACAGAATAATACCATGTTTAAAAAATAATCAAAACAACCACTGTTTGAAATGGATCTTGTCAAAAATGTCATAAATATTTGCTCAATATAAACTTAATAACTATTCAAATGTTCTCAGTTGGTTTAATTGATTTGATTTTTAATGAAGTTACTTGTGACATTCCAAGATTATCATGAACGTTAGCAGCTCAACAAGGATATTGAACTCACCTATGACTATTCTGAGATGTTTGAGCCTCGTTAAAACATCCTTCTTTGGATCCAACACTTTCTGTGTGGATTTTCTCACGTCCCCATGAGGCTTTTTGGAAAACATTCCTGAGGCTGGAGACTCCAGAAGTCAATTACAGACAGCGAGGAAGTGCTAGCTCTTAAAGGTAGCAATTTAGACCGCTTCGGCTAGCGTTAATCTTCAAATAAAAACTAAAGATCTCCTCTTGCCTGACTCAATCACTCACAATGCCCTCCGATGTGTTCACTGGTGCGGATTATTGACAAAACGTGTCCAGAGGGACACGGTTTATTTACATAAAGCCTCATTGTAGTTGGACCATCCATCGCATCTCCTTTGCACAACAGTCTGCAGCCTCAAGGCTTGTCTCGCTACTGTGTAAAGCTAGCTACCTCCGAGCCTTACTCATAGCAAACATCATGGCGGAGAAGGGAGGGGAAACAAAATAATCAACTTCACAGATATTCAAAACAAACACAATAAGTGACATTTCTTGTTTTATTGTGAACGCGTTTGTGTATTTGGGGGAATTATGCTATATTTTATTTTTATGTGGGAGACAAAATAACCCTTTTCTCAGGCGCTCAACACCTTTCGACCGCCCCGAGGCACTGTTGAATTCTGGGTAACGTAGTGACGACAATGCTCGATTTTTAAAGCGGACGCGACGTCATTTTAGTTAGAAAACTACATTTCCCAACAGTTCTAACCTCACCCCAAAGAGGTTTGTTTTTAGCATGTCTTTCGCTCTGTGGCGGCGCTAAAGGTTAGAAGAAATAAGTTTATTAATTCCCAGAAAATTTTGCAGAGATTAAACAAATCTGCAGCGGAGTATATGTTTATGAATTTTATTTTGGTATCGAAATATGCGTTAGACCAACTTGAGCTAAAAGCTGTATTTTTGCTGGTGCTAAAAGGCTAATAAGTGTTTTCGCGTCTTTTTGCCTGTAACATAATGTGCGAGTTTCAATACGTGGGTATGGTTATTTGGAAATCAATAATATTTATTATATTTGTGCTGAGTTTTGTGGGGGGGAAATCAACACAAGCAACCCGCTAAAACACGCAATCATGTGGCATTATTATTACGTAACAAAAGAAGCATTACTTTGGCGATTTTGTAAATTGATTGAAGAGCATAATGAAAATAGTTTTATTCAAATGTGCATACAACTTTGAGATTTTGCCATGAGGCAACTGCTGCTTTTCGAATTAATTAATCTAAATCGTCCATTCTAGCAGAGTGAATTTGCTGCCATGCCAATCCATCGTGATCGGGAGAAAAAAGAGAGCACAGCAGAGGAGATGGAGGTAGAAGATCAGGACCAAGATGGATCGACTTCAGAGGAGGAGGATTCTGAAACTTCCTCTGTTTCTGAAGATGGAGACAGCTCTGGTAAGACTTTTATAAACAGTTATAAATGAATAGTTACAAAATATCACTAGATTTTTAAAACTCATTCACAACCATCGAAGGTGATAAACCCATTTCAGTTGTGATGAACTGACGTTGAGGGCAATAGACTTGTTCATTCATTCGCCCCTCCCAGTCAAAATGGATTGGATGTAAATAGCTGTTAATATATTCATTCATATTCCGTACCACTTATCCCAGGGGTGGGCAAACTATTCCACAACGGGCTGCAGTGGGTGTGTGTTTTTGTTCCAACTTGTAAGAGCAAACCTTTCCACCAATCTGGTATTTTAGAAGTGCAATCAGTGGATTGCAGTCAGGTGCTTCTTGTTTCAGCACAAACCTCATTGGTCAAAGTGTCTGTGTTGGATCAGTTGGAACAAAAACATGGACCCACAGTGGCTCTCAAGGACTGGTTTGCCAATCCCTGACTTATCCTCTCAAGGGTGATGAGGGGTGCTTGAGTCCATCCCAGCTAACTATGGGGACCAGGCGGGGGGACACCCTGAATCGGTGGCCTGCCAATCACAGGGCACAAGGAGATGCACAGCCATTCACTCATACTCAAACCTAGGGGCAATTTAATGTTCAAATAGCCTACAATCATGCTTTTGGATGGGGGAGGAAAACGAAGTACCCGGAGAAACCCCACAAATGCTCAGGGAGAACATGCAAACTCCCTACAGGAAGGTCTTGACCTGAGATCAAATCCTAGATCGAAGAACTGCGGGGCTGATGTGCTAACCACTCATTCGCCGAGCTGCCGTGCTGTTAATATAGCACAACAATAATAATAATAATAATCGGACATAGGCTTTGTCATCATCATTGACTTGACAAAAAGCCTAATCGTCATCATACCCAGAAACTGCGTATGACGAAATTGGTAGTGCTTCTCCATAAGGTGCGTTTTCCCGGCAAAAGACCCAAATAAGTGATAATTTCGGACTCGTAATTTGGCATTCTGCCGTGATGGATACATCGCATCACCCCCCGAACGGATCACTTACCTCTCACTGTATTTCACTTACCTTCAGTCAGCCAGTAGGAGGCAGATCGCCACCCTACGTCTATTCATTTTACCTCACCCCGAAGTTATTACGCAGAAAGGATTGTGTGTCGTTACCGCAAGTTTAGAGTCCTGATGGATGTGGGGGAAAACTGTCCTTAAGCCTATTTGTCCGTACTTTGTCGGACCTATAGCGTCTGCCAGAGGGCAGCAGCTGGAACAGATTGTGACCAGGGTGGTATGGGTCCCCGATGATGTTCCTGGCTCTGCTGAGGTATCGAGGGCTGGCAATGTCTTCCAGTGAGGGCAGAGAGCAGCCGACGATCTTCTGGGCAGCATTTAACAAATATAAGTATGTGCATTTTTCCCCCCAGAAATGGATGAGGAAGATTGCGAGCGAAGAAGAATGGAGTGTTTAGACGAAATGTCAACTCTAGAAAAACAGTTCACAGATCTCAAAGACCAGTAAGAAACTTTTTGTTTTTCAAGAGGAACCCTTTGGATTTTGTACAGGTAAAAAGAAATATTTTGTGTGCGTAGGCTGTATCGGGAGCGCTTGACTCAGGTCAATAGCAAGCTGACAGAGGTGGAAGCTGGTCGTGCGGCAGAATATTTGGATCCTCTGGCTGTGCTGCAGGAGAACATGCAGGTCCGCACCAAAGTAGCAGGTAATATCTCAATGTGTCACCAAGGCCCATTTTACACAACCCACTGTATTCATGTTCCAAATCCATTGTCAGGCATCTACAAGGAATTGTGCCTGGAGTCTGTGAAGAATAAGTACAAGTGCGAGATTCAGGCAGCCTGCCAGCACTGGGAGGTTCAAACATCTTACATTTTCTTCATCACGAATGGAAAGTTTTCTTGCTTATTTGTCTGATTTAGTGTGTCTGTGTATGTGTGCACAGAGTGAAAAGCTGCTGCTGTTTGACACAGTTCAAAGTGAATTAGAGGAGAAAATAAGAAGATTGGAAGAAGACAGGCACAGCATCGACATAACATCAGGTAACAGGCGAATGCTATGGTATATTCACGGTTGAAGTCAACTTTTTTTTACTTTTCTAAAATGGTGTTTGTATTAAATTAAGGATATGCCTAATGGCAGCATTCTTCTGAAAATTTTCAAGTCAAAAGAACATAATTTCCACTTGGGATTTTCCCAAAATCAAACATGGAACAAATAATGACCTACACTACATGCCAACAGCAAACATTTGTGTTTCTCAGAGTTGTGGAATGATGAGCTATCAGGAAGGAAAAAGAGAAGAGATGCTTTAAGTCCAGATAAGAAGAGGAGACGACCTTCAGTAGTGTCTGATATCCTTTGGCAGTTTGTTTCAAACGTTTCATCTTCAGCTTCTAGAAAGGATTGAAATTGCTTATTGAATCTTTGTACGATCCTCAACTCTTCATACGGCCCTATATCGTCTACATGCTTCCTGACTTGGACATCCTGGAGGACTGGACCGCTATCAGGAAGGTGGGTAGAAATGTCAGTATTTATGAATTCAATTGTTATTTTCAAGCTTGATTTTATCCACATTTCTTGTCATCCAGGCTGTTGCCACCCTCGGTCCACACAGAGGGAAGGTGGAAGCCGACAGCTCCGCTTTCCCGTTCAGACCGGACAGAAGCCGGCCAATTCTCAATTGCTGAGACTTAATAACCCACGTGTACATAGAAACAAAATATAACGTGAAAAAAAATTGGTCAAAATTTGACAGGATGCTAGGTGTAGAGAGTCCCCGCACAGCTATAATAACGGTCTTTAAAACACATAGATTAAGTTCAAAACCATTCTGACCTTAACAATGGGTATTATCAAATTTGGCAATGTATTTCTTGTTAGACAATGATTGAATGGGACAAACATTCTTCAGGTTTACACTGACTATTGTCTAAAGTGTCACAAATCTTGTCATATTGGGATATAAAATCATTAAATTGTTACTCAGACATGAAAGCTTTAATGGCATTGTTATACAGGAATGCCACTCAATCGTTATGCGCTTAAAAAAAATAAAGATAAGGCATCAGAAGCATTTTATCTACATTAGAGGTTTTTGATTTCAATACTGGCAGTCAGTCAGTGTTTTGGTAAGGGTACAAAAAAAAGACCACGGGTTAACAAGTGTGCTCATGTGAGTCATTCTTCACAGATTTTGAGGATCATCTTAGCTTTTTTGGATCGGCCAGATAGTAGCAGAAAATCCATGCAAATATTTTATAAGATTGAATGTTATGACTTTTCTCTGAAACAGCGTCTTTGTATTTTTTTTATCATAGGGCTTATGAAATTATGCAGGGAAATTAGTGTTCTATGTGATGCTTGTTTATTTTGGCATAATGTTTTTCACCACATTAATTTAATTGGATTTAAGATATATTTTTCATCTTTTGTACAGTTTGGCAGTCATTGCAATTTGGAAATTTTGCCTGTTTTACAATGTCAAGTTCTTTAAAAAGTCATGTTTGTTGATGAGTTTTGTATCATTGTGATTTTTGTTGAGGTTGTATTGAATGGCACTTCTTTGTATTAAGCTTTAAGGTAGTAACCACAAATGTTTCAGGATACTACCAAACTGTCTTTTTACACCACTTCCAGAGGAAAATAATAATTACTTATCTACCTCTCCTGTTTTTGGAATTAATTACATACATACAGCCATCAGCTGTATCAGTTTCCAGTTAAGTATTCACTGATGGTTCTTTAAATCAATTTTAAGCATATGAACAAAACCTGATAGGTGGGGGTGACTGATTAATTTGTAATAGAAGACGAACAAACTGCCGTTTAATTGTATTGATTTCATACATTGTTTTTATGCTGATGTTGGTGGCCTAAGAATTTTCTACACAGTAAAATTTTGTGTGATTAAATTATGGCTTTAGATAGAATGTTTTTCTAATAAAATTAAATTTTAGAGTTCTACCTGGTGTCTGGTTATGATTAAATGAATGGGTAAGATGGTATCCATGCAGGTTGGTAGCATATACTGTGGATTTAAAAATATTGTTGGTATGGGAAAGAAAATAGGTAAATAGAAATAAAAAATACAAGCACTGAAGTAATGTGGTTCTGTTCAGAATTAACCATCATTAGATTGTTGTCCTGTGAATGCTTAAAGCGGGGGTCGGGAACCTTTTGGACAGAGCCATAAACAATTCATATTTTCAAAAATATTCCTCGAGCGCCATAGATAATTCATATTTTCAAATAAGTCGTTGAGAGCCATACTCAGATTTTATAAGTAAAAATATATGAAAATGTGAGCCTTTAGCCATTTCACCACTTTTAAAGTACAAAAAGTCCCATAATTCTTTTGAACAACATTGTTACGCTGTTGCTTATCAATGAGTATCAATAAGAAAAGTCTAATGAAAAATAAAAATGATTACAGCGGCGTTAGCAGAAGAGTAATGAAAAATAAAAATGTTTACAGCGGCGTTAGCAGTAGTGTCAACGCCACAGTGCTGACGCTCCTACTCGAGTGCGTTTGGGTGTGTTAGGGACTCAGTTCTGTCACCAGCAGTTTCCATATTTTATCTCACAGATTATCAGAGAGCCACAGTTTCCCTCCCCTGGCTTTAAGTGTCTATTATTTATCCAATGAAAGTTAGGTACTTTAGTGTACTAAAATCTGATGAAAAGGAAGTCATCTATTCTGACAAAACAACATTTCAAGGTTCTAAGCATACCAAGACAATACATTTACAGTCTTGTTTATTTCTTGTTTCTTTTTACAAAATTCACAACAATCTGGTGACCTGTTTTTAAACCATCTGCTGACAGTGATTAAATTAGTTTTAAGAAATACTCACAGAGGAAGCCATTATTGAGATACTGTGTTCAGTAAAATGGCATGGCTCAAATTTGAACTCAAGAACATGAATTCTAAAGTCAATGGACGCATGAAAGTCTGACATAAACATGAAAAGCGGAAATAACATCCACGGCAACAACAGAATAAAACTGTATTCACTGATTTTATGTGGCTCAAAAAATAACTTCAATAGATTTTTACTGATATTAAAAGAAATGGTCAAAATTGGAGATCATCCAACACATCTGGGACAGTTTAGACCCATACTTGGTGGCTTTTTTCTCCCAATATTTGTAAAAGTGAGCAGCAATGTAGACTGTGGTTATCAAAGTCAATTTCTGCAACTTTTGACTAATTTGCTATGTTGACCACATTTGCCTTGTGAATAGGACCAACTGAAAGTGAACCTCGTTTCTCTTACGAGTCAGTCGGGATAGTCAGGGAAATTGCCTAAATAGGATGCATGGGACAAAAATGGATGGATAGATAAAGTGCAGAAGTGCAGAATTGCTCACGAATGAGCAACACGTATCACGGATCAGCTACCGTGATTATCCTGCTTTAGATGTCAATGAGCCATGTTCCAAATGTGAAATCCATCCATTTTTTATACCAATGAAACTCACTCGGGTTGGAGTAATGTTAAAATACCTGACGGAATCTGGGAAATGTATGTCTTGAACTAGATAGACCCCTCTAATGACAATAACTAACACATTGGCTGCCATTGAGGGCTCTAGAGGGACTTAGAATTAATTTGACCTCCGCATTCCAAACGGATTGGATGTCTAGTGCCCTCAATGGCACTGAGTGTGTTGACTGTGCAATATGTATGAACAAGAAATGAAGAGAAACCTGGTCAGCTTGACATGGCCTTTCAAGGAAGAGTTTTTTGCTCATCTAGTGACTGGCTGTGTGGCACAAACTGCTGGGATGTGGAAAGAGGTGGAAGGCCATCAGTAAGAGGAGGTCGCATTGGTGGACCATAAGAAAGTGGGTGAGGGGGTGGAGGTCCACTGTGAGGGTACCGAGGAGGCAACATCATCCCTGGCCGAGGACCCCACACTAAAGAAGAAAAACGGGTTAGCTTCAGCTTCGCATATTCTGGAATGTTAGACATTACGATTGTAAAACGTGGATAATGCTGCTCACTGGGCATCATGGGCGGACCACCAGGACCTCTAGGAGGGAAGAAATCAGGAGGTTCAAAGGGTGCTCTTCGAGGAAATGGGCCATCTAACGGGCCCATCGGTGGACCGGGAGGTGGTGGTGCACCCATCCTCAGAACTGATTCAGGGGGAATTCTTCCATCACCGAGACCGGGCTAATGGGGAAAAAAAAGTCAGCGTTACAAAGCATGGCTAGTTTGAAACATTTCAAGATTGTCCTCGCGCTGCACGATATGACGATACATGTCATGAAAACAATATTGAACTTTCTATCAACAATTTACATGACTATTGTCCTTAAAGCCATAAATAGTCAATGCGAATTTTGTCCAGCAGATGACAATGAGACTCAATTACAGTCATAGTTTTCACTGCTCCCAATTATCCAGCTAAAAATAAAATAATACTGTAACATATACACAAACAAACCTCTCTGTGATTGTGCTCCGGTCCTAGGCTGTTTTCTCTGTTGATGCCATCTAGAATATGATACACATACATGCACAAACATTAACGGACAGGGGAAGACACCCACTTGCGGTAACGCGAAACAAGTAATGTCCACCTGTTGTGTCTGTGGATTGGACAGGTCCTAAGGGTCCCGGCATAGGGAGACTCCTTGGATGGGGAAAAGGAGGACCTGGATGTGGGAAAGGACCCATTACTCCGGGCGGAGGACCAGGTCTCCTGTAGATTGGACCTCCTTGTTCAGGAAACATATAGCCTGGGGGAGAGCACGCAAATGAATGTAGGCAGTGTGAAGAAGTTTGAAAAAGAACAGGTTTTAAATAACTTGCTGGCATCACCTTGAGGTGGGAATGGTCCAGGTCCAGGTCCTGGTGGTGGTGGTGGTGGTGGTCCCCTACGATCTTTTTCCCACGAAGGAGAGATAGAGCCACTGTCTGAATGTGGACCTCCACTCCGCTCCATCTCGCCTTGGACACCAGTGTGCTCTATTGGTCCACGAGTTACTGAAGAAACAACCATTGAGAGCAGTATACAGGGCAGGGGAGGATTGGGAAAAGAGAAGGCAATTACACGTTAAGGACTGGATGGAGGTTGAGGCAGTTGTGATAAACCAAAACAATAAAATAAAAATAAAAATCCTTACAAGCATTGAGTGCTAACATCAGCAGCTGATCACACAAACCATGTCAGTAGTTTTTGCAAATAAGAAATGTTAAAATTTCACTTTGAGCACTTAATAGCATTTTACTGACCACACTGCAAAAATGCAGACAAACCGTACTGTATTTTGCTGTTTAATATACCCGGGTATATTAAAGGATTTTTGCTTTTTTGAGCCTCCCGTTTGTGCACCATTTAATATACCCCTGCCGTTGGCAACTCAGCTTTTTTGGCAAGATTTGTATGGTGTTCATGACGGCATAATTATAGATACTTGAGTTCATTAAAATTCCAAGTCAGACTTTATTCAGCAGTAAGTAGTTTTAGTCTGCAAAACGTTGATGCACCCCGTCACGGCATAAAGAGTGCATAGTGGATCGTACCTTCCCGTTTGTGCGCCATTTAATATACCCCTGCCGTTTATTATTAAACAGCAAAATACGGTAGTGGGAATTTTTTTGTTAACAAACCTTGTGTGCGATTACATCCAAAGGACTGCACATAATCCCATCTTTCTTAAATGCGGCTGAGTAAATTAGAGAACGTATTTAAAGTCTGTACTACATCTTACATTGACAGATATTACGTTATAAGTCAATATACTATGGGTTATCAGTATGCTAATAAACAATCATGGTTAATAAAAAAGCACCCATTTAGTAATGTATTAATTGGTATATTCAAAGAGCTTAGTCTTTAAAATCTGTGTAAAACATGGTTAGCTTTCTCCCTATCTTACCTTCCATAGGATCACATTTTGCCATCAGGTCAGTTGGATCTTTGGAATCCAAATGAAGAGTTAATATTCAGTTCCTGGATTTCTACTGTAGTATTTTTCAATGACAATTCCCCATTTTTTATTTCAAAAATTTAATGTAGTGCATTGCCCAACAATATAAAGTTGTGACAAAGCAATACACAAACCATATATTTGGAAATATAATATGTGCCAGTCAAAAATAGACAATGACAATTCTTATGTCTAAAATGGAGAACAACAGGCCAAATGTTTTTTTTTTTGTCTTGTCATAGAATCCATAACAAACAACATCATGGCACAAAGGACACATTAACCAACTGCAGGTTATTCCAGATTTTTTAAGTAGTTTTTTGTATTTATTTGAAATTTAGCCCACCTGACAGTTATTGTGGATGTACAAGGAATTTAAAGTAAAATAGTAAATCTGGTATGGTAAAGTTTTTTTTTTTTTAAATACTTGGAAAAAAATAGTTTAGAGTTGTGTCTACCTGTACTTCATCAAAAGAATTAAGTACTGCAGTGAAATTTCATCATGCTTTCAGTTTAATGCTCCCACTTCACCTGTCTTTAAACTAAACCTGTGCAATTTAATTCAACATTAATACCAATTGTTTGGTTGGGCCTATGTAAAAACTGTTGTTAAAAAGCTCTGTAAATTTAAACTAGTACAAAAATTACTCGGTATCATTAATAAGGCTAAAAAGAAGGGAAAAAAAGGCTGGTCCATCAGGTCTCAAATCACTGGTGGTTTTTATGATAACTGTCTTCAAAGCACTCCTTGCTCATACTGGTGATATTTCGTTTAGATGTTTCCTATATGGGGAGGCCCAATTAAGAGTGGTTCGCACATGGGTCTCAGTTCTGGGGTTGAGGGTTCGATCCCAGGTCAGCCCTCAATGAGTTGAGTTTGCATGTTTGCGTGGATTTTCTTCGGGTACTCTGATTTCCTCACAGATCCCCAAAACATGCATAGCAGGCTGGTTGAACACTCTAAATTGCCCATAGGTATGAGTATGAGCGTGTATATATGGTTCTCCGTCTCCTTGTGCCCTGTGATTGGGTGTCCACCAATTCAGGCTTTGTGTTTGGCTGGGTTAGACTTCAGCACCCCCCACAACCCTTGTGAGGATAAGCAGTTTGCAAAATGAATGAATGTTTCCTATATGTCCACACAACGAATCTACCACGCCAGCGAGGCTTTTTAACACGGGGAGAAGTAGGGCTTAGCGGTGGTGAAATAGCTGGCTAGTGGCGAGCAGCAGTCCAGCAGTGACCATCAGTAGATGCGTAGTCAGCTACAATTTGATCGAAATTAATTTAAATTGTTCGTACTGTTCCCTACTGAGTACACCCACAGTCGGCTGCCACACGTTCTACCAGCCCGCCGTGGAAAATTTTCAATAAATGGCACTGCTCTTGTTACACTGTTTCAGATCTTCATACATTTTTGTGTGGTTGGTTTATTTGGGGACACGTACCTCTAGGGGAGAGTCTGTTTAAATGCCCTTCAAGAAGTGTAGGAGATGAAAGTAAAGCTCTGTTTTCAGATGCAGGTCGACCCAAAGGAGAAGGACCATAAGGTAATCTTTCAGCTGGAAAAGTAGAATAATTTGGTGGTATAAGCATCCAAGATATCTTGTCCTTGTATTTATTAGTCAGGATTAAGGAGGCACTACAGCAAGATTATTGAAAATGAAAACAATTCAATTTTTATCAAATTTTATCAAATCCCAATAAAGCCCATTTATAAGCATGTTGATAGGCGGGGGAGACTTTTTGCACAGGTGAATCGTAATATAATATAAACAAATTTAAATGAACTTGGATTATAATGCAGACATACTAAAAAATAAATTTAATCTAACCTTACACTAAACTCAATTCTAATTTTGTTTTACATTTTTATACCTTTTGTTCTTCCGGCAGGGTTGGCTGTTTGCCCCGCCTCCACCCTGACTTTCTCTATTCATGGGCTGTTTGCTTTTGTATTCCCTTCAAAATATTCCAAAAATGATGCACACAAATGTCCTCACAATAGGATAACGCACAACCACTTGCCAACGAGAAGTAATATATACTCCTAGTATTAGCGATCGCTACGCCATTCGCATTGAGTGACGGAAAAAAAACACTGAAAAAAATGCAACGCTCCGCCCAGTGCTCGTAGATATATGTTATACATGAAAGAGATGCGGCAAAAAAGACAGTGCGCTACAATGATAAACAGCCTCTCATGCCTTGGCCACCTGGCTTTCTCGTATCTCGAAATTTTTCTCGTATCTAGAGATAATTATTTGCTCGAAATTTATCTCGAAATGCTCGTATGTCAGGGTGCTCGTATGTCGAGGTACCACTGTATATGTTACAATATACTTTTATGTTGGACACTCTAAATTGCCCCTAGGTATGAGTGTGAGCATGGATGGTTGTTTGTCTCCTTGTGACTTGCGATTGGCTGGCCACCAATTCAGGGTGTGCCCCGCCTCTGGCCCAAAGTCAGCTGGAATAGGCTCCAGCCCCCCCCCACGACCCTAGTGAGGATAAAGCGGTCCAGAAAATGAGATTGAGATTGGGATATACTTGTACGCCACTGTATTGCTGAGCTCTGTAGCAACATTCCCTGATATGATTTTATTGGGTTTAATAAATTGTTCAATATTTTTTTTAATGTTGTTGTCATTTTTAATTATTTTATAGTGCCTCCTAAAATACAAGACAGTTTTTTGAGTGTGAATGTTTAAACTGACCTCGGTAAGGTAAAGGCCTTGCCAGGCTGTCCAAGGCAAATGGATCTTTGTCAAGGGCATCCAATTTAAACTGTGTGTCTGTAATCCTATAAACACACAATTAGAGTTAACAACGAATGAGATCCTATGCGATGCATACATACGCATGGTGTTCCTTTAATACATACTTCTGTCTGAGGAGGCTGTTCTCTCTTTTAATGTCTGACAGCTGTCTGTCTGCTGCCCTGGCCGCAAGCTGAAAAAAAGTAAATCAGGGACATTTGGTTCTTCTCTACAGCAGATTATTATTGGGACCACAAAAGAGTTAGCATGAGTTGCGTACTAAAGTATTTCTGACCGAAATCGGAGTTCAAATATCAACACCCCCCCCCCCCCCCCCCCCCCCCCCCCAAAAAAAAACGAAAGGTGCATCCTTGTATTTGTGTAGATTCTTGAATACAAACCCAATTATTATGAGCCTTCTTTTCATGGGAAGATATCTGGGTCTGATACGACTGCTTGGTTTTTTCCAGTTCCTCCTCCATCTCCCCTGCTCGATGCCTTAGGAGACACAGGCGTATTGAAAGCTAAACTGACACATTTTATGGTTTCATTACACTCTACTTTGCAGGACTACCTACTTGTAGTTGTTGAGTTCCTCCATTGCCAAAGCAATGTTTTTGTCTGCTTTATTCAACTTGTCTTCTTTCTGCAGACGGTCCTTTTCCTCCACTGTCAGCAACCTGCAAACACAGAGAAGAAAATAATAAAAATATTCTTATATAGTGAGTTTAAAAGAAAACATACCTGTGTAGTTTGAGCTCATTCTCCTGGTACATTTCAGTCATAATCTGGAGCTTTTGTTGCAGACGCTGGACCTGAGAAGCATTCATGTGACGTAAATATAGATATATTGAATGTTAAAATGCCACAACTATTCAGGTTAAAGTAAGCTACCTGTTCAGAGTAGTGCTCAGTCTCAGCTTGCATAGATGATTGCTCCTTCTCCAATTCCTTAATGCTCTCTGCATGAAAATGCACAGAGTGGTCAACAGAGACCAGAATATTAGAAAACGTTGCATTAATATTGTCTCTTGAGAATGTTGTTTATCAGAACTCTGCAGTGACCTCAGAAGATAGAACAATTAATAGCATTTATAGAAATTATCTTAGTCCTTTGTAGCGTAAATTGAGAATTGTGTTAATATTTTATAGCAACAATGGTGAACTGCCAGCATGAAAGAAACTTAAAAAAAAACTACTATTGAAAATAATCAATAAAAACCTTGAATTATTAATGCTCTTGAAATGAGGACTTACCTTCTAAGTCCTCTTTAGCTTTTACTTCATCGTTAAGTTTGGCAAACACTCTATCCTTGTCTTCATCCACGGATTTGAGATCTGCATTTAACTACACACAAACAAGTGATGACACATTACATAATCGAAGTTTTATTCTTGATTAGTTAAATCAGACGCTTCAGATCAATTTTCCGGATTATCGTTCTCTATATTTAAACAAAACTTCAGAGTATAAGTATTTCATGGAACACAACTTAAGTAGAAAAAAATCAGTACTATAAGCACCAAAAGAATATTTTATAATGACAAAAATGTAATTTTCAGTAAAAGGGCTGGAGGAAAATTGCCTTGATATATTAAATGTTTTAGTCACCCCTCTTCTACCAGTATATTAATATTACTATTCATTCACTTATCTGCAGTACTGTCATTAAATCAACAAACTACCGTATTTACCAGACTACAAGTTGCACTTTTTTTCGTAGTTCGGCTTGGCCTGCGACCTTTACTCAGGTGGGACTTGTGTTTTTTTCATTTTATTTAACAGCTTATGTTGTGGGTTTTTTTAGGCTATAGTTACCCAAAAATATTAATATTTTAAATAACGTGCCTATTTTGTCTCTTGTTCGCTATTTCACGATTACTTTAATCTTTAATGTTTGTTCTTGGTTTATGACAAATTTAAGAAATGCCCCCCAAAAATGCAACTTACACTTCAGTACGACTAGTATATTTTTCCCCCTTTCTTTGTCCATTCTTGGGCAAGTACAACTTACACTCAGGTGGGACTTCTAGTCCAAAAAATACTGTTTGTAATCCATTTTAACTGGGATAACTGGCACTGAGTGATCATGTTTCACTGTCTTTGCATGTGATAAACATCCACTCCAATTTGACCGGTTGACTGATTGAAAAATCACTGACAGAACTTTCCACTCAAAATGGATTGGACGCCTTTTCCCATCAATGGCGGTCAACGAGTTTACTATACTGACAAATACTGGTGATACAGAGAGTGCGATGGGTGGTTGTTTACCTTGGCAGCATAAATAAGTTTTTGGACTTTCTGGAGATGCACTTCTGACTTGGCTTGATGTACTTTTCTGTTTTTTTCTTTTCCTGTAGTCCCCTTAAATGTGTCGCTTCTACCTCCATCTAGATCGGCATCCCAGGCTTTCATCCCCAGTAGCCGATCAGTGAGGGACTGAAAGCAAATGAGTTTTGAGAAATCTTGAGATAAAAGCAGTGACAAATTAGTTCTTTTTTTAAAGCCTGAAATATCCAAGCACTCATACCATTATACGTTCATCCTTGTTGGCCACATCCTGCATCATTCCACTGTGGGCCAATTCATACCTCCTTATCTCTTCTTCCAGCTCACATACTCGCTCTGCCCATCCCTCCACCTGTTGCCTTAACTGCATGAAAAACAGAGGTTGAAAGAAAACACAAATTGAATGACGGACAAGAAACAGACTGAGAAGGGTGGAAAAGCAGTCGTGTGCGGTCGATTGATCGCGGGTCTTTTGGTCGCCGGTCTTTTGGTCGCGGTCTTTTGGTCCCCCGGACCGCGACAACGGGCGACCAAAAGACCGGCGACCAAAAGACTGGCGACCAAACAATGTAAAACAACACGGTCTACGCTTCAATAAAAGCCAACAATGGCCATGAGCAGTTTCACCGAGCGGATGTGTGAGTGTATAAGAGTTTGTATGTACATGCGTTGTCCCTTTAAGAAGCTACGTCAGTCAGGGTCTTAACAAGTTCTCCAACAAAATACAATAAAAGTCTGGGAAATTTGGAGCTTTTCTTTAGCCTAACAATTACTAGGGCATTAAGTATGACTAAATAGTAATTCACAGTTTGTATTTAGGGAATTTGAGCAACAATTTAAATGGTAATTATCAATAACCTTCCAGGCGACCAATCGACCGTGTACCAAAGCAGTAATAGAGATGGGAAAGAAACATTGACATGATGGTAATTTAATGCCTGGAAAAATCTCAAGATAGCAGAGAGAGAAAAATGCAGAGTTTAATGGATTGTTTATGCATCATCTTACCTGTGTGTTGCTTTCCTTGAACAGAGTGTTTTCTTCAGAAGATGTTTCCATATTCTTCTGTAGTCTCTCACAATTCATATTGTACACTTTAATGGTAGTTTGAGCCTAGGGAACAACGTAGGGACAGAAGAAAGTTGCAAAATGCTTTCAAAAATCCATTTTGATAACCGTTACCTATTTAGGACTGTTTATTTGGGAAATTGTTTTGGAAAATCCAAAGTTCAATGTCAGCCATTTACCCAAATTAAAAGCAAAAACATGTCTGACAACATGAATAAGAAAGTATTTTTCTTTTAAAGAAAAATGTACCCCATATGCACCCTCAAAACAGACTTACTATATTTTTAGGTTATGAATAATTATGCTTTACTGAGAAAATTCATAATTCATATCTAGAACTAAATACTAAAACTTGTACAAATGTTAACTCTTTTACCTGCTGGCAACATGTGAAAATAAAGTTTGACCCCCACAGAAAAAGAGTTTGAGTGGTGAGAAGAATTATTAATGTGAATTTTACAAAGAAAGTCACCTGTTCTTCTTGCGATTGGAGCTCTTTAGTTTCTTCTTCCAATTTCCCCATGTTCTCCTCAAGGAGTGTGATCTTAAGGAATTTAGATGCACAATAGTCAGAAGATATCCACTTCACTTTCCTTTTTGATCAGCTACTTTTAAACAGGTGAAAATACATTCTACAACCTTACCTTTTGTTCTTGTTCAATTCGGTGTGCTTTCTGTTGATCCAACTGATCCTTCAATTCCAGTAGAGTATCTTCCAGTAGAGTTTTAGCAAGGTCTAACTGTTGGGCTTTGACCTGAATGAGCGAAGAAAACGAGATGAGATACTGCATTGAGGAGAGTAACAGGACAATAGAAGTACTCATAAACATGGGAGAAACAATTCAACTCTATTAAAGCCAGTATCCACGCTGAAACTCGTAAGCGGAAGCCACTCCCGTCTTCCGCTTGCTACTAGAACTCAGCACTGAAGAAAGGTAGTTATAATAGGGGTGATCCTACTTTGCGATTTTTCGATTATTATGGTCATGTCTGGTCTACATTAACCGCAATATTCGAGGGATTACTGTAAAGCACATGTGTCAAAGTAGCGGCCTGGGGGCCAAATCTGGCCCGCCGCATCATTTTGTGTGGCCCGGGAAAGTAAATCATGAGTGCCGACTTTCTGTTTTAGGATCAAATTAAAATGAAGAGTATAGATGTATATTAAATTTCCTGATTTTCCCCCTTTTAAATCAATAATTGTAATTTTTTAATCATTTTTTTCTGTGTTTTTAGTTCAAAAATCATTTTGTAAATTCTAAAAATATATATTAAAAAAGCTAAAATAAACATTGTTTTAGACCTATAAAAAACTGAATATTAAGAGCTTTTAATCCAGTTCTTTTAATCCATTTATAAAAAAAATCTAAATGTTATATCTAAAATGGTCCGGCCCACATTAAATCGAGTTGACGTTAACGCGGCCGGCGAACCAACCAGTCTGACACCCTTGCTGTAAAGCATTTTATTAAATACTTGAATAGTTTTGGTTAGAGGAGCAAATAAGGAAAAAAAATGGGGCAGTATGGCACTTTGCAGTAAAGCAATAGCTAACAGATTGGTAGAAAAATATCGCTTTGTTATAAGTCTTTTCACCCATGTATAGAGCATATTCTGGTGAGTGTTAATACATTTCTTCTCTGGGAGCGATCCCGTGGCGATGCAAAATTTAAGTAGCAGACCATTTGAATCCCCCATTTTATATTTGAATTAAAGTTAAGATAAGAGGTTATTGGAAAGGGCTGTATTTTAATGCTGAGAATATGTTATTTTCTTTGTTACTTGTGTTTTACAATTAACCTCAACTAATTTGTAATAAACAGTTTGAAAACAGTCAACATTGGATTCTTTTTGAGTGACTCCTCATCAAAAATAATCAGGCAGCATTTTAACCTTGATTGAGAGATGAACTATGTCACACATCTGATCACAAACATAAAAAAAATTAACAGAACAAAAGATCAACAATTTTGATCTTCAATTTGCCAATGCCAACAAGAAAATTGTTTGCTTCAAGAAACAATTGTATTTGTATTGTGTTCTTTTATACATCCTGTAAGGCCCGTCTTACCTCCAAATCTTTTGTCTTATTGGTTTCAGCTAAGGCGTAACCATTTTTTAGTGAGTCCTCCAATTCGTCATACTGAAAATAAAATAACACTAAAATGTCTTTCAGTTTGGTCATGATTAACACAAAATTGAAGAAAGAAAATATTAAACTGCTGCAGCAGTACCAACCTCTTGTTGACATTTACCAAGAGTTTCCAGTACTTCACACTTCTCTACAAGTAATTGTGCAACTTGCTCAGCCAGCCACCATTCCTTACCTGGAAAAGGGGAAATTATGGTGTTGATTTATATTAAAATTTGTAAGCACTACACTTCATTTTACAATTATTTCCAAATATGTCATATTTATGTATGTGTCTCGAACACTGACGGAACAGATTAGCAATACACACACATTTGTATAACAGATAAAGTAATACAACTTTGACAAAATTAAAACTTACGTCGATAAATTCTGCTTTTGACCTGTGTTAAAAAGTGTAGAGTTAGACATTAAATATATTGTTAGATGAATTAAAACAGTGCAATTCAAATATGAATCTTGATACAAATTAAAACTGCAGTAACACATCAATCTATTACACCACAGGATATTTTTATGCGCATGTATGAATACTCACAGAGCGATAAAATCGGCAAGTGAACAATAACGCGGTCAAAAGCCCAATCAGACTTGAGATGATAATTGGTTCCCATGGAATTCCGTAGAGATCTGGCCCAGGCCGCATGTCATCAGGCAATGATGACACAACCTGGAATTAAAGTAAAAATTCCTCTGTCAGTATAATTGTCTGTTCATGAAACTTCCTAATAGAACCAAATAAGAACACAATAAAGCCATGTCATTTTAGCTCCACCCCAATAAGGTCGGAACCCACCAGGGATTGAACCCTCGATTTTAGAACTGTTAGGCAGACATGTTAACCACTGGTCCAACGTGCCACATTAACATAAAGGCAGAGATATGTATATTTACAAATGAAAGTATTATTAAAAAAAAAAAAAACAGTTTTGAATTTGGTTGTTCAGATTGCTGTTGGATCAGCATGTGTTGCAAAAAATGACCAAACATTTAACAACTAGACATTGTATTGATAAATTTAGAGAAGGTGGCCCGGTGGATTGAGTGGTTAGTGTGTCGGCCTGACAGTGGGGGACTTGTGTTCAAATCCAGGTCGGTCCACCTGTGTGGAGTTTGCATGTTCTCTCTGGGCCTGAGTGGTTTTTTTCTGGGTACTCTGGTTTCCTCCGACATTCCAAAGACATGCATGGTTGGCTGATTGGACACTAAATCACCCCTAGGTATGAGTATGAGCGTGTTTATCTCCTTGCGATTGGCTGGCCACCAATTCAGGGTGTCCACCACCTCTGGCCCAAAGTCAGCTGGGATTGGCTCCAGCACCCCACGCGACCCTAGTGAGGATTTTTATTCTTAAAGCGATTCAGAAAATGAAACAAAAAACAAAAACAAAAAGTTTAGAGAACATGTAAAGTTCAGAGTGCATTGTTGGTTCATCTACAGTTCTATATATTTCAAACTAAAAAGAGTGTGAGTAATGGTGATATAATCTAATGTAAATCTAAAAATAACACAACGCCTTAATGAACCAAAGAAAGAACTCAATACAATTAAATTCATTGTGGTTTAGCATTTCCTCATCATCGATGGCTGTCTGAATTCAGCAGGCTAACGATTAGCATCTACACTTTACACATGACACATTTCATAAGGTAATATTAAACCCCACTACAGCCACTGACAGCAGTGCTGATAGGACAACCATGCAGTCAATACAAAAATCTGACAATTAAGAAAATTAATAAAACAGTCATTCGACAGCAGTAACGCTAGCAAGACAAGCTAAAGGACCCTGCACATAACCTACATCCTTGACTTTCTCCACGGCGATACCATAGTAAACCTGAATCGTCGATGGATAGTCCATCTCTCTGCTGCCCAAACTGTCATTTGCCGGGTCTTCTGTCATTTCTGATTTCGCTCATTTGGTTAATATTTTGAAATTATGAACCTCAAAAAGTGTCACAAGAAGTAGACGGGGCAATGAACCAACTAACATCCTATCCGGAGCATTGCACTGCGGACTAAACCAACATTTGGCTTTTAAAAGGGGAAGAGAACATCGAAACGTATTGCCATTACGAACAGTTGAAACTGTTTTATCGTGCTATTACTCCCAAATCGAAATTTTAATTCAATAAAACTATAACAAATAATATTACATGCCGATTATTATTTTCTAACATTTACAAGAATCTAACGATGTTTGCCTACCCTACTGTTACAAATGGTTCATTCGCAACGTCACCAATTGTAAAATGCCACACTGGCAGGTCAGGGAGTTTCCAAATGACAGCAAAATAAACAGGTGTCACCTCTAAAAAGTCATACATTAAATAAATTATCATTTTTAACGATTGCCTGAGCTGATACAACTATAACAACAGCAAGTTACAACACTCGAATTAAAGGATAAGATCGTAAACAACCTTGCTTGTTCACTTATTTGTACATTTCTGGAGTTCAATTGACTCACCGAATCTGTTTTCATGTTGTCCATTTTAAAATAGCTCCCCTTAACATTAGAAGTGTAGATTTAACAGTAATGTGTCATGCATGTTTGCCCCAAGTACAGATATTCAGCAGGCTAGTGTTGACCTGACACAAATGGAACTGAACTTTATGAAAATGGGAGGGAGTTATGAGTTGAGGGATCAGCATCTTAAAGATACACAACCACAGAAAGGATTAAGAGTAGAATACAGGAAAACTAATCATTAGCACCTTCCTGGTTCCAAAATATTGGTTATACTGGCGATAAACAGATTTAAATCCACACTTCAGTGCCATTCACGTCAGCAGATGTCCAATCAATTTGAACAGGGAGAGGCTGGCATTCTCAAATTGATTGGTCAATGGCAGCAAATGAGTTAACGATGAGGATTGAATCTTTTGATATCTGATACCTGCATAAGCCATTTGAGAAAATCCTCCATTGTATGAGTCTGAGAAGATGACTGTTCCTGAATTCCATTAATAGGACCCTGAATCTCCGCCATTGATCCTTGTTATTCACAATGATTTAAGGGGACAGACAGAAATCATAAGCATGGGATATTGGCACATTGAAATATAATCAAATACACAGGACAATATATATATACTATGCTACAATGTACATGTACCGATAGATCGCCAAGTAACTATCGGTAGATCGCCAAGTAACTATCGGTAGATCGCCAAGGTACTATTGGTAGATAGCACGAAATTAACATTTTGATCCCTCCCCTATGTCGGTTTCCGAAGCTAAGCTCTTATGAATTTGGGCTTTGCTGTATTAAGCCTTAGTGTGAATCGAGAGTGGATTTTTCACCCCTGGCCCCTACCGCTCCCATACAACTCTAATGCGAGGTATATCAACGTAAAAAAAACTGTTGAGCTTTGTCGGTGGCCTGGAAAAAAAGTATAGATCAAGGGTGTCAGACTCGGGTTGGTTCGTGGGCCGCTTTAACGTCAACTCGATTTAACGTGGGCCAGACCATTTTAGATATAATATTTAGATTTTTTTTTATAAATGGATTAAAAGAACTGGATTAAAAGCCCTAAATATTCAGTTTTTTATAGAACTAAAACAATGTTTATTTTAGCTTTTTTTTAAATATATTTTTAGATTTTACAAAATGATGTTTGAACAAAAAACAGAAACAATTGATTAAAAAATTACAATTATTGATTTAAAAAGGGGGAAAATCAGGAAATTTATTATACATCTATACTCTTCATTTTAATTTGATCCTAAAACAGAAAGTCGGCACTCATGATTTACTTTCCCGGGCCACACAAAATGATGCGGCGGGCCACATTTGGCCCCCGGGCCGCCACTTTGACACATGTGGTATAGATCATGGATGGTTAACTCCTTGAAAAGTAGATCTTGGAGCAAAAACGTTTGAACACCCCTGCACTACACTATCAAATACCTTGATACTGTATGTTTTTAATGTAAATTCTACGGGATAGGAGGGGATTCTAGCCATACCTTCGAGTAACTGTGGTGGTACTGTCTGACTGTGAAATACTTTCTTCAGCAAGGACGTTTCTTCACTACCTCTTTCATTGTCTGGGTCTCCTCCTTTCTGTTTTTCCTCCATCACCGTCGGTGTCACCACGGTAGTCTCTTGATCTTTCAGATTTGCATTTGGCCGATCTGTTTAAGGGAACACACGGGTTACGTCAATCCAAATTAATACCATCCTGAAATTAAGGAAAGGATTGAGATGGAAGTCATATTTGCAGTGGCAGTGATGATCTCAGGCAATATATATAATTTAAACATTGTATACAGTACCTAGCTCCTCCAAAATAGTTGTGTCTTCTTTACCCGTGTGGTCTTGCAAAGTCTTGTCAATTTTGGGAAGGAGGTTTGGTTGAGGGGGCTTTGCTGTATTAGTAGGCAAAGAACCGGAGTCTGAATTTGGCGTTGTTGGTGGTTGCAAGATTGCTTCAAACTCTGTATTCTTATTTCTGTAGTCCATCTCTTTTTCGGTAGGGTAAACGGGCGGAAGCTTTAAAATCTCATTGAAATTTTCATCAATCTCTGAAGGAGATTCTGGCAGCTCTTTTGTTTCCATGTTTGGGCTTTGGTAAAATGTATTCATGGCTTTTTTAAAAAGTCCAAAGAATCCTCCACTTTCTGCTGTACTTTCATTGCTTTCACCAATCTGTACACTGAATTCATTTTCAGATCCACTATTAACACTATTACCATTAACTGCTATTTCAGGAGTCTTCTTGGGGTTGTCTTGTGTTGCATCACCTAATAAAATATCTGATGGTGTTAAAGTATCAGATATTAAATTTGAACCAGCCTCAAAACTGTTTCCTTCTCTCCCTCTTTGGATTTCATTTTGATCCATCTGAGTACAAAGCTCATCCATACATTCAAAGCTCTTCGTTTCCTCCCTGACATTTCGCCAATCCACAAAGTCACCGATCTTCTGCGTGTCCACATTTACCTTAAGATTCCCACCAAACTCTTGTTTTCCTTCTTTGTTGGCCTGCACAAACTCATCATGTGTTCCATCTTCTTCTAACTCCTCTGCATCTTTCCAATTCTTTGCCTCTTCAATTGTATTCTCTTCAACTTCTACCGGCAAAATTCTTAACTTTAAAACTTCATTTCTTTCATGGTCAAGTTGATTTGACTTCTCCTGCTCTTTGTGTTCTACATCTTCTTGACTATTGTCTTCAAACATTTTTACTGACTGACCAATCACTTCATACTTCTCTAACAGTTTCACCTCTTCCTGTTTCTTCCCTTGTGTATCCTCTATTTCTAATTCTTCAACTGGCTCAGCACCTGCTTCATACTGTTTTAATGTTTCCAACTCCTCCAGCACATTTTTATTAAACTCTGTATCCATTTTAGACTTGTCTTGTACCTTGTCTCCTACCTCACCATCCAGTGTAGATTTCTGTTCCCCCACATTCTGGCCCATGTCTTCTAACTCCTCTTCCCTCTTTTCTGTAAGTTCCCTACTCAGTTCATACATTTTCTCCTCTAACTCTCCCTCCTGTTCTACATCTTCTTGACTATTGTCTTCAAACATTTTTACTGACTGACCAATCACTTCATACTTCTCTAACAGTTTCACCTCTTCCTGTTTCTTCCCTTGTGTATCCTCTATTTCTAATTCTTCAACTGGCTCAGCACCTGCTTCATACTGTTTTAATGTTTCCACCTCCTCCAGCACATTTTTATTAAAGTTCGTATCCATTTTAGACTTGTCTTGTACCTTGTCTCCTACCTCACCATCCAGTGTAGATTTCTGTTCCCCCACATTCTGGCCCATGTCTTCTAACTCCTCTTCCCTCTTTTCTGTAAGTTCCCTACTCAGTTCATACATTTTCTCCTCTAACTCTCCCTCCTGTTCTACATCTTCTTGACTATTGTCTTCAAACATTTTTACTGACTGACCAATCACTTCATACTTCTCTAACAGTTTCACCTCTTCCTGTTTCTTCCCTTGTGTATCCTCTATTTCTAATTCTTCAACTGGCTCAGCACCTGCTTCATACTGTTTTAATGTTTCCACCTCCTCCAGCACATTTCTATTAAAGTTCGTATCCATTTTAGACTTGTCTTGTACCTTGTCTCCTACCTCACCATCCAGTGTAGATTTCTGTTCCCCCACATTCTGGCCCATGTCTTCTAACTCCTCTTCCCTCTTTTCTGTAAGTTCCCTACTCAGTTCATACATTTTCTCCTCTAAGTCTCCCTCCTGTTCTACATCTTCTTGACTATTGTCTTCAAACATTTTTACTGACTGACCAATCACTTCATACTTCTCTAACAGTTTCACCTCTTCCTGTTTCTTCCCTTGAGTATCCTCCAGTTCTAATTTTTCAACTGCCTCAGCACCTGCTTCATACTGTTTTAATGTTTCCACCTCCTCCAGCACATTTTTATTAAACTCCATATCCATTTTAGACTTTTCTTGTACATTGTCTCCTACCTCACCATCCAGTGTAGATTTCTGTTCCCCCACATTCTGGCCCATGTCTTCTAACTCCTCTTCCCTCTTTTCTGTAAGTTCCCTACTCAGTTCATACCTTTTCTCCTCTAACTCTCCCTCCTCTTCATACTTCTTCACTTGTATCTGTACAGTGTCGTTTTCTGTCTGTTCGACTAATTCACCATGAACTTCATACTTCTCTAACTTTTCCAACTCACCCTGCTCTTCATCTTCTACCTCATCTCGCCTTATTTCAAACATTTCTACTGACTCGCCTAACACTTTATACTTCTCTTCTAGCTTTTCTACCAACTCACTATTGACTTCATACCTCTCTGTATGTTTCACCTCCTCCTGCTCCCTATTGTTGAACTTTTCTTGCCATTTCTCTTTTAATCCTTCTTCTGACTCACCGTCTAGTTCATTCTCCTTCTCAAACTTTTCACCACCCTCCTCTCGTTTTCCTCCCTCTCCCAACTCTTTTACTAAATCACCATTCTCTCCTGATGACTCTGCTATATTCTCCTCCTTAGACTCCTCCACTACTTCTCCCTCTATAAAGGGATTCACCACCTCATGCTTTTCCCCTTCTCCTTTTTCAAACCTTTCCTCCTCATCATCTTTAAAGTCATCTACATTGCCTTTCTCCACTGAACTCCCTAGTTTAACAATATTTTTCTCTTCAATCTCTTCAATGAACTCATCCTTAACCGCTTCTTTCTTCATATTAACTTGTCTATTCAAGTCTTTTAACGCTTCCTCATTAGCCTTCTCAGCTTCCATTAAGTCTTTCTGCTTCTTCAAATCCAACTGCTCCCTGTCCATTAAATCTTCTGACATTTTTACTTGTAACTTTTCTACAGGCTCCTCATTTTCCGTAGGTGTAAAATAGTTTTGCACGTTTTCAGTTTCCTTGACTGCTTCCTTGCGTTTTTCAACCAACACTTGAGAACTTTCTTGCTCTTCTGTCAGCTTTATCTCTTTCTGTTTTTCTTCCTTGCCCAATACGTCATGTTTCTCATCTTTAGATTCTTTCTCCTCAGTTTTGAGAGTAAGAGAAGGCCCAAAACTACCTTCTTTTAAAAAGTTTATCACAGATGTAAAAGTCCCTGGGAGGTCCTGGGACACAATTTCTTTGCCATTTTGAGTTGGGGTGTTCCAATGAGGGGAATGCTTTTCTATATCGGTTTCGGAAAGGTTTTCATCTGTAAATTTGTCATCTCTTCTTTTCAAGTAGTGTGCATCAAATTCCAGAGAGTTGTTCTCCTCGTGGTTGTTAATGTCTGAAACCTTCCAGTTCTCGTGCTTTTCAGTTTCGTTAAACTCATCTTGAGTCTTTGCTTGTAGTCGCTTCTGTGAAATCTCTTCTATATTGTTTTGAGTATTGTCCAAATACTTCTGTTGATCTACATCTTCACCTTTCACTTCATCATGTACTTGTTCCTGTTTCTCATTATCAGACCTGCTTTCTTGCACTTTACTTTGCTCTACTGAGTCTTCCAACCTAAGGATTTCCTCATCTCTTCTCAGAGCTTCATGTTCCTCATCACTCAAACCAGAAACAAGTGATATGTTAGAGTTGTCCATGTTTTGTAGCTCATTTGTGAACTCTGTCTCATCATGACTGTCTAGGTGATGTTTTGGGGAATCTTCAATCTTACATACCGACTGCCCTATTGACATAGGTTTCATGTACATGAAAAATGCCCGTGAGGTGACATCATTCTTACTTGCAAAGGGGTCAAATTTCTTTTCTCCTTCCTTAGCATCTTCTACCAAGTCAGTGACGACTTTTTGGCTTTCAAGAGGGTTGAGGTTTTGATTAGATTGAGATGTGGCATCAAACTCACTATCCTGACTATTGCTGGCTGTATTGTCAGAATCAGCATGTCCCCGAGCAATGTCTTCAGACTTTGTGTCTAAGACATTTCTGTCAATTTCACTGCTGTCTTTTTTGAAGGCCAAAATATTCGAGATCCCCAAATCAAACCAAGAATTGGATGCCGTCTCTTTGTTGTCATTATCTCCTTCTTCTCTATTAACCTGTGTCGTATCTCCAGTGTCTTGATCACTTGGGCCAAATCCCAGCGTTCTTGACAACCCATTTCCGAACCAAGCCGTCAAGTCCCTGTCCTTAATCTCCTCTTGTATTTTTTCTGCTTCTAAGTCTAGATCCATCTTCCTGCTCCTGAATTTATCTCTGTGTGCTGTATCCATGTCCATTTCTTTTACACCACCATCCACATTTTCTGCATAAGAGTCTGCTTCTTCTTCTCCACCAAAGCCGAGCCATCCAGTCATTCTTGAAGCCAAAGACTCAAATTCTGTATCAGGTTCTCCAGGGTTTGTATCATCTGATTTTCCTTCACTTCTTAACCCCAGCCCCCCAGTCACTGAAGATGTGAAGGACTCTTCTTCCTGCTGTAAATGTTCCTTCTTAACTTCAGTGTCAGGTTCTTCCGGTTTTTGCAGACCTAACCATCCCACTAGTGGAGAACTGAGCCAGGAAGAAGGGGGAGACCCACCATTTTCCTGCAGTTCCACAGCAGTTTCAGGATCTTCTAGCTCTTCTTTTGATGTGTCAGATCCCACGGGGATATCTTGAGATTTTGAAGGAATTTCAGAGTTGGTCTCATAATTGTTTGTTTGACTCATTTCAATATCGTTATGTGGGCTTAGATCAGAATCATCATCATTAACATCATCGTCAGTGTCCAAGTGATTGGAGTCAGTGGGATAGCCAAGGTCATCCACACACAGAAAATCGGATTCCTTGATGAAAACAGGAAATATAATTTAGACTAAAAATCACACAATTTCCAATTTGCACTTCAAATGTTCACGGGGTATTTTTATTGTAACAAAGGCAAAAATATACCTGTGTTGGAACTACTATCTCCTTCATCGAAAATTTCTGCTCCTCTTTCACAGCTTCTTTTGGAAAATAGCCAAACTGTTTGTTAATCTGGAATCAAAATACATAAACTTCATTAATTCCAATTCATTTAGACTGGGTGGAAAGGCCTTGAATGCTCATGTTTCTGTGCTTAGGTAGATGCTCAATTAATTTTAACTGGCAATGGGAGGCAAATGAACGTTCACCCCACCAAATTAAAATTAAATGGACATATATCCCCATCGATGGCAGCCAAAGAGATAATTAAAATAGTTTAAGAAAAAAAACTTTTGTGTGAAATGCTAAGGTTGGAGGGCTGGCAGCGAATGAATGAATGAACATTCATTCGCTGCCTCCTTCCCAGTTCAAACGGATTGGACCTTTATTAGTGATAAACTCATTTGAGTTCACACCAGAAGGATGAAAACAGCCACATGAATGTCAGTGTACTATCGAAAAACCATGTTTATCTATGTCTGAAGCCAGAACAGAGAAAGAGCCAGCACTTTAGTGCTTATGTCAAATGTGGAAAGTTTTTAGGCACTAATGTGCACAAGCTTTGCATCTCAAACTCCAATTTATAACAAAACACATGGCAACCGATCCATTATTCTGTTTTAGCCTAGAATATACACCTAGAACTCCCACGGCAAAGCACAGTAATGTCAATATTGTTTCTATTTCCCCAGGTAAATTTCAGTTTACTCTAAAAGCCACTACACGTGAATTTAATCTTTACAAACAGTTTGTTTTGTATTGGAAATAGTCATACGTACACTGCCAGCCCAAAGATTGCTCCTCTTTCCAGTCAGTTTGTGGTATACAAAGATGGATTCTCCTTGTCGGAAACTCAAGTAACGGCAATCTTTTCCATGGTGATCTCTGACTGCTTGCACTCTGCTTATTAAGGCTAAAAAGTAAAGTTGAAACAGTTGTAAACAAATGCTGTACCATATGATAACACACACATATATTCATTGATTCATTTTCCGAACCGCTTATCCTCACAAGGGTCGTGGGGGTGCTGGAGCCTATCCCAGCTAACTATGGGCACCAGGCAGGGGAGACCCTGAATTGTTGACCAGCCGATCGTAGGCACAAGGAGACGGACAACCATTCACACTCACACTTAGGGGCAATTTAGAGTGTCCAATCAGCCTACCAAGCATGTTATGGAGATGTGGGAGGAACTGGGAGTTCCCACAAAAAAGCCATGCAATCATGAGTAGAACATGCAAACTCTTCAAAGTGAGGACTCACTTGGGATAGAACCTTCGACCCCAAAACTGTGATGCTGACGCGCTAAGCATTTGCCCGCCGGGCCGCACCATTATTATTCAATTAATTAATTAATACTAATTCAATATACATACATTCATTTGTTTTCTGTATATGCAGGTGTCTTAAAATTCAAAACCACTAGTCACAACTGTAAAGCCACCTCTGTCAAATATATAGACCTTGTAAGGTGTATGTGTATAATTCAATAAATAATTAAAAATGTATCATATTGTTGCATGTTGATATTGTCAAATAAAATGGTTCATATCGTGACAGATTTTCCCCAAAATTTGCACAGCACTAACATAAACACTGATATATATATATATATATATATATATATATATATATATATATATATATATATATATATATATATATATATATATATATATATATATATATATATATATATATATATATATATATATATATATATATATATATATATATATATAACACAGGGAAGCCTGTAAAAATAAAGCATGATTATTTCTGATGACTCAATAGTATTATAAAATATATTATCAATGTCCAACTTACTTTCACATTCTGAATCTCCACAGATCTTGAAATCAGACAGCAATCCACGACATAGTTGTGGAAATATCACTAAAAACATGATTGTTTTCCACCACCTAATATAAACGCGTGAAAAAGTCATATTTGTTATTTCCACGAGAAAACACCAAGCAAAAATAGAAGCCGGTGAGAAGTGATCTCAATAAGTTGAGTTGGCATGTGGACATTTGCCTTTAAACTGCAGCTCAGCTGAACACTCAATTGGTAATGGGAGCCGTGATAAGATAGAAAGCCCACATAGGATAATCATTAACTATAGTTACGTCCCAAATGAGTTTGTTTCATTCTCATGGGTTCAATTCGTGGTAAAAAGTAATGGGAATAATCAACTCAGTACCGCACTTGCACAGTAATATTAGGATGGAAAAAACCTCAATTAATTTTACTTCAACGATAACTGAACACATGAGGTGAGATATCACAGCCATAGAAGTCACATAAGGCTGCACATATATAATCTGTGATAGTCAAAGAGGCACACCATACAGTGACCTGCCAAAACAGACTAACAGACACAAAAACACACAATTAAAAACATATTGTTCACCATAATACTTTTTCCCCTTACAAAACAATAATGTGTTCATTTCAAGGTAAATGTCCATCCTCAACAAACTCATCAAATGTAATATGATAAGAAGGAAAGAGCCGCACGTGGCTCGAGAGCTGCATGTTCGCCTCCCCTGAGCTGTCACGCCGGTGGCGTGAATGGTCAGCGTGTTGGCCTCACAGCTCTGGGGTTCTGGGTTCAAATCCAGGTTGATCCACCTGTGTGGAGTTTTCATGTTCTCGGGGGCTGCGTGGGTATTCTCCGGGTACCCCGGTTTCCTCCCACATTCCAAAAACATGCATGGTAGGCTGATTGGACACTCTAAATTGCCCCAAGGTATGGGTGTGAGTCTTCTTGTGCCCTGCGATCAGCTGGCCACCGATTCAGGGTGTCCCCCACCTCTGGCCTGGAGTCAGCTGGGATAGTTCTCCAGGACCCCCCGCGGCCCTAATGAGGATAAAGCAGTTCAGAAATTGAGATGACATGAGATATATATGAGCATTGTTTGAAAACGGTGCAATCTAGAGTTATTTCAAGGCGCACTGACTCTATGTTTATCGAATGTCTCCGACGCAAAATGGCCGACACTTAACCACGTTGTCTTACAGCGCCAATCAGAAGTCCATCTTTATTAAAGGGATAGCTACAATCACAAAACAGCGCGCAGTTTGATAGCGTCATCAAATTGCGTTTAGTGGCAATATTTCTTCCTTGTGAAAAGAGTTTCCCCCATTGAACAGTTACACTGTTGTAAATTTAACGATTGAATATACGAATCTAATAACTAGATAATATGAAATCTGACGTCGAAGATCTAATGCCGCGGCTGCTTCCCATGGATAGCGTTGACCCATTGACGCCTCTTAACTTGGATGGTCCACCAAGAAACCCCCAAGAGTACCTTCGACAAGTCCAGTATGTACACGTGAAGCTAATTTTTTTTCTTACGATCGCAGAATATAGCATATATAGAAGTAAAATTGGTGTCCTTTCCCATCCAGGTTAGAGGCAGCATTATATCCAGAAGTGGCGGTTGCTCAGATTGACCCCAAGAAGTTGAAGAAAAAACAAACTATCAACATATCTGTGAGTCAGACGTGTTTTTATTTCTTCTTGAAATTTCAAGTATACGTCTAATTTCCATGTATAAATTGCAGTCAGCCGCTGTTGTCACAATACGAACATTTTTAACAGCATGTTGTTGGAAATTAGGGTCTTCTAGGTTGCCTCTAAGGACCCCAAATGTGGCCCATGTTGTTTATAGCTTCTTATAATTAATTACCTTTAGCGTTTTAAATAGTGATAGGAAGTCGATTCTAATAAATAGATATAAAGATCATACACTGGTTGCAATTTCTTACGAGTATATTAGATTCCAGAAATATTGTCAAACGCCAGATACGTGATCCTGCTTGATATTTCCTTACCTTGACAAGGGCTAGTTCAATTACAGGTACTATCAGTGCTATCCCTAAGCCAATCTAAGATTCATATACTACAAAGATGTCATATTTAAGTCGGTACTCACTCTGAAGTTTGCATGTTTTCACCGGGTACTTTGGATTCCTCCCACATTCCAAAAACATGCATGGTAGGGTGTTTGAACACTCCGCCTGGTGCCTGAAGTCAGCTGGGATGGGCTCCAGCACCCCCTGCGACCCTTGTGAGGATACGTGGTTCGGAAAATGAACTCAGTATTGATACATCTGCAATCAAATATTGTATCTGGGTATAACATTTCCGTATTGATACTTAGATATTTTGACAAGACTATTCTCTGTACACAAATGTATTAAACTGCACTCTGTCACAGTCGTGAAAAAACACATGATCCCATACCTGTCAACCTCTGCCGATAACTGCCCTTATAAATGATTATGATTCCCCTTACAAACCCCCAAAAAACCTTACAAACACCGTACGACTCGTACTAGTACTAATGGAATGGGATCAGATCCCATTCCATTAGTACTAGTTAATCACATGAACATTTTTTTCAGGTGGCAGAGTGCCATGCGGCTCCGGCTGGGTTCTCTCCCAGCCTGGAGTGGCAACAGAGGCAAGTCAGCAATTTTTCCGATGTCAGACAGGTGATACAAAAACGCAACCTATGGCATGTATACTTAAATCTGGATCCCCGTTGTTAAACAGTTCAATCGGTTTGTGTGTTTTGTTCGCAGAGTATCACAAAAAACAGACAACGCTGGAGCTGCCACTCGCTTGATGACAACGTCCTAATGGTGAGCTATGAAAATGATTTGAGGTACAGTTCTACCTCTTCTTGCCAAATTAATTGGTTCCAGTTTTTGTTTCGTAAGTTGGATTTTTTTGGGGAAACACAGTATTTTATATGTAAATTTTCTAATTCAATCCACGGTCCTAAAAAAAACCCCCTACCAATTAAACCATTTAAAATTGTGAAAGTGTCCCAATTTTGTATAGGAAATGTGTGAAACACACTCTAATGAGAGAAAATGATAAGTTATTTATTAAAATAAATAACATGCATGCAAAAACATGTTCTATTCATGCAGGTGCATGAGTGTAAGCTAACGCTAGGCAACAGACAAGCACACAAACATGCATATAAACACATCTAAACAACTTGGCAATATAATTAGAACTTGCAATCATGTGTGTATGACAAGGGCCTGCTTCTTCATTTTATCCACACCTATAATTTTAGATAAAGAACGAAGATGCTTTAACCACACTCGAAAAAAAAAAAAAAGCAGGGTGAGTTGTTGTTGCGAGACAGCCAATGGGATGCCAGAAGAGTGTAGGTAGTTAGTCAAGCAGGACGCGACGCTACCGCGACAATTTCAAAATAAATTACGGGAAATGTATTTACGTCTGGGGGATTTCTTAACTTGGATCTTGTTTTTGTATTTTGGAACAGTAATTTGCATATCAAAGGGTTTCGTAACGTGAAAATGTTGTATGTAGAAGCATTCAAAAATAGAGGTACCCCTGTATTTGTTTCACGTGACTCATAACGGATATCATGTTTGTTACTGTGTAGCCAACTCAAGAAGATGAGGAAGGCTGGAAGAAGTTTTGTTTAGGACAACAGCTCTTTCAAGATTTGTCGTCGTCTAACACAGGTGCAGAGGAAGGGTTGGACTACAGCAAGGTTGTATTCCAGATTAGGAGTCTTTTACATATTATTTATCAACTCGTTGTAATCTATTTGAAATTCACAACTGTTCAGGTTGGCTTCCCTCCCCTCCTAACGATCGTCAGCCGGCTCAATCAGGTACATTTGGTCCAATGCACTTGACTTTACTGTCGCTTCAGTTCAATATCAACATTGGACATATTTGCTTTGTTGCAGTCCACCGTGTTGACGGTGTTGGACATTCTTATCAGTTGGTTTGAAGAAGGAGATTTCATCCCCCAACTGGTGAGATACCGCTTCTCTTGAGTACCGTATTTTCCGGACTATAAGAAGCACCATTTTTCATCGTTTGGCTGGACGTGCGACTAATACTCAAATGCGACCTGTTTTTTTTTTTCTTTCTCTCTGACCACAACAGCCTGGTTTTCTTTTAATTTTAGGTTAGTTATTTTTTTGCGTTAACAGATGCCTATCAGCCCATTTTCTCCATTTTACTATTGTTACTTTAACATATGTTGGTTCTTGGTTTCTAATAAAATACAAAAAATGCCATCCCAAAAGTGCGACATATACTCCAGTGCGACTTAGATTTCTTTCCCTCTTGATTGCCTTTTATTTGGCTGGTGCGACTTAGTCTGAAAAATACAGTACATATATATGATCCTAAATCTGCTATGTTAAACTCACCTTATTTGTTTTGTATTTTGGGACATGGGGGTCACAGGGCCAGTGGGTGTATGCACTGTTGGCCTGTTTGGAGAAACCATTGCTGCCGGAAGCCCATTCTTCAATAAGACAGTTAGCCAGGAGATGCGCACAGCTGCGGAGCAACCTAGTATGTCATACCAAAAATCTTTAAGTGGTTAAAATATTCTTTGACTGTGCATGGTTGGACTGGTGTCAAAATGACACCCCTGATTTAACCCACTTTTTGTAGGCGAGTCAAGACGATGACAGCTTGCCGGCTCTCAATCTTCTCATCTGTTTGGTTGGAAGGTATCAGTACAGCTTTTAACCCCTCGATGCCTGAATTTGGATTAAACTCATTTACAAGACATCCTCTTCTTTTAAGCACCCCTGATTTAGATTCTATGACGGAATTTACAAACAGAAATATTAGAGTCAAGTCTTTAATCGCGAAAAAAAGTTTGTTCACACTTTTCTGTTCAATGAACAACACAGTTTAGTTAGTATACGTGTTTTGTAAGGAATGAGTTAACAAATATACATTATGAAAATAATTGTAAAAAATCATTAGAAATACCACCCCAAATTGGAACATTACGTTTAAACATTTTTTAACTGTTATTTATCTGTAATAAAAAGAAATATATTCATTCATTTTCTGAGTGGCTTAACCTCAAGCATTGCAGGGGGTGCTGGAGCCTATCCCAGCCAACTATGGGCACCAGGCGGGGGACACCCTGAATTGGGAGTAAACCGGAGTAATTTTTTTGGCAGCCCTGTATTCGAGTGTTAAGTGCATTAGCCTCACAGTTCTGGGATCGAGGGTTCAATCCCCAGTACTCACGGTCTACAGTTTATATCTTGTCCCCCGTGTCTGCGTGGGTTTTGTCTGGGTACTCCAGTCATGTGGGCTAAGCTGGTTGAATACCCTAAATTGGCTCTAGGTATGAGTGTGAACGTGAATGGTTGTCCGTCTCCTTGTGTCCTGTGATTGGCTGTCCTCTAATTGAGTATTTGTAGTTGGGTAGGAGAGGCTCCAGCACCCCCTGCGACCCTTGTGAGGATAAGTGGTATGGACAATGAATGAATGATATTATAGTTAATGGCAGTGCAAAAGTGAAACCAAAATTCAGGTCTCAATGTGTAAAAAAAAATCTATAAGGGCTGCAAATTTAAATCACATTTTTAATGAGTGAAATCATTAGCTATGGTTTGATGATTAAATAGCAATTTCTGCTTCTTTTTTTGGAGATATTTTGAGCAGAATGACCTGGCAGACCAGCCAGAGTGACTTTTTGCAGAAGGGGACAAGAGGGAGAAAAATGGCTCCTACCACAAGAACCAAGTTGCCAACTTTCATGTGGACAGATGGACCATTGCAGTCATACAGCTGTCAGATTCCATTAGGTCTCTTGGTCATTTTTTATTTTTATAGAAGCAGTCAAGTTTTGGTTTGTACCTGGAAGATATACAAGTCTATAAACTTTGGCAACAGAATGTTTGCTATAGTTCGAGAACGTTCAGTGTTTTTAATGATCCATGGCATGTTGTATGATATTTCTAGCCCAAAAAATAAAGTTATGAACATTTTCCATGTCTATTGTCATTAACAGACCTGTTCCTGCATTACACATTTTGGACAGCAGTTGCTGCCCAATCCGCTGTATTTTTACACTAAGATAGATAAATGAAAATGGCATAGTACGTAGTAGTGAACAACCAATATAGTGGGCATAGATTTTTTTCCTCCCAAGATCGGCCAACATAAAAGGATAATGGGTTGAGTCAGTTTGTTCACTAAATGTGACTGATATATTGGCTACCTGGAATAATTTAAAAGGGGCCTGAGGGGTAAGCTCATCTCTCATTTGGTTAAAGATAAAGTGTCAAATTTTAACCCTGTGCTCCAAGTACAGTCTTCTGGGGAAGGAAGTTTTCTGAACTTAGAATCTCATCTCATTTTCTGAACCGCTTTATCCTCATTAGGGTCACGGGGGTGGTGGAGCCTATCCCAGCTGACTCCAGGCCATAGGCAGGGGACAACACCCCGAGTCGGTGGCCAGTCGATCGCAGGGCACAAGGAGACGGACAACCATGCACTCTCATACCCATACCTAGGGGGCAATTTAGAGTGTCCAATCAGCCTACCATGTTTTTGGAATGTGGGAGGAAACCGAAGTACCCGGAGGAAACCCATGCAGGCCCAGGGAGAACATGCAAATTCTACACAGGTGGGACGTGACCTGGATTTGAACCCAGGACCCCAGAGCTGTGAGGCTGACGTGCTAACCACTCACCCCATCGGGCCGCCCACCTGAAATAATAAATGACAAAAATAGGTTAGTGAGCAGTGAGCTGTTCCTGCCTACACTGGATAGTTCTAAAAGTTGGAGCACGACTTGATGAATTTAACATTTGTGGCAGGTGTTTACTAAAAATAAATTTGGGGAAAGCGCTGCCAATTGAAGAAGTTGCTTAAAAAAGTCAAATGCAAACAGTGGAAGAACAAATACAAACATTTTCATTTCTCACCTTTAATTTGAAGCAGGTTGGTTGATACAAAACAATGAAAAACATTCTCAAAAACCAATAAATCACATAAGACAACTATGACATGGATCAGGCGACACAGTAGTCGGAAGACGTGTCACTAGTATAACAACATCACAGAGGGCTGGATGGAAAAACATAATAAAATCCATTTGAAAATCATTCTTTATAAATCTCCCGTCTTTCTTCCAAACCACATTAAACAGGTCTAATTAAAAACAACAGTACAACGCTGTTCCATTTTCCTAAAATGTTTTATTTTTACTGGGGCCGAATCTCAAACATGTCTAAACGTAAATTGAACGTGCTCTATTGGGTGATCTTAAAAAGAACGTGTAAAATTTGAAGTGTAATTAGTTTGAGTTGCCATCTTTGGGGGACGGGACGGAACAGAACGAGACCAATCTTAGTGTCTTTTGTCCTTTTTCTCCCTATCTTTATGCTCCCTATCATCTCGAGAAGACCTGCTCCTGCCTTCATCGCTCCTCCTCTTCCTCCCTTCCTTGGCATCCCCCCTGCCGCCGCTCCCTCCCTTCTTGCGGTGACTCCTCTCCTCTTTCTTGCCGTCCCTGCCCGACGGCCTCCTGCTGCGCTTGCCGTCGTCCCGGCTGCGACTTCGGCTGCTGGACGAGGACGAGGAAGACGAGGAGGACGAAGACGAGCGGCTCGAACCCGAAGAAGACGAAGAGCTTCCGCTGGAGGAGGAGCCGGAGGAGGAAGAAGAAGAGCTGCGACTCTTGGCGCGGCCCTTTTTCGACTCCTTCGCCTTCTTCCTCCCCCTGACCGGGTCTTTCTGTCCCTTGGAGAGAGCCGCCGGGTTCCCCGGCACGTCCTGGGGATCGGGCTGAGCCTCAGTAACCGATTCTCCCACGGATTGACTTTGCTCGGCTGCGTTTTGACTGCCGGGTTCCTGAATGTCGGCGGGAGGGGCGGGCGGCTCCTGCCCCGCCGCGTCCAGAGACACTACCTGGGGCTGGGACGACGGGGCCTCCAGGTTGGGGGCGTTGGGCGGGCCTAGCATGACGCCGCCGGATGCCTCTTGTTGGGTTGCGGACGCTTCTGAAGGAGAGGCGAGCTCGGTCTTTTCTGCTTCGAGGTCCGAGGGACTCTCTTTACCATCTCCGTCCTGCTCCATTTTACTGGCCTCCCCCTTCTCTTTTCCTACCTCCACCTCCATCTTGTCTGACACTGGACCTGCGTCCTCCTCTTTTTCCTCCCCTCCCTTTTCCCCATTCCCTGCTTCCTCAAACTCCATCCCCTCCTCCTCATTCAAGCCTTCCCTACTCTCGCCTTCCTCCAACTCTACTTTCTCAGCGACCTTTCCAGCCTCCCCCTGTTCCCCATCTCCCTCCTTCTCCTTTTCCTCCTCTTCCTGATCCTCATCCTCCTCTTCCTCATTCTCCTCCCCCCTGCCTGCCCTCTTGTTACCTGTCACCTTGTCTACCTGACCTGCTGGCTTACCCTCCGCCGAGCGCTCCTTCCCTGTCGCCGCCGAGTTGCCGTCCAGGTCGCGATTCGGCTGTCGCCGCGGTCGGGACTCCATCTTGTTGATGTGTTCCGTAAACGCGTCGCGCCGCTCTTCGAAGACAACTGAACAGGCACATGGGACAACGATCGTTTTCAGCAATCAAAACATCGCATCAACAGGAAAGTTCGAAGAGGGAAAAAAAAAAACATCTGACCATTTAGTTTCTTGGTGGATTCATCGAGGAGTTTCTGAGTGGCAGAGTACATCTTCCCAGGCAGGTAGAAGATGTGTGGCCTTGTCTTGGTGCGAATAAATTTCACCAGGTGGTTATTGTGGCTGGTCCACTCCTCTTGCTGCGAGAAGGAGAAAAAGGCACGTCATGTAATTTTTCCCCCATGTTAGGCTTCTTCACAGCTAAATTAACCCATTATAGGATAGGACGCTCATTTGATACCAGCCCTTCTCAGCCCAAAACAAGTTTTACGTCAACGGGACTAAAACGTGAGCATCTCCTCCCAGCCCCCCCCACTGCCAATTAATTGTACGGTAATCTTCTGTCAATGGCAGGCGATGAATTTAGGGGGGAAAAGAAACAAACACCTTACCTCAGTGTTATTGGGGACTAGGAACTCGCCCTAGCAAGTTTAAACCAGTAAAATGTAAGGGTTTTAAATACCTTTTACGACAACTCAGAACATAATGTCAGAAATAAGGAATTTTCCTAGCCAACATCACAAAAAAGGAAATCTATAACTCCTGAAATTTTAGAAAATTAAAACAATTTCAGTGTGTGGCAATTCAACATTTAAGGAATTTAAAGCATATCTCAGGTGATCTGCTGTAAAGAAAATTTGACAGTTCGATAAATATATGGTCTCATAATATTAGTCTAATTTTGCTATTTCCCAAAATGATCCCCTTGGTTATTGATCATGCATGCCACCATATTAGGCATGAATGTTAGTATCTGCTCATAACTGATTTCTTATCTTACAATCTTAATTATTGAGCATGAAGAATGAAAAGAACTTTTGTTTCTCAGTACTTAAGTCTTTTTAATTACAGTGGTGTTTTAACATCATCCAATATGAAAACTAATTGAATTTTTCAAAATATTGGCACCGATGAATTTTAATGATGTAAATTAGAGTATTTCAAGTAAAAACTGAGCAGTTTGATCGGTTTCTTTGCCTGGCACAATCATGGTACTTTCAAAAATAATATAGCGGCAGTGCTCAATTTTATCTAGTGTGACAACCAATCCACGGGCGAAGTAACCCGGGGTTATGTGGGGAATGTGAAATTCAAGAATAACTAGGTCTACTTTGACTATTTAGCTCATTCAGAATACAACTCAACTGATCAAGTACAAAATGAATCTTACCAACTGAGCCAATTCGACTTTCTGTTCGAGCAGTCTCAGCTCAGTCTGTTTGGCTCTCCTCTCTTCAAACAACTCCCTTTTCTCGCTTTCCAGCTTCTTTTTCTCAACCTCAGCCTTAACTTCGAGCTTTTGCTCGATCTCCGTGCGACGCTTTTGCTGGGATGACGAGGAAAAAGGGCAACCTTAGTCTTAACCATTTAAGAGCAAATGCATTCATTTAATTAGCTGCCATTGATGGTGATAGACATCCAACCCATTTTGACTGCGAGTGCTCCCCGGTGAAATTGGATCGGACGTCTATCACCGTCAATGGCAGTAAAACATTAGCCTGGCAAGCCAGCTGTTAGCTGAAGAAGAATCATTGTAATAACTAGAAGTCAGCTCATACGTATGCCGATAAAAAAATAAGCTTTTTGTAAAAGCACACTGATTATGAAAAGCAATTCATTTTTTAATGCTACTTTTTGTAACACTGGCCACTAAGTGGTACAAAATCAGAATTAAAAAAAGACCATGATCCCAACAGTGAGCATAAGTTACCCTATTATATCAGCTATAAATTGGGTGATATTAGCCAAGCTTTAAAAAAAGGCCATATATTGGCTTGATCGATATATCGTCCGGACAATATATCGGTCGACCTTTATCTGAAAGATCATTACCAAAACAGTTATGCATTATTGCAGCTGATATTGGCAGATCTTGGAAAAAAAGCTTACATAGTTGTTAACCTTTAACAATAACTTCCGTTTTTGTGGGAGAAATCTATGAGCAGATTATGTAAAAGCAGACTTGCTTGCATGGCCATATAAATATAACAAGTAGCAAACTAACATTTTAGGACTGCACTTTTTTTACCTTCTCTGTACAAACGTTAGACTCCTGTTTAAATTTTTGCAAGGTCCCCATGAGCAGGCCAAACATACGCCGATTCCTGACCAAAGGGGAACACAAAAAAAGAAATGACAGCTGTGAATGTGAATTAACAGAACTCAGACGTAACCAAAGTGGCTTATTGGAGCGTGCTCCCCAACCTCTGTTTTCCTTTCTCATCCATAGTCTGATCTTGAATGAGGTCACGGCGTGTTCTTTCCTTGGAGGTAGCTACGACGGACGACTGCAACGCCGGCTAAAAGATCAAGTAAAGAAAAGCAAACCAACAGTTGAGAACTTTCCTCTGAGGCAAACAGTTTAGCTTCGCTTGTGCTTTGTTTGTTTTTATGGCTCGCGATGTGCACATTATATTTTTGCGGCACAGGAAAGATGGGCGAGTTGATTTCAGCGACAGCCAGTCCAAGTCTGATACCCAGGAAATGTATTAAGTAGGGGAAAAAGTGATCAGGAACATCCCTAGTTGTAATACTCTGACTTTAATTTCGAAATATACAAAATATTAAGTGTAATAGGGCGAGATTAAAGTCATAATATTACCAGAATAAAATGATACATTTTAAATTTCCAGGATTACGACTGTAACATGGAAATTGTAAATGGAGATTGCTTGGGTTTAGGGGCTGGGATTTAAGGTAACAAAAGCTCAATTTGAATACTCACTATAGACGGAGATTGAAGTAAAATTAGGAGGAAAAAAAGTAGTAAAATTGGGCAATTACTTATTTTTTACATTACGTGAAACAGAAGTTGTTCAGGATATACGAACGTCATGTTTTGGCGACCTAAAGTCGGTGTGAACCCAAAACAGCATTTGTTAAAGGGCGAGCGAGTCGTCACGTAACAAAAAGCGTCTGGTCTGAACGCAAAGTGACTGGAATGCAGTCATCTGCGATCGCCCGCATTTTGAACCAGCTTCACCTTTTTGACATCGTCGTCATCCTCGGCGTCGCTGTCGTGGCGCGGGTCTCTCTTGGCCCTCTGGTCACCTGCCAGCCTTAGAAACAAAAGAGATAAGAAACTGTGATTTGAAAACAGGATTCGGATATTGGTGACCAATGAGCACGCTCCAGAACAAAGCGCACCTTAACAAAGCTCCGTTGATGTCCCTCTGCTTGGCAGGGGGGCCGCCGCTTCCAATGTCAGAGAGACTGCGCCTGAACAAGGACACATCACGTGATTGGAACAGTCCTCCATACATTGAGGGCAAGAAAAATGTATTCGTACATACATTCAAAGTGATATAATGTGCTCAGCAATGTTCATGTTTCATATGCTGGCTGAAATAATATATTCTTGTTTGTCAATACCTGAGCAGGTTAAATCCTCTTCCTCTACCTCCTCCCAATGCTGCAACTTGAAGGCCTGCCATGGGACCACCAAACCGGCGCAGCTGGCCCGGTCTGAAACACAAAAGGCAACGTGAACAATTTGCATTGCACCGTCTTTGAACCAATGTGTCAAACATACGGCCTGCGGGGGTTTTCTGTGTGACTTGGTATCTCATTCATACTGTACGTTCAGAATCAAATGCTTCTATTTTTTCGACACTGGCGGTGTAAAACTATAATTGTGAGTTTTCTAATTGAGTGCATGTACTATTGCATTTTGACCAATTTCATATCCAGAGTCATATTTGTTCTTTCGCCCCCCAGAGTCATATTTGTTCTTTCGCCCCCTGCAGTCAAAACTGCGCCATCATCAGGAGCTATTGAGTTACCAAGGGAGATTAAAATGCCTCCAAAGCAACAAGAATTAACTTGGAAATGGCCAAAAATTAGCAGTACACAGAGAGAAGTCCTAAAATTTAAATAGGCAATGATCCAAAAGTTTCCAATTGAACAAGTCTTAAAATTACCTATGATACCTTACGTGCATATTTATTTTCTATACTCGTGGCAGAGGTAATGATCACTGGATTGGCAGCTTCTGTAATTTGGGAAGTTATCACTGCCATTGACGGAGCTAGACGTCAAATCAATTTTGACTGAGAGTCAAAAACAATGACACTAAAAGATAGAAATCACAGCTCGTCCTCCCTGTCTGGGTGAATTGGACGTCTACTGTTGTCAATGAGTAATACAATGTATTTCCTGCCATTGACGGCTATAGACGTCTAGTGTTTCCCAGGGTGGGTTGCAGTGATCATTCGTCACCACCATTAGCACCAAATGAAATGATTGTATTTTTTTTAACTATGGACTGGTGAAATTAAGATTTAAAATGTACACATTCTTTTGTACACACACCAAGAGTCCACCATACTGAGAGTGGTAGATATACAACAAAACGATGACTACCGGGCCTCCACTCACGAGGTGCTTCGATTCCCCGTGCCCTTCGACGACTACGTATATACCGTAGTTTAGCTATCTTTGTAGTTTAATATTTGTAGCAATAACATAAATGAAAAACAAATGTCTGATACGAGCACAAAATTAGATCTCCGAAAGAGCGTGCGTTTGCTTTCAAGCTAGAGCAACCATGCTAGCACACCCACCCTCGGTAGGCTGCAACGTTCGATTTCCGCGTTAAATCAAATGAAAAACTGAAACAAATGCAGATGTTAAAGTAGTGAAATCTTACCTGGATTCATTGGGATCACGCCCAGTTAATTTACGGATATTATCGTCGACATTTTTCAAGCCTTCTTTGGCTTTTTCGATCTGATCTTGCAAGCTCCGCACTACCACCGCCATCTTGCTCTCAGCAAAGCGCCAATCACATGTTGTTCTTCTTCTACTACGTTCTACTTGATTCATTTTTTAAGACATCATGTAAATAAGCCTAGAGTTCTATTGAGCTCTAAGGCCGGCGTTGTCAGTCGTCGGCCATTTTGTTTCTTCATTAATTGCTCATAAACCCCACAAGAAATGCAATAACTCATATATATATATATGTATATATATATATATGTATATATATATATATATATATATATATGTATATATATATATATATATGTATATATATGTATATATATATATATATATATATATATATGTGTATATATATATATATATATATATATATATATATATATATATATATATATATATATATGTATATATATATATATATATGTATATATATATATGTATATATATATATATATATATATATATATATATATATATATATATATATATATATATATAATAACACGTCTTTGGGTCTTTGGAATGTGGGAGGAAACCGGAGTATCCGCGTAAAACCCACACAGGCCTGGGGAGAACATGCAAATTAAACTGAGGTGCTAACTGTTTGTTGCTGGTATATTTGCACTTCGTAGTGACAACTTTAAATCTCATACTTACTTGTATATTGAGAATAAAAGGCATTCAATTCACTTTTGTTGCACTCCCTTTTTTGAAGCAGTCATTCAAATGCAACAATCAATTTTCTTTTTCCTCAGCTCGAACAAAGTATTTTTGATTATGTTTACTGGAAAAGTACCTTTTGAGAACAGTCAGAAAAAGACACTTGAAGCAAATGCCATTTTTGATGCTTTTATTCACCAACTAAAAGAGGAAGCATTCATTCAACAGAAAATTCAAAACATTCAACCTGTTTTACTTCTAATGCTCATTGATTTTTAAGGATATTTTCTATGAGAGGGACCCACATGAATATACTCTACTTTCACTGAAGCACCACCAATATTGTTCTCATTGAGCAAACAAATAAGATCTGATAGTTTGGCAGCTGAATCATGAACACGCCATCTTAGGAATTCTGAGCCAAAAAGGATTCTAATCAATAGTTTGAAAGGATTTCACGTACATGCAAACAGTAATTGTAATGAGAAATATTAAGCAAGAATCATCATCTGAAAAGCTATTAAATCCCTCCTATAATTTGCAGGTTTTTTTCAGGCAAGTCCTTGATTCAGCTGTGGGTAAAGCCTGTTTATCAGTATCTTGAACCATCTTTTACTCTGCTTACAACACAAAAACATATTGGTGGAGTTAACATGGGAAAATATTGCAGAGTAATTGAACACATTGGAATCTCGTCCTGCTGTTGTTTGGACCAAGTGATTCCATGCCAACATAAAATACAAAAGCTACTGTCATAGTGCACAATTAGAAACACAATCACACAGGAACTGTGAAAACATTCAACATTAATTTTGAAACCAAATTTGAAAAGCACACACTCAAACAATGTTTGATGTAACAGGTCTGGATGATTTCAAAACATACTTCATAAATTCATTCCAGACATTTATTTCTGCAATGGTATACCACAGTAAAGAATTGTTGAGACCTCTACAAATATGCACTGTGAACGCCTATAGATATATAGAGTATTTATAGTTTATATCTCTTCCTCTGTGGTTTTTCTGTCAGCATTACTAGTAAGACTGCTGTTATTGCAAACTGTCCTGATTTTAAACAAATGCACAACATTCGTACCACGATAAAACTAGGGCCATCTAGCCAGTCTCACAGAGACCAAGAGTGAGCCTGCCGTCACCACTGCTTCTGATGACCTGGCTGACCAGAATTAAGGTGTCATGCAGGAAACGATACAATTCCCTAACTCATCATAAGGCCAAGTAACATTTCAAGTTCTTATCGTTATCTGTCCTCGTTTCTCCTGCACAACTGTGAGGAACTGAGGGGTAGGAAAAAAAACAACAACCTAAGAGTGTGGATTAGATGCATTCCTCCTTGCATAGTTGTGAGGCTTTCATGCCGGCCTGCTGAAATAAAGCTTTGTCTCTTCAGTCTTGACTAGAAACCCAGAAATATCTGAGCCACAGTAAGTGAGATTGCATTCAAGACAGATTTCGACACGGACCGCGGATCATCTCCAGTTGAAGTTAAGAACAGCACTAACCATTCTGTTGGTGAACATAAGCTTAGCTGGTTTTGCTTTCAACAACCGCTTCACCATTTTGTTTCTTCAACAGCGTGGAAAGTGCATGAAAACGGAGCGTTAACGCGGATATGTTAAACAACCCACCATGTCTTCTAAGGCTCTAAATGCGACTACAGCTAAACTGATGATAACCAGTGCAATGAACATCCAGTGTGTAACAAGAGCATAACAGTGTATTCATAAAAATGAAGCCAGTTCTTAGATGTACTTTTATCCGTCTAAAGTTGGAGGGAAAAAAACCTGGAAGTATTTGAAGGCTGACGTTGTTTTACGCAAACACTTCCTATTGACAAATCACCCAGAAGAATGATCAACCTTAGTAAGTCCAGTTTTCAACACATCGCAAACATCCTGAGAGGTAACATTAGGAACTGGCATCACATTGGCGTAATAATAAAAGTGGAAGTAAAACTGGTTTGTTTGTTTACGTTCTCTGTGGCTGGCCTGATGGAGTCTGTTGCTTTGGTACTACATTTAAAACAGACACAAACTCAAACACCACAGCCTTGGAATGAATGACATCTTGTGTACCCAGTAGGTGTTGGAAGAGACACTTCATCAAACTCTCAGTACATGTGTGTCTAGTTAATACAAAGCCAGATGTTAACATTGCTACAGTACCAACAGTTTCATTGAGCTGTCAAGGCCAAATGTTTGAGATTGTGGTTTAACTACCCAGATGGCCAACCTGCCCTGCAATGCCTCTTCTACAATATAAAGCAAAAGGGAGAACTAAACCATAATAAACCCTCCAAATAAACAAACTGTATCACCCTGATTGATGCATGCTAACTATACATGTGAGCAAACAACATTTGCAATAAATATATACATCAGCTCCCTAAAAGTCAGGTGGATAGAACCTCGGATGAGCACTTTCAGCAGTCTAAGCCGGTTGCTCTTTCAAAATGTGAGGGTTTGTGTTCCGGACACAAAATCTCCTCAAATAGCCAGCAAGTCTTGCATAAACACGCGTGTTAAGATTTTAAAGAAACGCTCTTAATGTTGTCACACTTTCACTCTGCTCAGTCCAGCTGGTTTTCTGAAGTGACGAGTCAGAATAAGATGCATCCTCCAAAACAAGTTAGGTGTTACATATGTAAAAATAGATATCTATATAGGTTATATATTTATGTCTCTATCACATTAATTTCCATGCAGGGCTTTAAAGTCTAAGCCTTGTGGTTTGATATTTTGTCAGTCAGATGACCTCAGAGTCATCCATGTGGAATGGTTTTTGTTTTCTAGCATTTCTAGCAGTAAAAAGCTTTTCACCCCAGATTAGGACAAACTTTTCACAAAGTCACTTGCTTGATTTACGTTTCAAATCAGGCACACTGTCTCCGAGGCTGGAAAACATCCAGTTCCAGCCTGGCTAAGGAACCTCAATGGTATGTTTAGAATATCTCCAGTTAATCTCATACTGGCCAGCTTCACCACGTGCCTGGACAAAGTGTTTATAATCATTTTTCTCTAACCTTTACATTCACTGACATTTCGCAGTTACAGAGTCGAGGAAAAGGGGGGGGGGAATCAGTGAAAACACCTTTTCCAACTGAACAATGATGCTAATAAGCGCAGCGAGGGAAGTAACACGCTGGATTACATTGGCTAACATAAGATGCGCCACCACTGATTTTCATAATATTAAAACAAATATAAAAAGTAGAAAAACAACACAAGAAAGGCCTGGATTTTGTTTTCCATCTAACACTCGTTCACTGCTACAAATGATGATAGACGTCCAATCATGTCGCTATGTTCATTCTTGTGCTGTGAATTGAAATTAGTTGAGTTTATCGATAGTAGAGGTCCCAATCTATTTGAACTGGGAATGTTTGTTCACCAGCCTTCCCACAAGCCCTCCCACTTCAGAAATGTTGCAGACACGGCAAGTAGGGAATTTGGTAGGATTTCCCACAGGGAGAAGCTTGTGAAAAAAACATAACAAAAACAAGGCAGAGTGGAAAAAGAGCAGAATGTGAATAATAAAAGCAAAATTACTGGGTCACCCTGCTGCCAGTGTTTGTGACTTCAGGGGCACTTCAGATAGTATGTAGATGGCATTTACACACTTCTTGTTTATTTTTTTATTGCGGTCTTTGGCAGCATTGAACTCACAATTGTGACTACTCTTCTTAGTCTCATGAGCAAACTAGAGGCCTGAGCTACAGTTTTTATCTCTCTTCCCCTATCAAAATGATACCCTGAGAACCACTGACTTCTTTTACTGCCTCCTGCTGCATGCCAAGTTGACTAATCGAGTTTGTTACATTACGTACACACAAACGCTAAGCATACTTGATTGAATGTGCACCTAAATAATACCCGGAAAAATGATAAATTTGAAAAGGAGCAAGTTGAAATTGTGACTTTAGAACTCCTTTTAGTATTTAGCCATTGGTAAAAATGTTGTCTTGATTTGCTGGCATTCTGGGCTATCATGTAAAATTCAATCAATATTGCAATTAACCACATAACCCTTGCGAGGATAAGCAGTAAGGAAGATGAAACAATGTATATTGCAATTAAGGCCATCTAAATAAAAATGCTACTAGAGCGACAATAGTTTGGAGTACACCTATTAATGGTAATGAAATCGCAAGGAAAGCAGTAACATGAGTTTCTTAATAAATAGCAGGGCAGGTCAAAGTGCAAATGGAATCCATAAAATATTTCTTGAAATGGTGCCGCTTTCAAAATTTGGATTGCAAAATGAAAGATCGAGTTATATATATGTATGAATTGCTTTCCTAGCTAACCAAACCTTCATTGCTTTACAACTAACCTCCTAAAACAAGTTAAAAAAAGTGTGTGGGATGTCTAATCTCAAATACATATTTTGGTGTGCATGCATTTTGCTGCTTGTGCTAGGCTCACTTCAGTAGATGCAAGTTGTGTATGCATACTGTATGTACAACCGAAAGAAAGCTTTTAAAAATCCTACAACCCAAAGTGCAACAATCCTGAGATATAGACCAAGAACATGAGATTATCATGCCTAGACCATCATGGTCCCATTATCTTCCAGCAAATGATTGACAACCAAGGCCTCACCAACTTAGTCATGGCCCCAAAAACGAGCACTTCATTCATTCATCACGTAAACATAACACACCTCGATATGGACCTTCATCCAACTGGCCAAATGTCAGAAAAAGCCTTCATGTAAACCCATAGGCAGTGTAACATAACACAATGAAACTTTACAGGGCCTGCATATCCCTGGAAGTAAAATGTGTTCCTTGGGCACAAAACATAGACGTGAGGTCAGTATACAACACCAGGCTCTGTACAATTGAACAAGTATCAACTAATTAGGACTGCCAACGCTTTCACGGCCTGGAAAGGACCACACACAAGATTCTGATTGCCCTAAAAATGGACTACATTCAGTTCAGACATTAACTGGCCCAGTAAGTACTCCGCTCATGACATGGATTCACCTCACTCCACAACTAGTGGTGCCAGAAAAAAATGTGCCAGTCATCCAAATTCAATAACCTAACTCTTTGAAAACAAATGTATGATTAGGTTCACAAACAAATCTACCAAGGTGGAGTTTTTATTTATGTCCAAATAATCAGTACAATAAATAACTTTCCAGAAGGGGATGGTCTCCAAGGCAACTGTGACTCATGAGAAACTTCAAAGTAAAAAGAGCCTCTCCAAGAAAAGTGATTGTTTCCAATACCATTATTTCAACTATCTCTACCAATGTCCCGCTCAAAAGGATTGTAAATCTTAACCTGAGACCGACAGAAAACCATACCCATAGTACTCAAAACTCTATTGTGCTACAGATGCCCCCATCAGAGAAAAGTTAATCATACTTCGCTCAAAAGTTGTTTTCATTCAACCCCTCCGATTTTCAGCACAAAATGACCTATAGTTTAAGATTTTCCAAACCCCACCACACAAAACAATTTTCTGATTGTCCAATGGACAGCAGATACATTCAAAACAACTCTGTCTTTCCCTGTTTTTTAAGTCAGAAGACTGCCAGCCAGGTTTGCAAAGATTGAAATGGCATTTCCTCACCAAGAGAAGCTTCGACTGCACAACAGCCGTGTTTCATTAAAACCAACTTCTCTTGTATTGACGTGGGGAAGGAATTGAGTTTCTGATTTATACAGCACAAAACAATCTGTTCTTACACAACATTTTGGGCTTTGCTATTCATTAATGGACCCATTAGGGGATGAGGTTTTAATCTCAAGGAGACATAGCCAAGAAAATTAATTAAATGTGCATGTGAACTGCTAAAAGATAGCCAAAGGAATATAAAAGTGGGAAGGCTACTTCTGATTTTCCCATGGGCAGCAAGTCACCAGATTCAAAGGCTCCCCCAATGTTTAGGACTAGTTAAGATTTACTCTAGATAAATAAGAGTGAAAAGCCTCCTGGATCTTCTTTTAAAGGTGACCAATTTCCTTCTCAAAAAATATGGCCATCGAGATTAACCCTTGCCAGCAGGCCAATAACCTGAGGAGGCAAAGAACTATTCAAAGACAGTATATTTCTTATTGTTGCCCAAGTTCTTAAGTTATTACAGTAATCCCTCAAATATCGCAATTAATGTGGACCAGACATGGCCGCGATAATCGAAAAACCAAAGTAGGGTCACCCCTCTTAAAAAAATAAAACAATTCTTCCTAGTAGCAAGCGAAAGACGGGAGTTGCTTCCGCTTGCGAGTTTCAGCGTTGATTTTCAATTTTTTATGAACTTAAAAAAAAATAAAAAAAATAAAAAAATACATTAAAAAATAAAATAAAATAAAAACAACAACATTTTTTTTAAAAATTAATAAAAAAATAAAACAGAAAAAGTTGAACTGCGAAATGGCGAGAGATTACTGTATAAGGTTGTCTTAACAAGCAAGTGGGTCTGCGCAGATACTGATTAAAAAAAGGTAAAAAAAAAAAAAAAAACTTGAAAACTAAAGCTAATAGTCTAAACACAACATAAACTTAACATTGTGCCACCTACAGCCCTGCCCTGTTCAACCCTTGAGCATGATGTGAAGAGATTTTAAAAAGTCACATCATTCAATAGCTCTGGGGTTTATTTCGTTACCCAGTTGTAAGAATATGTCTACTTCAGTGGGCAAGATGAGTCCAGAGTAAGGCCTGAAAGACAGGTTAGCAATAACTCGTTATCACATGTAGAACTTGTATTTACTGTTTACTTTACTAGGTAACTGTAAATGTGGAAAGCTATTCGCAATTAATTTGGAATTTCTAAATTTCTGTTTCGATGGGTAGCCAAAGGAAATAAAAAGCCTCGTGAAAATGATTTGCCGTCTGTCATATACTAAAACTCCAACAAACATATATGATTTGCCTATGTTAAGATTGCATTTAGGTGGTGAATTGTGTCAGCTGATGTGTAATTGATTGGTCTGGTCTGGTCTTGGCACAACTCAGGCTCTGGTCTAACAGAAAGGATATCCCGGCCTACATGCCCAGGCTGAAGGCATGCAACTCTTGATGGAAATGATGGGTGTGCTCAATCAAAACAAGACTGTAATCCAGACACGGGTGCCACACTCGACCGAGCCCCAATGAGACCTCTTTGACCAGGTTATGGACTGGATCCCCCTGCAGATACAGCGGCTGGTCCGGGTCGAACTCGATGCTCTCCTCAGACACAGTCAGGACACGAAGACTGGCTCCCCGTAGGCGAGAGATTGCTATCAAGTTGTGAGACCACATAGTGTAGCCTGAAATGAGACACAGATTGCCATGTTTAATAAACCACAAATATTACCAAAAATGCACTCATGGCTTTTTCTCTGCTCTAACTGACTCTGTAATGAGCGTAGTCCATTGTTAACTCAACTCATGTATAGCGTTCCCCACAGTCAGGCCATGTAGAAGGTTCCCAAATGAAGACGTGTTGTTGTCATACACATTCCACCTCATTCATTGTCTGACTTTACTAGTAGCTGTACCCTTTCACTGGCAAATACATATTGTAGTATTATCCCCACCTACTGTTCCAGAGTATAGATATCGTCACCCAGAAACTAACTTTAGCGTTGCCAACAGTTTAGACGACAATAACATGGTACTCGGCTGTTTGGTCGCCAGACGTTTGGTCGCCCAGAAGGTTATTGATAATTACCATTTAAAATTGTTGCTCAAATTCCCTAAATACAAACTGCAAATTATTATTTAGTCATACTTAATGCCCTATTAATTATTAGGCTAAAGAAAAGCTCCACATTTCCCGTACTTTTGTGTTTTGTTGGAGAACTTGTTAAGACCCTGACTGACGTCCCTTCCTAAGGGGACAACTCATGTACATACAAACTCTTATACACTCACACGTCCGCTCAGTGAAACTGCTCAAGGCCATTGTTGGCTTTTATTGATGCGTAGACCGTGTTGTTTTACCTTGTTTTGTCGCCGGACGTTTGGTCGCCGGTTGTTTGGGTCCGGGCGACCAAACGTCCGGTCACACAATAACATGGTGGAGTGTCGTCAAGATTTCCACTATGGAAGGAATTTTCAAATTTTTGCATTTTTAGCCCCCCAAAACGGACAAGGGCCTTCAATGGCAGCCATTGAGTTAATAGGGAACCCTGAACTTCCCCAAAACTAACAGGAAGAAACCTGAAAATGCCCAAAAATAAAAAAGAAAGTCCCTAAAAATAAACGATCCAAAATTTACCGGAAGTGACCTGCAAGTATCCCAAAATGGAAGTGAAAGGAAAAAATAAATGACGTAAAATTAAATTATTGATTGCTATTGACAATGATAAATGTCCAATGTCCAATTTATTTAAACTGGCAGGTGTGTGCTCATCTTTCAGTGCTGTTTGTTCATTCGCCTCTCCCAGTCAAAATGGATTGAATGTCTAACACTCTCAATGGCGGCAAGAAAGTTAACTTTTTGAACCAAAAATAAACTGGTCCGGTCTACATTAGATCTAGTTGGCATTAATGTGGCCCGAGAATCAAACCCAGTATGACACCAGTGCCCTACGATAAAGAAAAAACACTCAACACTCGAAAAATTATTGAGTTGGTCGTAATATTTTTCCCCAGTGCATATTGCTTTAAGAAGCAAATAATCATGAACCTACCATGAATTACAAGAACAGCCAGCTGAGTACACCTCCAAGCCAAGAGTACCAATGGATCTTCGTTACGATTGACACTGAGGTCTGGGAACTCTGGGTCATCCCTCAGTAGAATGAAGTGTGTCAGCGTTTTGTTGTATTGCTGAGCAATAAGCTCCAGGGTGGCGTCGGTCACCAGTGTGTTGTAACTGTCCAGGTGGATGCGCTCCAGTGGAAGGCTCGGCTTTAGCACTCCAAGGAGCTCTGAGGTGCTGACCTCCACAACCATGATGTACACTCGCAGGTTAGCACTAACACGTACCTAGCGAAACACAGGCAAGTTTGAGTAATGCTATGACCTTATGCTATTATCCAGCATTTCTTAGAAAAATACACCGCTAATTATGGGTCGGATTGGATTCTTCCTTTACCAGCGCCTTCCAATCATCTTCAGTTGCTGTCCCTTCTAATGACTTGACCTCCAGAGTGGTGCCATTTAGCAGCAGAGAGAGACGATGCAGTGGAGTGCGGTGAGGTGATGCCAACAGACCACAAAGCTCAGATGTCAGATCGGAATAATCAAGAGCCAGAGAGTGAAGACAAGAAAGACGATCCAACTCAGATGGAGAGATGAGTGGACCTGTAGGGAAAGAAAACATTGAGTTTAAAAAAATGTTTTTTTAATAAATCGATTCTACAATATATCACATTATTACAATCCATCTGAATTGCTTTTTACAAATGTGTTTTTTGGTGGAAATAAAAAATAGGTGACTGCACTTACAGTTGCGTCCACAAATTAGGAGCAGTTAGCCGCCGGAAAGTTTTCCGACATAAGTTGAAGTCTCTCATGTCTTTTTGATTACCGTATTTTCTCGCATATAAGCCGCCTCCGTGTATGAGCCGCACCCTTAAAAATCATTGAATTTTACAATTTCTGGCATATAAGCCGCCCCCTGATCCACAATTTTCCCCTTCATATTCATGGTTTTAAGAGGGAGTACAAATGTGTTACTTTGAAGGGAAAATCAACACACGTGGTATTTCTGAGATACTGTATGAATCTAAAGGTCTGCTGGATTGCAAATTCCGAAAGGGTGTTGCCTGCGCGTAGACGAATTCAAAAAGGAAGTCATTATCAGAGGGGGGACATGGAAAAGCAATGTATTCATTCACATGCGGATTTTCAGAAAAATAAGATAGGCACAAAAAATATATGGATACATACAGAAAAAACTGTTTTATACTAATTATTCTAGTAATGGTTGTTTTCTTACTGCAAAACAGAAAATAACCAACAAATAGTAATGTTAATTTGCCGATATCTACTGGTGAAAAAGAGTATATAGAGAGAGAGAAATAAAGAGACACTTGTTGGACGGCAATGCGCTCGTAACATAACATATGTAAACATAAATTTAATTTCAATGAAGGGTTCTGGTGGTTTTGAAGGCTCCCCTTTTTCAGATGCTTGCTTTGCTTTTAAATTCATGTAAATTCCACTGGCTTTTTTGCATATTATAGACTCGGTCACGTTATCTCCCGCTAACTGTTTATCTTTTATCCATATTAAAAGAAGGCTCTCCGTCTCGTTATGAATATCACTGCGCAGTTTGGAAATTATGGCTAGTCTTTGGAAGGCTTGGTATCCTTAATAGCATCCTTCTGCTTCAGGATGGTGCATATTGGTGAAAAACTCTTCTCGTATTGGCGAGCCAGCTCCGTCACACGTACAGCACTCAAGGAAAAAAAATGCAACGCTCCGCCCAGTGATCTTTGCACGAGGGAGATGCGGCGAGAAAGATGCTGAAATCATAACTTGTATGGCAAGATATTACTGTATTGTACTATTACAAGATTTAGCTCATACTATTATAAGTAATTTTGTTGCTCATTTTTATGTAAACGTCAACTGTAAGTTGTTTGGTTTCACAGGGATCAACTTTCGGCGACGTAAAGTCTGTGTGAGGACAAAATGTCTTTTTTTGCATAATATTATTAGATTGAGTCATGAAATTATTAGAATAAAAACATTAGATTAGTTATTTTTCTATCACTTGAACCGGGAGTTGTTCGGGCCCGCAGCCATCAACCTTTGGCCACATTATGTCGGTTTGAAAATTTGATTTTGAAATCATTTTTGAGGTATAGTATTTAGTTCCTGGTGATAAAACTTGAGAAAGACTCCATATTGTTAATATAGATGACACAGTTTAAAATTACATTTTCAGATGGTGGTGTGCCTTGAGATTTTGTCAATGCAAAAAGTGTACTGCAGCTCAAAAAGGTTGGGGAACACTGCTATAGAACAACACCATGTAACATTTTGAAAAGGAAAACGCCTATGCCACTTTCGCTATGAATGTTTTTCAGACAGCTACAATTTCCCCCAAAATAAGAGTAATAATAAGGATATGACGAGGGGAAAGATAAATTTTCACAGCACTGTAAATTTTCTTTAAGCGTGAAAACAAATGAAAAATCATCTTCATACGTACCAAGCTGGTGATCCAGCAAGCTGAGATGCTGCAAGGTCTCAGAGGAAGGATTCGATAGGTATGCTAAGGATGAGGGAGTCACCAGACCAAGCATAAAGCTGCAGGACAACCACCTGAGCTGCCTGCTGTGAGACAACAACTCTCTGAACAACCGTTGGATCCTACAGATGAAATAAACAAGAGGTAGAAGGGTAAATAAACTTTTCAGAAATACAGAATTCAGTGGTACCTCGACCTGTGATCAGCTCTACCTATGACATGCGATGAAAATTTCGAGCGAATAATTTGCCCTAGATACGATCAAAATTTCGACATGCGACCAAGCCAGGTGGCCATGACATGAGGCTGTTTATCATTGTAGCGCACTGTCTTTTTTTCCGCATCTCTTTCGTGTATAACAGATATCTACGAGCGCTGAACGATTTATTCAGACGAGTTTCTCCTACGCATCGACCAGGAAAAAAAGAGGGCTTTCTGGGTATTGAAGTATACTTGTGCACACAACACCGATAGCCAATAGCACCCTTTCTCAGAGTAAAACTTCATTATCCACAATTAATACGTGGATAGGCTGTTATTCCTTCCTTAGCCCGTTAGCTCCCGCGATCGCTCATTCAAGACTACTTCTCGTTGGCAAATGGTCGTGCGTTATCCTATTGTGAGGACATTTGTGTGCATCCTTTTTGGAATATTTTGAAGGGAATATACAACAGCAAACAGCCCATCGATAGCGAACGTGGGGGTTTGTTCCGTTACGAGTGCGTTGTCGTGGAAAGTCCCCCCGAAACCCCAATTCGCCCCCTCTGTGCGTCTTTCTCCCGTCGGCAAAATCCGCCCAATTTTAGTTATATTAAACACATTTTATTACTTTTAAACCACTAGTTATGTGTTACTTTGTTAATAGATGGCGAATTAGAAGAAATAAAACATTTTTTCCAATCCAATATCCTGTTTTTGGTGTTTTTTCAGAGGGTTGAAATGACTTAATTTGTTTTTTTTTTTCATTTCAATGGGAAACGTTCGCCCGAGTTACGAAAAGCTTCACATACGATCGCAGTCCCGGAACGGATTAAGATCGTATGTCGAGGCACCACTGTAATGTTCAAGAAAAAAAGGTGAGTTTCTAACTCAGCAGTTCAGCACCAAATTCTTCTCTGTCAATGAAAAAAACGTAGCCAATCTATCTTTAAAATACTCTGGTTCGAAATGCAAAGACCTCACTCATTTATTTTCTTTTGGCCCTCGTGAATCTGGAGAAGGTTAGAGTTGTCTAAGAGTCCCTCTTGTTGGAGAGCACACGTGTCACCATATAGATGTAACTTCCGCAGGTTTCTGAGATGTTGGGAGAGAGATAAAGGAAAAGTTTAGCAACTGAGAATCATCAATATAAAAAAGAAATACCTATACAACTCAGTGTTGAGGAGTTAATTGCATTGGGCTTAGAAATGGAAAAAAAATCAACCATTTTGATCATGAGTCATCATTTCGAAACATTCTTTAACTTGAAATAGTATAAAATAAAGTTTTTCAGGCCCCCAATGGTAAATAATGTAAGATTTAAGTATGCCTCCATAAAGGCAGAATATTTGTCTTTAATTGAAAAAAAAAAACATGTTTTGAGTTAACAAAATAACGATCAACATTTTGTCCGATTTTCAATCATTTTATAGGCGAAGGGAGTCCCGTGACTAACCATTTGAAATTTTATAAATTGAATAATAACATAAAACGATTAATCTATTATTTAAAAAAAAATCAAGGGTGTAGTGTAAGTTGCGGTCCAATTGTGTCTATTTTTTATTCTAACCTAAACTTTAGAAGAGGAGGAACTGCAAACATACTAGAGATGGATATAACCATCTTTGTGCTCCGTACACAAACCCCAACCTTGAAAATTGCTGAGTGGTTTTCAACCATACACAGCATTGTGTGACTGCTATTTGTTGGACGGCTGGTTCAAGCCCTTGACATTTTTGTACTCAGACAGAAAGAAACAACTAGCAGGGGCCCAGGAATGAGACATTATCCATCAGAATGACTGTGCCATATGTCTGTTATGCTAAAAGGAAATGAAATCTGCCACGCCACCCACAACAATACATTCTAACATGTACATATTTTTTCCAAATCCTTTTTTGAGTCACCAAACAATAAATAAATAAAAAAAACACCCCCACTCTGTTTTTATTTTAAATGTATTCTTTTACGTTTCACTTTTCTAGATAGGAAAAAAAATCAATAACAATTAGTTTTCACTTTATTTCGTCGGCCTCGCAGTGGGAGACCTGGGTTCAAATCCAGGTCGGTCCACCTGTGTGGAGTTTGCATGTTTTCCGCGGCCCTCCGTGGGTTTTCTCTGGGTACTCCGGTTTCCTCCCACATTCCAAAGACATACATGGTAGGCTGATTAACAATATGGAATATTTTGCACGATGCGTGTATTGCAGAAATCATTAATAAGTCAAACCACCCAGTCTCTAATATCATTATATTCAGCCTGAGAGTAGATAACCTAAATCTTACATGCTTAAGGCTTTACAAAGTATTGTGGGATAGCAAGTAGGCTACAGAATAGAATTTCATCATAGCATGTATCATAATAATTCACATACATATACAATAAAAATGAGATGTTTGCTCCTTGCTAGTATATTACATAACCACGAGGCTAATGTAAACATGCTAAAGGCACAGCGGCTCCTAGCTAAAAAACGGCGCATCAAAAGTTAAATATATTTTTGGATGTTATTAACTCAAACTATTCACTACCTGCCAGCCATCTAAATCATTGGCTGCCATTGACGACAGTAGACGTCCAATTATGCGACTAAATTCCTACGAATTTCACCGACTTTATCACTGGTAGCCTCCCAGTCCATTTTGAAGTGTTCATTCGCTTCCATCCCTCCCTCTTAAAACGGATTGGACGTCTATCGCCGTCAATGGCAGCCAACGAGTTTATACCAAAAAAAGTGCTGAAGTCACCTGTTGTTGCGTAGGTTAGTGAAAACACACAACGCGTGGTCCAAATAAGTAGCCATGGCGTCCCTCCATCGCTTGGACGGTTGCGGGTTGTTTACAGAACCCGGAGGAAGATCCACTCTGGTGCAGGACGGCTGCTCGTTGTTCCGGGAGCTGACCATCACTTCTGGGGGAGTGAGTTCCAACTGCAGTTCTCGCACAAAAGCCCCAAACTTCCTCATGAGGAACTCCAACCTGGAAGTCTCCTCGGAGCTCGAACCACCACCACCTATTCGTAGTTTGAGTTCGGTCCACAGGGCGGGATAGAACAGGCACTCCCTCCATCGCGAACATACGGCCGAGGCCCGGAGCTTGTCTCGGTCGGATAGAAAGGAGAAGATGTGGACGATTAGCTCGCTCGGTAAAGCCATGGCTCCGACACCAGCGCACAGAGCCATGGCGAGCAACGACACTGCTTAAAAGAAAAGCAATCGGGGATTTGATAGTCACAGCCTGGTGCAAATCGGGCAAAGCGGTGAGAGATTTCGTCAGTGTTCTTTTTTAGCTGAAAACAATTCCCTTCCCAGTTTTGCCTTCAATAGTATTGGAACGCACCACTTTCTCGAGCTATAGGGGGAATAAATGGCGACGGCGTATACTTTAACCGATATTAACCGACATCTTGATGCCCAAACTGCTATTTTTCGAAACATACTGCGATTATCTTCTTAGTTTCATCGTAATGTTGGTTGGAAGTTGGTGAGAGGACGTTTCTATCGTACAGGGTGATTGGTTTCGCCCAAAATGCTCTTATTTTTGCCATACCCACCAACACCGGCAGAGGGCAGTGTTTCTCACATGAAATCTTTGGCACGTGATCTTTTTATTTTGGAAGCGATTGTATTCTTTTCGTTTCTCTTTCTATTTTAATTCTGTTTCTCCTTTCCCCCTTTCCTCTTTTCTTTTATATTTCCTTTTCTTCTTTTCCTTATTTTCGTTTCTTCTTTTGCTTTCTGTCTTTTCTCATCTGCTCTTTCCTTTTGTTGTCTTCTTTTTTCCTTTAAAAAAACAATATTAATTTTCATTATACAATGCTCACAAAAAATAAAGGAACTCTTTAAAGAACCACATTAAATACATCACATCTTAATATAAAGTTGAATATCTATAATACATGTAACGAGAGGACAAGCGAGGATGAAGCGGTTCAGAAAATGAGATGAGATAAGATGCCAGATGTTAACTTGTATATGCTTGGACTTTATTGTCATGGTGTATATAACGTAAAAGTATTATATTTTGATGCTTTCCTCGTATTATCTTAAAGTTAAGTCTATGTGTGCTTTGCCAACAGTCAAATTCCTTTTGGCTGATATCAACTCTGAGACAACAAGACAGCTGCTTTCACGAGTGTGGGAGTCAACTCTTCAAGGCTGAGAACGAGCTCCTAGAAGAAACTTAGATAAAAAACTAACAGTAACTCATTTTTAATTAACACGAGGGAATGCATACGATTATCAAGAAAGTTGTTTATAATTTACGAACTTCCATTTTTCAAAAATATATAAAATTTGTGAAATTAGTCTAACTTTAGGTCACCATTGTTGCTGATGTCGCAATGCATATGTATTTTGGTTTCAAGGTGGCTTCTGACTCTGTTATGACTATGGAACAACATAAACATGCCATCTGTTCAACCATTTCAATTTGAACCTAAATGGAAAATTAATGACAGCATTATATTTGTGATATGTCTCTTTCTTCCTCTTTTTGTGAGCTGGAAAGCTGTACAGACTCACATCACTCTCCTTGTTGCATTTTGACTGAAAATTGCATCAAAAAGCAACTCAATGTGGCATTTTACTTTGTTATTCCACTAAGCACAGCTGAATTGCGTCATCCTTTCAGCGTACATTGTGCGCGTAAAACATAAAAAATCTATTCTGACCTCTTAGGTCAAAATATATACTAAATACTAATGTAGATTTTTAAATGACAATATCTTATACTATACTATTTATTTTAGTAAAAGAGAAAAATTATGGCTTATTAGGGCCTGACTATTTATAACTGTGGTCGTCGTTTGAACAATTTCAGCTCATCTTATACTTATGACACATCTGTTAATAATGACATTCCAACATGATTGAGTCTTGTTTTCTGACCAAACAAACAACAGAGTAATAGATAAGGATTATATGCGTTCCTTTATCACTGCTTTCCTAAACAATGCCCAGTCACTGCTGTATGGCGCATAACCACTATTTATTGCTTCGAGGGGATGGTTTATTGTGTTTTGATTTCTGTTTCATTTATTGTTGTTTTACTTTGTTTAATGGCTGTATGGCACGACTGGCTGGAAAACAAATTACCCGTCAGGGGTAATAAAGTTCTCCTCTACCTTGACCTTGGGCATAAAAACTAATTGCTCACTAACACACACACACACACACACACACACACACACCCTCGCCCCCCCATCCCCCAATTCACCGCCACCATGAACAACAGCAGCAGCAGCTCGAGTCTCGTACCTTCTCGCGGTGGGCTGCGAGGGCGACGCCGTACGACGACGCCTGCGAAACGAGACAATACAGCACCGAAGGGTGCTGCCTTCAGCCACAACGCCTTTTTTGGCGAACCGGGGGAACCTCGCCCACTCCCTTCGGTTGCTCCTTCTCCGGGCCGGGGATGTCGAGGCTAACCCAGGACCACCCTGCTTCAGCTGCAACCGCCCAACTTTCACCCGACACCTGGTCTGCAAGGAATGTCGGCGGGCGGCCCACTTCAAAAAGATCTGCAGTGGCCTCACCAGGGAGGCAACCAGGATAGCAGCTGAGACGGACGGGTTCTACTGCCGAGACTGCCGCAGACCAGACGACACCAACGACTGCCACAGATGTCACAAGCCAATCCGCATAAACTACCAGGCAGCCACCTGCAGAGACTGCGGAAAGCGCTACCACTACAACTGTGCCACCATACACCGGAAAGACAGAGTCGCCGCAGCTGGCCGCACATCAACGTGGTCCTGCTGCATGGCGGCTGTAACAACGGGCACAGCAACAACAGTACTGTCCCCACCCCATCAACCCCCTCTCCCGCACTCACAACACTCACCAAGTCACAACACAACACCACCTACAACCCAACCCACACAATCCCTACACACCCCATCACAAACAATAACCCAACAAACAAAACGAACATGCTCTATTTGTAACAGAACAGTTCGAAGTCGAGCACCTTGGAACTCCTGTGTGAACTGCACAAAGGATGCCCACCTCAAGTGCTCGGGTGGGAAAAGAACCCACCAATGGAAGTGTCCTAGTTGCCGCCTGCCACCAACAAGCACACCAAACACGGATGTCAACGCTGTAGACCACCAACAGCAGAATGCACACCCACCCCTCCCCTCAACTCGCTGCAAGCACTGTGGCGGGGCGATCCGACGGGGCGCCCCACGGCTGCAATGCTCCTTGTGCAATAGCTCCTACCACAAAAAATGCACGAGCAACACAAGAGGCGAAAGAGAGGCTGCTGGACAGAGAACAGACTGGAGGTGTGCGGAGTGCAGAACCGAGATGAGCAACCGCGAAAGACTACCCCAGAATACGCCCCTGCCGAACATCAAGCAGAAAGATCCGCTGAAAGAAGAAACAATCATCCTCCAGTGGAACGCCAACGGAGTGCTGTGCCGGATGGATGAACTTGAACAGCTCCTTGAGAAAGAGAAGATCGATGTCTGCTGCATCCAAGAAAGCAAGCTCAAGACAACGGATAAGCTCCCAAGAATGCGGAACTACACCGCTATTCGCAGAGATCGAATGGTCCAAGGGTTACAGAGGGGAGGAGGAGTGGTGACTTTCATCCGAACCCAAATCCCGTACCGCCTCGGAGATACGGCCTTGCGAGACCTTAACCCAGGAACGGACGGACTAGCGGTTGAAATCCCTGCAGGAAAGGGCCCAGCCCTAAAAATCTCCAATGTCTACGTGCCACCAGTCCAGTCATCAGCTTGGCCGGATGAAGCAAACGGGTGCACGGATCTGAAGATCGAGCTTGGTGGGAACGAGATCCTCCTGGGAGACTTCAATGCCCATGATATGCTCTGGGATACTAATGCCCGCCAGGACGAAAGAGGTCGCAATCTCACAGAAAGCCTCCTGGACATAGGGGGGGTACCGATCAATGACGGAAGGCACACAAGGGTGGACCCTGGGAACGGCAGCAAATCAGCCCCAGACATCACCATCGTCCCTGAAGCGCGCCAACAACACTTCTCCTGGACAACCCTCGAGACACTTGCCTCCGACCACCTCCCCATCCTCCTGACAGTAACTCACTCAGTGCCGGCCAGAGTGCGAGAGGGCCGACTAGTGTGGAACTGGAAAGGAGCAAACTGGACAGGATTCACAGACGCAATTGAGGAGAAACTAAGGAACTACCCCGAGCACACCTCTGTCAAACAAGACGCACAGCGGCTGGAAACAGCCATCCTGGAGGCGGCGCATGCTAACATCGGCCTGAAGAAGGTTGGACAAGGCGGTGGACCATGGATGGGAGCCGAAGTAGATGGAGCAATCCGCCGCCGCGACGCCCTGAAACGAGACCGGCATCTCCATGCTGATGAATACCACCAAGCCGAAAACGATGTCGCAGTGAAAATACGCGAGAGGAAACTAGGAATCTGGAAACGCAAAGTCTTGGAGGCAAAGGGGACAGCAGACATGTGGAGCCTACTTCGAAAGCTGGAAGAGGGACAGGGGGAGTCGAAAGACAAGATCCTTATGGTTGACGGGCAACCCCGGATCTCGGCTCTGAGCAAAGCAAATGCCTTCAAAGCCGCGTATCAGGCCGCTAGCAAGCTCAACATCCGAAAGGAAGACAGATGGGCGAAAAGAGCAACCAACATCGAGCTCCGAAAACCAACTGCAGAGAATGTTTTGAGCGCAGCCCTGACGATGAAGGAACTGCACACTGCAATAGCGATGCTGAATCCGTCCAAATCACCGGGCCCGGACCAGATCCACCCCAAATTCCTCCACCATCTTGGACCCACAGCGTCAAACATTCTCCTCCAAACCTTCAATAAGTCGTGGTCAGAGTCCAACACACCGCAGGCCTGGAGAACGGCGGACATCCGACCAATCCTCAAACGGGGGAAAGACCCGCAGGCCGTGTCATCGTACAGACCAATCAGCCTAACCTCAGCAATGGGAAAGGTTATGGAACGTATGGTGACTAACAGATTGATCTACCACCTGGAAAGAGAAGGGCTCCTGACACCAGAGCAATCCGGTTTCCGGTCGCAAAGGAGCACTGAAGACCAACTCCTACGACTCTCACAAACAATCAGCGACGGTTTTCAGGCCAAGCCGATGCAAAGAACGATGCTGGCGCTGTTCGATTTCAGCAAGGCATACGACAAGGTTTGGCGGGATGCCCTACTCTGGAAAATGATCCAAGTGGGGCTACCACACACCGTTGTCAGGTGGGTGCAGAGCTGGCTATCCAACCGAGTCAACTTTGTCACATTCGGTGGACAGAGAAGTAAGATTGGGATCTTTCGCCAGGGGGTACCACAAGGGTCGGTCATCTCGCCAATACTTTTCTTGATATACGTGAATGACCTCACGAAGACCCTGCCCAGTGGCGTACACAGCAGCCTCTTTGCAGATGACGTGGCATGTTACACCCAAGCGCCGCAACTGGAGACTGCCCAAGAACAACTTCAAACTGCGGTAGATGCCATAGTCGGGTGGAGCAAGAGGTGGAAACTTACTTTAAATGCATCCAAGTGTGAGTGTACTTTCTTCTCCACAAACACACACGAGGCGAAGTGGCAGCCTACGCTGAGCATCCTCCAACAACCGATGCACCACAATCCAACACCCACATTCCTCGGAGTCACCTATGATCGTCAACTGACCTTCACCAAATACACCGAAACAGTCGCGCGCAAAATGGCGACCAGAGCTCGGGCAATCCGCAAACTAGCACACACTGACTGGGGCTATGACAAGGCAACCCTTCGGAACACCTACATTGCCACAGTCAGAACGGTAGCAGAGTACGCGGCGCCAGCCTGGATCCCCTGGATCTCCTCCACCAACCTGGAAAAACTTGAAGCCTCGCAAAGATATGCTGCTCGAGCCATAACTGGCCTTCTGAAGACGACACCATCTGATGTAGTCCTCATTGAGAGTGATCTGCCGTCTATCAAAACACGAACTACTCAGCTAGCAATCTACGCATACGACAAGTCTCTACGCGTTCCAGACGACAACCCGCGACGACTGGTGGCGGAGAGGCACCCGACAAGGCGAACTAAGAAGACCGACTGGCGCGACCACGCACGCGACAGATGGGTGACGGTGTTCGTCAATGCACAGGGTGACCAGGACCCCTTTCCCCAACTGAGAGCACCGTGGGAAGAGACCACCGCCATGACCTTTGCCAAAGCGGCTGAAGGCAGATACCAGCAACCCGAAGACAACTACGCAGCCACAGTCAGCGCTCTCAACAAAGATGCAGACGTCTTCCAACTGACCTGCTTCACTGATGGCTCGGCGCGAACTGGTAATACTGCCGGAGGTGCCGGAGTCCTGATGATTCACAGGGAATCAGGGGAAACGTGGGAGCAAAGCCTACCCGCTGGAAGCTGGACCTCCTCCTTCCAAGCTGAGATGATCGCGATCGAAGCGGCGCTAAAGATGGCCACCGAAAGGTGTGAGCCAGGGGCCCCAATCCGCTTGGTGACAGACAGCCTCTCCTCCCATCAAAGGCTGCAAACCATGGAACATGAGTTCAAACTGAAAACCACCACCGAGGCCTCAATCAGAGAACTCCTGACTACCCTCGAAGATAAACAAGTGGCGGTGGAAGTACTATGGGTCCCAAGCCACTGCGGTGTCCCGGGCAATGAGAGAGCCGACCAACTAGCCGCTGCAGGAGGCGGCATGGAACAAGGCGGTGCACCACGACACTTCGCGACAGCAAAAGCTGCCATCCGGCGAGCGACACGAAGCCACCGCATCCACGCCGACAAACGAAAGAACCTCTACGCTGACAACGAAGGCAACACGATCTTCCCCAGAGATCAAAACTTGAACCGGCAAGAACAAGTAACGATTAGTCGCCTCCGAAGCGGACATCATCCGGAGCTGCGCTACTGGAGGAAGAAGATGGGGCTGACGGAGTCAGAAGAATGTCGGCTATGCGGCACGGGCGACGCTGAGACGGCAGAACACGTCCTGACGAAATGTCCAGCTATGACTGCCCTCTACCCAGATGGCTGGACACACAAAGACCTCTTGACATCCCCCAAAGAGGCACTCAATATCTGGAGCAAATGGCTGGAGGTAGTGTCCCTCGAAGCTGCCTAACAACAACAACAACAACAACAACAACAGCAGCAGCAGAAACCAATTATTACATTCGTAGTATATTTAACAACTAAATGACGATGCTTATGTCACAAAGCTGTCAACCTACAATTCCGTAACAATTATGAAAGTACCTCTGCTTTACTAATTGTAAGACTGCAAGTTTTGTGAAATTATACTCACAATAGGGAAACATATTATCAATGATACAGTGAAACTAGGGCAGCCCGGTACACGGTCGATTGGTCGCCGGTCTTTTGGTCGCCGGTCTTTTGGTCACCCAGAAGGTTATCAATAATTACCATTTAAATCGTTGCTCAAATTCCCTAAATACAAACTGAGAATTACTATTTAGTCATACTTAATGCCCTAGTAATTATTAGGCTAAAGAAAAGCTCCAAATTTCCCGGACTTTTAATGTTTTTTGTTGGAGAACTTGTTAAGACCCTGACTGACGTAGCTTCTTAAAGGGACAACGCATGTACATACACACTCTTATACACTCACACGTCGGCTCAGTGAAACTGCTCATGGCCATTTTTGGCTTTTATTGATGCGTAGACCGTGTTGTTTTACCTTGTTTTGTCGCCGGACTTTTGGTCGCCGGTCTTTTGGTCGCCAGTCTTTTGGTCGCCCGTTGTCGCGGTCCGGGCGACCAAAAGACCGCGACCAAAAGACCGGCGACCAAAAGACGACGACCAAAAGACCTGCGACCAATCGACCGCGCACGGGCAGCCCGGCGGATGAGTAGTTAGCACATCGGCCTCACAGTGGGGGACCAGGGTTCAAATCCGGGTCGGTCCACCTGTATGGAGTTTGCATGTTCTCCCTGGGCCTGTGTAGGTTTTCTCCGGGTAATTCCAGTTTCCTCCCACATTCCAAAGACATGCATGGTAGGCTGATTGGACACTGAGTGTGAGCATGAATGGTTGTTTATGTCCTTGTGCACTGCGATTGGCTGGCCACCAATTCAGGGTGTCTCCTGCCTCTGGTCCGAAGTCTGATGGGATAGGCTCCAGCACCCCCCGCGACCCGAGTGAGGGTCAAAAGTGATATATATAATATAGTTACATGCAGACCTTAAGATGATGTCATCATCAAACGGAATGTTCTCACTTCGCGGAGTCTTTGCCTTTATCTGTAATCTTAATTCCACTGTCTGAAATGGTACCTTACCCTGGGATTGAAAGTACATGACATTAAATAAAGGCTGACTGTCATTGCTGAATACCAATCTGCAGTAGAGACGTGCCCACACTGTGAATCTCATCTACCCCTGTAAAATCCTTTGCTTTCTCATGCAGCCACATCAACTCTCATGTTGATACCTTAATGATTTACAGATTTATCTCTGGTGGGAGGTTAAGTGGCCTCCAGATGATGAGTTAACGATACAAGAATATCTAAATATCGTAATTGCAGCCTGAAATTCAGATGCAGGGTTGAAGTACAACCCAGAGGTGGTGGTATAGCTCTGTGAGTTAGATACTGGTGGGTACCAGTGGTGTTGGATGGGTTGGAAATGCCTTCATTAAATCCAATGCATTCACTGTAAAATGGATGAGGGAAAAAATAACTAAACACCAACACCTTTACAGACATTTACATGAACCTGCATTGCATTCTAAGGAGGAGCCCAGTGACTTGTCAGTGGAGAAACAGGAATTACAGCATTGCATTTAAAAATAAGTCTCATGCTATAAATGTGATCAACATAATTGGATTTAATTTGAATGTGAGATCAAACCCTTCCAAGAGGTGAACGAACACCTTAATGTTTGTCTAAAGAGAATGAGCAAAAAAGAATAATATTAAAGATACTGACCTATAACTGGATGTTAATCTAATGGTTTGAAACATGTAAAACTGAATCATATTGTAAAAAACACACTTAAAAAACACCAATTTTCATATATCCAATGCTGAATAATTATGCTTACACAGAGTGCAAAAACTGGGAGGTTGTCTTTGATAGTGACTCGGGGCTAACAATTACAAAACAGTGAAAATGTTAAATCAAGTGCGGCAAAGCGGTGAAATGAACTCTAAATGGCAAGGTCGTCAGAACTGACATTAAATTGAGAAGCTGCAGTTTAGCAGGGGAGGACGGGAAGACCTTGAAGAACGTCAGGGTGGGCCAAATGGAGGCCGCGAGGGCTGTTAACAAGGAGGATGGCCCCACTCGAGAACAGACTGCTTACCTTGCACCCCAGTTAGTCTGCTGCAGGATAACCTAAAGAATGGAGGATAGTAAGGGAGAGTCATAGAAGCAACCTAGAATCACTTAGGACAAGAAGTGTCAGACTCATTTTTGTCGCTGGCCACATTGTAGTTATTGTAATTCCTTTGAGTGCCATTATGTTGGCCAATCCGTAAACTAAATGTATAACTGCCACTGACTGCATGATATGTCCTCTCCCTTTGGACTCGGAGTGGAAAGAGGATGTCTCGCTTAGTAAATGGGAGGTAAACAAGGTCTATCAGGATTCATTGACTAATCAATTAGTAAATGAAATGGCTATATTGTTAGTCAATGAACCGTTTAGAGCAGGGGTGGACAAACTATTCCACAAAGGCCTGCAGTGGGTGCAGGTTTTCATTCCAACCCATAAAGAAGACACCTTTTCACCGCTCTGGTGTCCTACAAGTGCAATTAGTGGATTGCAGTCAGGTGCTTCTGGTTTTCTGCAGATATCTCATTGGTTAAAGCAGGAGTGGCGAACACCTGGCTCTTGAGCCGCAAGCGGCTGCTGGCTAAAATGAACGCAGCTCTTTGCTTCTTATCATATTTTCTATATACTGTGGCTCTTTGCCTCGTTTCATGTTTCTCTTATTTTTATTTTCTCTTAAAACACACTCAAATTCATCAAGACCCATTAAAAACAAATAATAAATTATATTCAAAAAACAATTTGGCACATTGGAGTTTTTTTTATGCTGCTTCCGACGCAAGTTGTGGCTCTTTGACTCTCAGTTTAAAATTTGTATCTAACTTGTTCGCCACCTTTTGGGTTAAAGTGTCTGTTCTGGATCGGTTGGAACAAAAACTTGCACCCACAGCGGCCCTCAAGGACCCCGTTTGCCCACCCCTGCTTTAGAGTCATTGTTGAGCTTGCCATTTTCCAAATCCTTTTCTTTCAACATTTTTATCAGTTTCTTTTCTTATTTTTGTCACAATTTTTATTTGATTTTCTTAATAACCTGTCTCCTAAGCTTTATTCGGACACAGATTAATTTCTAAGAAGTGACTCTTTTAAACTCATGTTATTGATTAACCACTCGTATCTGTATGGGTGTACATTTGTATGTATTTAGATATATTTGTGTGTCTGGGTGCACTCTACATAGCTGTTTTAACCCATTTAACCCATCAAATTTCCTAATCATTTAAACATCAAAACCAGTTTTTCTTTGACAGCTCCTTTAAGTAATCATTTATTCATTTATTTTCAACAGTGCGTATCCTTCCTTCTCAGAGTCGCAGGGGGTGCTGGACCCTATCCTAGCCAACTATGGGCACCAGGCAGAGGATACCCTGAATTGGCGGCCAACTAATTGCAAGTCAGAAGGAGACGGACAAGTTCGGGCTGAGCTTGAACCTGATCTCAGAACTGTGAGGTCAACGAGCTAACCACTCGACCACCGGGCTGCCTACATGACAAATATAACAACAAATTCTTATTGTTTTTTTGTCACTATTGTGACTGGAGGGTTGACATGAGTTGAGATGGTGTGTGGGAGCGTACGTGTGTGATTTTCGAGCAGCAAAAGGCTTCGGAGGCTTTGCTGTTAGTGTTATGAGGCCATATATAAAATCTCATTTATGGCCACCAAAATCCTAGGGCTCATCTGAGGCCATATACTGTACATTTATATGGTTTTAGATACAATGGTCCTCGGAGGGAAAGCATAACTACAATGTGTTCTGCGACGTGTACCCACACCCAATAATGACTTTGAGATCTCAAATAATGCATTTGAGACCGACCAGTCAAATGCCTTGTAAAGTTATGATATTGAACATTCTGAAGTTTTTATATATATATGTATATATATAAATATATATATATATGTATATATATATATATATATATATATATATATATATATATATATATATATATATATATATATATATATATATATATATAAATAATTTTAGCATGAGTGCACATCATGTTAGGTACCTCTGGATTTTACATTTTCCTATTTTTGAAATGTTTTTCTTCATAAGGGATTTTGCCATATTGACTTATTAAAAAAAGACTAGCATCATCAAGGGGTTTTAGGAAGAATGTAAGAACTTAATGTAAGCACTGATGACATTTTTGTTACTGAGCGGATTATTTCCATGCATCTACTTTTTCTGTGCTGTTTAAAATGCTCATGGGCTGCCCAAGCCATTGTGAGTTCACATCAACAGAAAGGCTGATTGCCAGTCAATCATGCGCTACACAGTAGCTGTTTGTGCCAGGACTAACAATGACACAGTGAATATGTGACTTGGCAGAGCAAAATGATTTGGAAGAAGCAAAGAGAGATTCCTAGATATAAGCCCAGAAGTAAAATCAAGATGATTGAAATTAAAATTTCTATTAACACCTCTCTTATCGTTTGCAAGTTCCCTTATTCTGAAATCAACATAGCAAAGTGTTTAAGAAAACACCCTTAGAAAAAAGGTACTCTGCCAAGACTTTTTCATCATTTTGGTGGCCTGGCGACTGAGTGGTTAGCGCATGATGAATGAAAGTCACACCTGAGTATAAGTCTTATAGGCCAAAGAATACACAATAAAGAAGAAGAAAAGTGGCACTGGAGTATAAATCGCAATTTGTTATTTGATTTGAAACCCAAAACCAACATATCTTAACGTAACAATAGTAAATTGGAGAACAACGGGCTGAATATATCTGTTAAGATAATAGAAATTATTTTATTTTATTTTTTCGAAAACTATTGCCTAAAAAACAACTTAACTGTTGGTAGTCAGAGAAAGAGAGAAAAAATATATAAGTCGCATGTCAGTATTGCCCAGCCAAACAATGACAAAAGTGTGACTTATAGTCCATAAAATACGATAGTAATGCGACTTAGTCAGGTAATTACATTCAGTCACATTTAGGTATCTCTTCATGTTCGTTTTGTGTCTTCACTTAAAATCTGTACTTTAGCACCACAATATAAACAAAGGGATTATTTCATATACCCCCATTCATTCAATAGCTGTACTGCTTACCCCAATAAAGTTAAGTTAAGAAACCTTTAATAACGGGGCTTGTGGGATAAAACAAAATGTATGTTAATACATGACACATGCTGTTCTTTCCTGACCAACCATAAAGAGACCAGAAGGTTAAACGGGTACATTCTGAAGGTAGAAGTAATTTTGTGACTGTGTCATTCAATAAAAGTATTAACACTTCCAATCAAAAAACATATAGTGGCAAAATGCTTTTGTCCTTTCAGACATTTTGGCCATTCTGGGAAAGCTGCATTTTTCCTGATAATACATCAACGAACACTATTGAAGTGACAAGTACAGTATGGAAAAATTTCCACAAGATTATCATTTTTTTTCTGGCCCGGTGGATAATCATGAGAGAGAGAGAGAGTTTGTCATTGATTGCATTGACAATGTCAGAGCATTAATATCTAAATATCTAATATCAAAATTATCAATAAGTTGCCTATTATTGGCATGTGTGTACATGCTTTTCAATTCGTCCTGTTGTCGTGTGTTTATAGAGTCTATAAACACACGAGAACAGGACGAATTGAAAAACACGTACGACGAATTGTCCGTTCGACGAAATGTCCGGCGACGAAATGTCCGGCGACGAAATGTCCGGCGACGAAATGTCTGTTCGACGAACTGTCCGGCGACCAAACGTCCGTTCGACCAAACATCCGGGGACGAAGTGTTTGTCAACCAAGTGTCCGTCGACGAAACATCCGGTCACGGAAAAAAATGAATGAACGAATATTTTTTTGACTTATTAAGGTTTTTTTTTTTTTAACCTAATGAGCATCATTTAACCCTTCAAAACCTAAACAATAAAATAATTGACATGCATTAGAATTCTTTAAATGCTGAGCATTTAATTGTCTCTTGGTTTAAAAAGACCCATTTTTAATGTAGTTTGTATCATATTCAAATGATTCATCCATTTTTATCTAGGAAGGAAAATATCACCGATCAAATTTCATGCATCAAATATGATATATTTGCCCATATATGGTTAATTCAATTTAAAATCCACCACATATTTCAGGAACTGAGTCAATAATTTGACAATCACAGCACACACTGTCTGAGCCAGGAAGTGCATTTCCCTTGTGACGAGGTACTCATATCAATTATTGAACATGAAATATGAATCTCACAATCTGATGATGTCCAATCTGTTGTGCACACACCGTTACTGGCACCGATTTGCTAATTATTGAAACATACATGATAAACACGGTCAAGGTCACAGTTGCTCATGCATTGGTGATGCAGTATTAGAAACAGATATTCATCATGCATCCATTCATGTACACAATTTAAAATAATACTCATTACTTTTGATTTAGTACATTTAATCTCACTTGAAAAAACCTTGATATTTGCAGGTTTACTGGCACTTATTCATCTCTCTGCTCCTCTTTAATCCTGTCAGTTAGATTACTTACTCCACAACATTCACCTATGCTGTGACATTGCTTTTTATTACCCTCTCATAATCATTTTCATATCCCCAGTTACGAGTTGAAGAGTGTACTTGGGAAACTTGGCAGAAAGTTTTGATAGTGGCTTCAGTACCTCCATCTGATCCTCCGAGGTTGAACAAAATCTGCCCCAGGCAGCTTCAAACTTGTGTATCAAAATAATTTGCAAGTTGGTAAATAAATTAAGTCAAATCTGTCTTTGATGGCAGGGTTGTTACTTACCTGACTTCAGCATAGTCAAAGTTTCCTATTTAAACTGTTGCAAAACATTCTCTAACACACAGGTGTCAAAGCGGCGGCCCACGGGCCAAATCTGGCCCGCCACATCATTTTCTGTGGCCCAAGAAAGTAAATGATGAGTGCCAACTTTCTGTTTTATGATGAAATTCAAATGGAGATTGTAGATTATTTCCTGTATTTCCTCATTTTAAATCAATAATTGCAAACCATTTGTAGTAATTTGAATGTCCAAAAATGATCTATTGATTTGCGCGATTGAGAAAGCTGTCAATTAAGCTTGGAAGAGTGACTCTGCATATTCTCTACCTCGGTCCCAGTCTGCAGAAGTTCCCTATCTTGTGGAAGACTTCCTGTGTGTGGTTTCAGTTTTTGTCCAACTTTACAACGTGTTTTTGAGTCTATATCCGTTTTAGCTACCGCAACCAAGATGGCGCCGTTCAAGCGGCAGCCGGCGGCGGTAGCTCCGTCCACTCTTGCTAATTTAGTGTTTTTGCTGCTTTTCTGTCTTAATGATTTGATTTGGTGATTCTCAATGATACCATTTACTTTGATTTGCTTTGTATTTTGTGCTTTTGCTTTGTTGTTCTGTCTAATCACCCTCTTGCTACTGTCACAATGAAATTTCCCGAATACAGGATGAATAAAGTTATCCAATCCAATCCAATCCAATTTATTAATCGGTTAATTTTGGCAGCCTAGTTGGAAGACATAACGGCCCTCCGGATGTAATCGAAACTATCACGTGGCCCGCGACAAAAAATGAGTTTAACACCCCTGCTCTAACACAAATAAAATGACAGGACCATTTTTCTCCCCATAAATAAATTGTTATCAGTTTCTGAAATGTTTATAACAACTGATTCCTGTACCCAAAAGAGTAAAGCTAGGTTCTAATCACCCTTAAGTGCCCTGCAAAGTTGACCTCGCCTGGTATATGGCCATCTTAAGTAAGGTTTCAAATTGGGAACAGTTCAAAAGGGAATAAGTGAACAGCCAGAATCAAATTTTGACAAGCAAAATTCCTCATGATGGAATGCAGCATCAGTTAGGCACAATAAGAATGACATCATATAAAGTGCATGTTTCCCCAATTATGTTAAATAAAAATATTTTGGATAATTGGTCTCCAGATATTGTGATGTTACAATAAATGCAGTAGGATTAAACAAAAGTTTGCAATTATTGTATGAACAGTTTTATTCTGTATTGCAAAATAAATGTTTATTTTTTATTTTTTTGGAAAAGACTAGAAAAGGAACACGCTGTTCCAAACAGAGGAATTTTGGCACCATAGGGCATTCCCTGAGCAGTGAGCAAGGAACTAGGAGTACGGATCAGAACGCAGCTGGCTCTTCAACAAGGGGTGGGTTAGGAGACCAAGACAGTGATAGTTAGGCACTCTTGCATAACCCTATTACTGCCAAAAACTAAATTGTGAAAGGGTTATTGGCTGTAAGTAAAGGCAGCCACTTTTTCTTAAATTTAACAAAGACTCTTTAAAGGTGCTACAAAATTGTGACCATGTTAAAAAACTTAAGTGACTGCACTAATGGCATTTTACATGTGGAAGACAGATTTGGCTCTCATGTCTGACTGTGTGTTTTTCTTTTAATTTATTTTTTAACCATTTCATCGTGGTCCCATTCATAACAATGATCAAATCAAAATCAAATCAAAAGCCTTTATTGTCATTATACACAGCTGCGTATGACGAAATTGGTGGTGCTACTCCACAAAGTGCGTTTTCCCAGTAAAACATATAATAAGTAATATAAAAATATAAAAAGTCCCGTCCGAGCAAGGTAAATTCTAAAATATTGCACAATACAAGATATTGCACATTGTTATTGCACATCCCGAAGTTATTGCACAGAAGGGATTGTGTGTTGTGCTAATAGAAAACAAAACACCAAACTGGAGAGCAAAGAGCCACTGCACACGCGCGTGCCGCCATCTTGGATCTTCTTATAGTGTCCAATCAGCCTACCATGCATGCTTTTGGAATGTGGGAGGAAATCAGAGTACCCGAAGGTAACCCACGCAGGCGCGGGAGAACATGCAATCTCTACACAGGTGGACCGATCTGGATTGGAACCCAGGACCTCAGAGCTGTGAGGCAGACACACTAACCACTCATCCACCGGGCCGCATAAGTGGATCATATGATCCGAAATGTGACAGGGAAACACACATTGAAGATAGAAATGTTTTCACATCAAGGGCGGTTAATTTACCTTTCGGTGCCCGACGCTTTTTAACTTCTGAGACTTCTGAGACCACTGGAAGTGGCGTGTGTGGAACATCTGCTTTTTTCAGTAAATCTGATTTGGACATCACAACCAGAATTGTTTATCATATCTTACTTTTCCAGTCAGATAATAGAACAAGAGAATAGCATGATAGGAGCTCATTCTGAGTGTGTCATGTTCGATTTGGTGATATTTTACTGGGTGGGGCCAATACAGCTCTGAAAAGAAGACTTCAATTTAATTATTAAGATTTTTCTGTCCCTTTTTATTTAGATGGGTTTGTGTCCAAAATGTGGTCTGCTATCATTATAAAATCCCTTGTTGTAGCATTTCATAGCATCTTTAAATGACCGCCTGGGGTGAATGTAAATGCTTGTTTGTATATAGACAATGTTTTCTATGATTGGCTAGGGAATGGTCCTAGGCAAATTGCTGCTGTGTACATAAAATCCTCTGCAACAGGTTCCAATCACCCATAACCGAAAGGCGTAGAAAATTGATGGGTGTATTGTGGCAATTGCGAGGGATGGCAAGTTTTTTTCCCCTTCTTGCTCCAATAGGTGTCGTTTAATTAGTTATGGTACATTTTAAATGTAAAACTCTACCCCAGGGGGAGCACCGACACATGTATTCATTGAAAAGGGAATAGAGAATTTGACATGCTCACTCAGGAGCTGCAGGGACATCGTTACTGCACGTACCCTCAAACAATCATTACTGCTTATGCAGGATGAGATGTGTTAGCTCGAATTCTTTTCTTTCTCTTATAGTCAAAGGACTCATAATCACGTAGAAGTAAAACATGTTTAAATAGCTTGTTTGTATCCAGAACTCTTCTCAGTATCTTTCTCAATTTTCAATTTTTCAAAAGGTTCTTCAAAAGTCAGAATATCTCTCTGGGTATATGGATTTCTGGCATTTGTCAAGGATTGATTTAAGTAGATTTTTAGGCAATTAGTTGAATCCTCACTGTTCAAGTGCAATATTGCACATTCTCCTCCACGTCACCCCACTCAGCTGTCCATCACAGATATTCCATAAGAAAGGATGAAAGTGAGTTTTCGAAGAGCTGCCAACTCCCAGTGGAGTAAAGCAGCTGGGAGCCTTCACAAAACCGACATCTTTATGTCTTCTTCTTTTTTTAAGAGCACGCACACATAAGCACATTACAACCTGATTGAATAAAACTGAACGGAGATAGTGTTCCATGAACCAGTAAAGTAGAGCCACCGTGACCGGACGTTTCATCGAAAGATGTTTGATCCCCGGACGTTTGGTCCCCGGACGTTTGGTCGACCGGACGTTTGGTAGAACGGACATTTGGTAGAACGGACGTTTGGTAGAACGGACGTTTGGTAGAACGGACGTTTGGTAGAACGGACGTTTGGTCGACCGGACGTTTGGTAGAACGGACGTTTGGTAGAACGGAATTTTGGTAGAACGGACATTTGGTCGACCGGACGTTTGGTCGACTGGACGTTTGGTCGACCGGACGTTTGGTCGCCGGGTTCGCTCGCTGTCAAATTATGACAGAGAGTTTACTGTTGATATTTTGATATTTAGATATTAAACTCACTCTCTCTCATGATTATAATTTTGAGAGCTGGTTTCAACAGTAACAACCCAGCGCCCAAACGTCCGTTCTACCAAACGTCCGTTCTACCAAACGTCCGGTCGACCAAACGTCCGGGGACCAAACGTCCGGGGACCAAACGTCTTTCAACGAAACGTCCGAGTACCGTTTTCGCAGAGCTGCCAACTCCCAGTGGAGTAAAGCAGCTGGGAGCCTTCACAACACCGACATCTTTATGTCTTCTTTTTTTAAGAGCACGCACACATAAGCACATTACAACCTGATCGGATAAAACTGAATGGAGATACTGTTCCATGAACCAGTAAAGTAGAGCTGAATGGTTATTAACACCTTGATGCCTGAATTTGCAGATAAAAAATATTCATTAAAGGGCATTGGCGTAATAGATAAGTACATGAAAATAATCAAAATCAAATTGAAAAACACAACAACAAAAATACTGGAAATCCCTAATTAACAATATTAAGTTAAAAACAGAAAATGTTATTGAAAGTTATTTAAAAATAGAATAAAAATGAAAATAAATAAATATAAAAAACATTTTGTAAAATATAAAAAGGTTTATTTATTTAGTAAGTATTTTATTTGAAATAAATTTCCTTTCTTTATTATTATTTTTATTTTCATCGTTTTATATTTAGTTCTAAAATTTCAAGATGTAATCTTTAATATAATTTTCTATATTTAATCATTTTTATTCACGATGATTTTTATGTACAAATGTAATCCAATGCCTTATTTATATTTACTAACATTTTTGGCTGCCATTTACAGCACTAGATGTCCAATTCATTAGAAGTGGGAGGGTGGCGGTGAATTAAAAATCGTTCATCCAAATGTATTGGTGACTAGTGACTCATTTCAATTCATAATGAAAACATGATCAATAGAATCCATTAAAAATCCTCCTCTTATTTAGGCACAGTATTTGCATTGAACAGACAATACTGTACAATCAAAAACCACACAAAATTCCAAGGAAGCCAAAAAGAGAGCAAGCAGCGATGTGCTGAAGCAGAAATTGTCAAGAAAAGATTAGAAACATTTGCTCCTGATGCCACACAGATAAAAAGAGAAAGTCTTTTCTCTGGAGTGTATTTGACTTAATGATGGTCCCTAAGGTCCACAAAGATAAGGATACCAGAACAAATTTTGCACTCATTCTCTTTAAAGCAACTGGCATAATAAGCAGTAAAATGCTGTTTAGCAAAAAATGAGAACATCAAAAAGACCAGCAACAGTTTTCCTGCCACATTCAGCATGTTGACAGGACAAAACAACGGCTCAGCATGAAGTATCTTTAATGCTTTATGACATCAAAAAGTTTTATGTTTATGTATTTGAACACAGAATATCAACTGCGGTGGCAAAGTAAAAATGGGCTTTGCGCGTTCTATGGCTTGTATACTGCATGCATAATGAATGATTTGTGCCTTTATTTTATAGCCCATTGCATTTGTTCTAAGCAATGTTCTCTCATTTTACAGGGATTCAGAATCTTAAATTGATGGGAACCCTAACAGTATAAAAGTTGCGTTAATTTCACCAACATTTTTACAATTAGATTTTGACTTATTTCGACATCCAACGCAAGATATATGTTGGAGCCTATCCCAGCTAACTATGGGCATCAGGTGGGGGGACACCATGAATTGGTGGCCAGTCAATGGCAGGGCACATTTTCATATTTCATTGAAAATAACATTCTAAACCCTTGATGCCTGAATTTACAATTAACTGTCAATTGTCTGCCAATGACATTCATAGAAGAACCAGAGTCGCTTATAAAATAGTCTGGTTTTACATTAACCACACTAAAACTGTCAACTTACCACTTGAAGCACTGAAACTAAGGAAAACAACAATAAACTTCCTATCTGATCAGCTTTAATTTTACTTCAATTAAAATTGGCGGTCAAATCAAAAGCCTTTATTGTCATCATACACAGCTGCATATAACAAAATTGGTGGTGCTACTCCACAAAGTGCGTTTTCCCAGTAAAAACATAAATAAGTAATATAAAAATATAAAAAGTCACATCCTTGCAAGGTAAATTCTAAAATATTGCACAAGACTTTACTGACATTCATTAATAGTGATAGCTGTCCAATCTATTTTGACTGGGAGAGGCGAATGAACGAATGTCCAATCCATTTTGACTGGCAGATTCACCCCTCTACTGCCGTCAATGGCACTGGAATATTCAATTTTAGACATAGACACCTGATAGCATAGAAGTTCACTTGCCTCACTTTGGTGCGGGCAACCGTGGGATCGATTCCTGCTTGGTGGTGGTATGATTGGGTGTGCGAATGGTTGTCTGTCTCTCCGTGTGCCCTGTGGCTGACTGGCGACCAGTCTAGAGTGTAGTATGCTTTTTCCCCCAAAGTCCGCTGGGATAGGGTCCAGCAACCCCTGCAAGCCTTGCGAGGATATACAGTAGGGAAGATAGATGAATACATTTTAGCCACTCCAGTTAAAATGGGTATTAGGTTGCACCAGTTGCAAGGTCACAAGCTTATCCCAAGCTGGACTGCCTGCTCAATTTGAAACAATTTAGGGAATTGGACCTCAGTGGGCATGTATGGGTCATGGCCATGTGTCATCCCTTGCCTCTCGTGATGGATTGACAGGCGGTGGGTGTCAGTGAGACAGGAAACACACAAATAGAAACATTGCGTCAGTGCCCCGCAGGTTCTACAGCTTACAGCTGACAATAAGAGACTCTCAAGATACTTGACAGACATTCACCAGGTGGACACTTACAGATACCTGACAACTTAATTTGGTATGAATATATCAATTAAAAAAAGCTGCATAAAGTGAAACTAGATCGTAATATCTTCCTATTGCCCTGGGAAAATGCAGATTTATGGAGCATTTGTCATTAAATTAGACTCGTAATTTATACAATGACAGTCATCAAATGGTTATTAAAACGATATAAGTACAATACTGTGAATGCACCTGCATTTAAATAAAGAAACACCTGAAACACCTTATGAAATGCACTTTAGTTAACGCTGAACTACATTTATGAATGAACAAGTATCTTAAATAACATTTTAAGTGTGGAAAAACACTGTATAATCATAATTATACACAGTTTATATACCAATCTGAGAGAACATTTGGGATCAACTCCAGATGGCCTGTATCTATTTCTTTGGTTTTTCACAGTGCCTTTTGGTGGAAAAAAAAATAAAAAAAAATGAACACCCACAATGAACTGCACAGCAAAATAGAACCATAATGGCATCACAAAAGGTTCTACTATAGGTTATGTTAATTGAGTATTTTTTAAGTACTTTTTGATCCATGTGGACATTTAGTCATTCATTTCCCATACCGGTTATGGAGCATATCCCAGCTAACTATGGGCACCAGGCAGGGGAGACCCTGAACTGGTGGCCAGCCAATCGCAGGGCAATTACCTAAGGAGAGGACAACCATTCACGCTCACATTCATAACTAGGGGCAATTTAGAGTGGAAACGTGGACATATATTTATTAATTTGTTCGTTTCAATACTCAGGCCTAAGATTTATTGAAACATAATGGAATGGAATGCACTGCACTTGAATAAGATACAATAACCTTAAGTGTGTATAACACATGCTACAGTTACAAAGTAGCAAACAATATACATGAAAAAAAAAACATGTAAAATCTGAAAATATGTAGCTTGTTTCCTCCTGTGACATGAACCGAATTCCTTTCTATTATATTATTTCATAAATAAGTGAAATATCCTGGAGCTTATTTTAGATTTTTACATAACGGATAAACATGAACCTCATGAAAGATTCAATAAACTGAGCGAAGACTGCATTCAGTCTCTTTCTGTCCTTTGTTTCCCCTCTTTCACACTATGTACACTTAGATTTAGCTTTTCTCAATGTAGGAGACTAAAGAAATCAGGCTCCCCTTTGTATTTTATTTAGTATTCATTTGTTTATCTTTTCATACTACAACAAATGTATTGCAGCGTGGAATCGATTCGGCTCGGTGGCACTGTAATTGTGATCTGTGTGTGCCCTACAACTGACTGGCGGCCAGTTCAAGGTTTTTATTATCAGAGGAACCCAAATAAATGAGTATGTATGTCAAATCTGGTTGCAAATGATACAACAGTACAAATCCAACTCAAACAACAATAAGCACAACAAAGATGCAATGTTAGACAAACAAAATCATCTGTATGTATTGTATATTTACAATTGTTGGCTTGTGTGGGCATTCGGCATCACAATTCTTATAGAATTCAACATTCAGGTATAAGCAGAATTGTGTTTACCCTCCTCAAATGCAACTCATGTCACTTTTCATGCAGTCATGCAAACATAATTACTAACCGGGTCCTAATGTGTGTACAGAATTTGATTACTGCCATTGTAATTCTGCACATGGTTGGCTATTAGTCTTTTGTGTAGGTTGCTTATGTTCCTCTGGCGGGTAGTCAATTCATAATGTCCTCTTAATTTACACATGAATAGCACCCTAACAACACACACGTTTTCTTATTGACAATTTTTTATCATGTTTAATTCAATTTATTGAAGTGTGTTTAAATGATGAAAGAGTTTAAATGTTACACAGGGGGATTATTTTTAATCTTGTGTTTATTCAGAAAATATAGCTCAACAGAAATGGGTTCAGGGAACAGAGAGAAAAATAAACGCAATGCGTATCGTGATGCAAAAACAATGTTGAATATGTACTCTATCTAGCTGTAAGTAGCATTTCAAGCTCTTTCCGATTACCCTTACTGAAGGGGGACCATGTGGGGAGGGGAGAGGTCTAGTGACCGAAGAATTCAATCATCAGATTACGGTGTGACTGAGTACGGTTCATCTTCATATTATTTGTGCAAACATGTCAATGAGCAGAACTGCTGCAGAGCAGCTGTTGGATAGGTTATATTTAGTAACAATTTATGATTACTTTTGGATGTATTCTAGGCTCTCTGCATATTAGCAATCCTAATTGGTGGGGTAACAGTTATGGTATTCATTTTAAAGCAGTCCACCAATTCTGTCATGATCAAATGTTAGGGTCTTTTATCAAGAGTAACTGGATGATATGGTCACGATTTATGTCACAATAAGTAGTACAGCGTACAAATCCAAGTGAATTCAGACTTCTTTAACTTAAGTACTATAAATATTTGATAATTTATTTTCCTGTGTTTTGAGCAGCGGCGGTCCGTGCATTTTCTAGTGACGCCTTCAGCGAATCGATCCAACCCTCAAAAACTATTTTATGGCTATAAAACCTCTACTGCAGCTACAGATGCGACACATAAAAAATAATCAATAATAACCTCATCCAATTGAAATATTATTCAGGAATATAGCCATATTTTACTCACCAAAAATCCTTTTTAACTGTACACAATATCCATCCTCCTTTCTTTCTTCCTTCTTTTCTATCGCCATCAAAGCTAATGCTGAAAGTCGAGCCTGTCCTGTCGTATTTCTGGCATACGTTTTTATTTGATTTAGTGCTGAAAATGTTCGTTCCCGGTTGTGACAGATTTGCTTGCTTTGGAGTTGTCCGACCTTTCTTAATGATGTCCAGCTTTTTTTCTTGAAAAGTCTGTCTTGAAAATGGCTTTAAATCAACACAACAATATATTTGCTTGTGCAGCTCGCTCCAGATACAGTTTGGTAGCTCTGACTAATCCACTCTATCACTAGCCAATCATAGTTGGTGAAAGTAATGACGTATCCCTACGCCTGCGAGAAGGCAATGACGTATCCTTACGCCTGCGACAAGGCATTGTGGTGTTGCCAACTCGAAATCTGATTGGTTAAAGCAACAGTCTTATCGACGCTTGTTTATGCAGCAGAGCCTGCAGAACTGATTGTGAAGGCCTTGAGGCAGATTTCTGACCCTGGCAACAAATAATGGCTGAAATGTGATTGGTTAAATGCTTCAATATGAAAACACACATCTGGAAGCAGTGCAACCAGGGAGAAAAGCAATGAAAGGAAGCTAAGAGACAATTTGGAATTATTTAGTATACATGGACAAAATATAATATATGATTCAGATATTTCTTAGGCCAGCAGAGAATGCCTTGAAGGCCCTGATGGCCCGCCACTGGTTTTGAGAAATCCTCAAAATCTGGGGACTCAGTCTCCCATCCAAATGTTACATGGATAAGATTGAAAATGAATACATTATATTGTGGATGAACACAAAAATATCACTACCACATTTGGAACACTTTGCCAACAAAAACAAAACAATCATTAATAATGTTCTACAAAAGCCACCAAAAGGTATGCTGTGAGTCCCACTGATTAATAATTGTAACAGAACACACGGGGGCAAACAAATGCAACTGCAGTGAGGTTACAGCTGTAATACTTCTGCTAAAGTGAAAATTAAATCATATCATAACAAAGAAGGGGAGTCTATATATTATTCAAACGTAATAAAAGCATACGCTTAAATATTGAGCACTCATCTTGTTTCTCTTTAGGTATCAAATCCAAATGTCTATAGCAGGGGTCTTTAAACCAGCCCTCAAGGATCATCATGGGTTGTTTTTTTCTTCCAACTGATCCAGCACGTACAATTTTACCAATGAGATTTTTGCTCAAACAAGACCTGACTGCAATCAACTGTTTACACCAGGGGTCGAGAAGAAGTTAGACACAAAGAGCCAAATTTTTAAACTGTGAGAGTCAAAGAGCCACACTTTATGTCAGAAGCATCATAAAAAAATCCAATCTTCCAAATTATTTTTAAAATATAATTTATTATTTGTTTTTAATGGGCCTGATGAATTTGAGTCTGTTTTAAGGGAGCCACAGAAAATATACAAAATATGCTAAGAAGCAAAGAGCTGCATTCATCTTTGGCCGAGAGCCAAATGTGGTTCGAGAGCCCCGTGTTCGCCACCCCGCATTAGTAAAACACCAGATTGCTGAAAAGGTGTCATATTCCTTAGTTAGAATTAAAACTTTCAGCTGTTCCCCCTGGACTACAGTAAAATCAGCCCTTAGAGTACTTTTAGTAGGGTGATTGTGTTTTTTTCTCTGCTTATTTCGGTTGGTGAGTGGATATGAATCACTATTAAAAGTGTCTGTTGTTTGTTTTATAATGATTTGTTTTATTGGGAATACATTCCATATATAATTAGCAATCAAGTGAAGACGACCAACACTCACAAAAGAAACCTGTTCTGCATTCCTTTGGGACAATAAGGAAATAAATAATAAAACGGACAAGTCATTGAATCCAATTAAAAATTTAGATTATATCAGATATATATATCACTGGATGCATAAGGGACCTCAGAATAGATTGGCCTTGTTTTGGGGCATTCTCATCATGTTTTCATGTAATTGCATAAGGGAAAGTTTAATCAGGTTTTGTGTATTCTGGTTTTGCGCCTCAGGAAGTGAAAGATTGGCCTGTCCTTGGACAAACCATCCCAGCACTTCCCCGTTGTCAGCTACTCTTCTCTAAACACCTTGCAGTTGAAGAACAAAAACCACACCCACAAAAAAAGTGCAATAAGTTCACATACCCAGAGGAACACAGCACAGCTTGCACATTTTTGTGTGTGTAACTGTGTTCTTTTGTCGCTTCCCTTTGGCCTCCTCTCTTTCTGGATCTCTCAATCCTCCCACCCATTCTGGCTTTCCAGTGAATGCCTCTGTAATTCCCATTCTTATCTTCTTGCAGGTGTCAGGATAAGAGCCATTCCACTTACATAGAGCTGCTGTCTGTGGGGAAGAATAGATAGAAAACATTTAAAAAATCCCTAAAGTAGGGAGGGTAAAGGAAGGAAAACAAGTTCAACAGTGGATAACAAAAATATTGTCAATTAGAATGACATGCGTGGCAAGGGATTGACGACATGGAGTATGTGAAGTTTATACTTTGTGGTAATCTCTGTGGAGAAATTTGATTAACACACATCCATGCAGTACCCTCACAGTTTACAGTGAAACTTTTCCCAGTATGCTTAACCACAGTAAACAAGGAAACACAAATAAATGGTAATGTGTGAGTTCAGTTATGCCCTAAAGGGGCTGTCACACAGAGATTGCTCATTAAAATATTTCATTAGGTTAAGTCAAGCCATAAGAAGGCCAAGTGCCTATTACAGAATTAACTTTTGACTGAAACATGACTGCAAGCGGCAGACTGTAATCAATGAATGAATGTGTCACATTATTAGTGAAGTATTTCATAGAAAAATAGTCCAAGAAGGAGCTGCTGAGAGTGACATTAAAATGGATAATTTTGAAGTATTTTTCTCTTCCTCTAATGAATGTTTAATGTTTCTTCCATCCACAATATGTTTATTCAGCAATTTCATGGATACCATCAAGGCCGAATCCATATATGTGAGCTGAAGGTAGTAAAACAATCATGAAATCCTGAATCAGATGCCTCAGGCACTGGAACAAGTATCCAACGACTGCAACGGGCACCCGGATCAATAACTCAAAGTGGGAATTAATCTGTTTTCAGTGGTGAACTAGAGTTGAAAAAAAAATCTAGTTATTGACAGTCCCATATTTCTGCAAAATGGTTGTTTTATAACCAGTTCAGGGTGTACTTCAGACCAGCACACTTGCGTGAGGATAAGCAGAACATGTGGTTAATGAATAAATGACAATATATAAATATATAATAGATGTTGATGAAAAAATCCACATGTTTGGTGGCGACCTGGTCAACGAGTGATTAGCGCAACAGCCTCACAGTTCTAGGGTTGAGGGTTTGATCCCAGGTCCGTCCAACTGTGGGGAGTTTGCATGTTCTCCGGGTACTCTGGTTTCCTCCCACATTCCAAAGACATGCATGGTAGGCTGATTGGACACTAAATTTCCCCTAGGTATGAG